>NC_141877.1:484122845-484425875 GCF_056163025.1 Triticum urartu
TGTTTCTTTTAATCCCCACGGCTAGGTCTCGCGACCCATTCTGGATCGTCTTAGGACCTAAGCATAGGCATCGGTGAAAGTGTTATTTCGGTTGGTGCTTGATGCCGGGGAGTTTATCCTACGGGAATTTGGGGGGAACACTGTGATTTGCAGGTAGATTTTACTTAGAGGTGACAGATATTTGGTTTTAGGTTGTGGCAGGAACATTCATATTTGGTCTGCTGGCCAATTTTAAAGTGCATCTGCTCTTGCTGCCATAAGAATTTTTTTCCCTTCCAAAACTGCTTGATGAAGGTCTGATCCACTTCTGCATACCATTATATGTTAAGACATGTTGGCTTTGCTTCTAGGCTTCATTTACTCGAGGTTTCACTTTCACCATGCTCTTGGCTCCAGCTTCTCAGACAAGTTGGAGGTAGTGAAAATAATCAACTTCTGACTCTAGAGGGATCAAATTAAGATCGATAATTAACACATTTTCTAATGCTGTCGCACTCTTGTTGGTGCGTCAAGTCCTCCAAAAGTTAGCACTGGATAAATTAGTCAATGATTAAGGCAATATTATATGAAGATCTCTGCATCTGGATAATGGATCCATTTGTCCATGGGGTCAGGAAATGCTAGTGGCAATTATATAAAAGCGAGGTTAGAGTTTACGTCTCTAGAACCCTTGGAGTGCCGGTGTTACTTGGAGCCAAACTAATGGCTCTAGCTTCTCCATGCTGTAGAATATAGAGCCAGAGATTCAACAAAACCGGGCATGGGTCAAGGCTGTTTATTGAGACGCGGCATACACGATTTCTGTCTTTGGATATTCAGAGAATATCTCTAAGTCATGGTAGAATGGGTACTGTACGGTCCCTGGGTTCAGCTGATTGGTTGCAAATTCAAACAATAGCAACAATATAGTACCCAATAATTTGCAGTGTCTGCTTTCCCCTTACTGATACTTGATCCCATGCTTTGGTGGTCTTCAGTCCTCTGAATGAGTCAAAGAGTACCTGGAATCGTTAACCTTGCCTTTTTTTTTGAAAGATCCAGCAAATTGCTGGCATTCATATATTAAGCAGGTAGAAGCTGGAAAACAAATACATGGGGGGTGATCCAGAGATCAAAGGAAGAAATGAAAAGAAAGAGGAAAGAGGCGCAGCCGGCCAGGTGAAGTGATGCTGCGTCTTAGCCGATCCCCGCTGGTGGCTCTGCAAATGGCAGTGCAAGACACTGGGCTCCAGCTTGCCGCCATAGCTCGATATTGCGCCTGATCGCAGCCAGGATGTCTGTCTGCTGCGCCACCTTGCCTCTGAAGGTGCAGTGGTGCCGCTCCAGCCATATTTCCCAAAGCACCAGCAAGATGATGGTTTTGATGCCCTTCCTACTTCCCGTCGCGGCGTTGCTGATAATCGTGTCCATGATCTGTGTTGAGCGTTGAAGGGAGGACCAGAGACCTGGCTGCACAGCCTAGCAGCCCTGCCACGAGGCCACCTTCTCCCAGATCTTCAGAGACAGCTCGTAGCGCCAGAATAGATGCACTGAACTTTCAAGGTGTCGAAGGCAAAGTTGGCAGAAGTATTGATTTTCCCATCCTCTTCTTTGCAGCCTATCGTTGCACCATAGCCGATCCAGATGCAACAGCCAGGAGAAGATTTTGATCCGGCCAGGGGCCCAAGCCGTCCACACGGTTTTTCTGAACGGAGCCTGAACCGATCCAAGAAACTGTGCCTGGTATGCTGACGACGTGCTATAGATCCCGCTGGCCGTGAATTTCCACTTGATTTCATCAGGCTGCCCCTGCCTCATACGCGTTCTGGCCATTCTGATCAGTCTTTCCAAGGTTAGGAATTCTTGGAGGAGAGGGTTAACGTTGCCATGTGCTAAGTCCTTGATCCAAGTGTTGTCACGCAGAGCTGCCTGCACAGTCCTGTTCTTTCTTCTCGAGTGTTTGTAGAGACGCGGGAAGGCCGTCTTGAGAGGCTCGGCACTAGCCCAGGCACACTCCCAAAAGGTAGCCTTGCAACCATCACCGATGGTGACTATTGTCATTACCCTGAATGCCGCCTTGTCGCTCCCATCGCAAGGCACTTCCATCCCCACCCAAGGCTGTTCTGGGCTCACCCAAGAATGCCATAGCCATCTCAATCTCAGGGCCCTGCTGAATTTTGAGAGGTCAAGGATGCCGAGGCCACCGTACTCTGTAGGCGAGCAAACTTTGGACCAATTTACTTTGCATTTGCCGCCAGTCAAGTCTTCATCTTGCGCCCAAAGAAATTTGCGACGGGATTTGTCCATCTCTTGCAGAAATTTTTTTGGCACCCGCAGCGCTGTGATTGCAAAAGTTGGCAGCGAGCTAAGGACAGCCCTGACCAGCACTCTTCTTGCAGCTATAGACAGCAGCTTTCCTTTCCATCCGGCTAGGCGGGCCCTGATTCTGTCCAGAATGAACTGCAGGTGAACCAGCCTAAGACGTTTGATGTTGATTGGCAACCCCAGGTATGTGAGCGGGAAGTGGGCGAGCCGCCCTCCAAAGCTCTGCAGAACTTGCTCCATGTCGATGCCCGAGCATCTGATCGGCGTGGCCATGGACTTCTGAAGGTTGATCTTCAGACCAGAGGCTTCTCCAAAGCAGTGCACAATTTGCATGAGCGTTTCAATCTCTTCTTTAATCGGGTTGGCGAATATGATCGCATCATCTGCATAGAGACTGACCCTCAGCTTTATTTCTCTACCCGGCAGAGGTTGGAGCAGCCCCAGCTCGCCAGCAGCTTGCAACAGCCGGTGCAAGGGATCAATGGCTATGATAAACAGCAATGGAGAAATGGGATCGCCCTGCCTTAGTCCCTTTTTGTGCCAGACCGACTGCCCCGGTAGGCCGTTGAGCAGGCAGGACGAGTGCGAGGTAGATAGCAGCATCGTCACCCAGTCTCACCATCTGGAGCTGGTTAACCTTGCCTTGATTGCAGGATCAAAGGAGGTTGCTCATCGACTGGTTCTGAAGTTACGGTTCTGCAAAAATGTCCCTAGCAAAGCATCAAGCGGTATTGGCTGGAGAAAAAACATCAGTTGACAGTGAAAATGGTAACCCACATGCTATCAGTATTGTACATTAATGCACTAATTCTATAGCTTTGTCTTGAATAAATTTATGTACCTGGAGACGAATCCAACCAAATGTATTAAACTAACATTACTTTAGCCCTTTTCCATTTCCGAGGCATTAGTTCTATCGATCCTTATAGATGCCAAATCATCATTTGTCCGATCAATCAATGGATATATCTTCCTGACTACATCATCTACTGCACTGCTGCTCATTTGTTTTTTGTCTACCTTTTAACCATATCAACATAACGACTTTTCCCGTTCATGGCCATTTTTTGTGGTTAGTTTTTGTTCATTTAGATCACTTGATTAATTGATGCCATACCTCCATTCGGTGTGCCCTATGTCTAGGCAGGCAAACATGTTTCGGTGCTTTGAGATTTAAAAAATTGTCATATGAGTTGAGGCTCTGTAATCCAGATTCCAGTGTGTAAATGGAATTCAAACAGATTTGGATAGCAAATTAGTGGATGCTTGCGTAAGAGAATATCTGTGGAAAAACACTATAGGTGTATCTTAGCGTAATTTGATCCAAACCACTTGCAATCAGTGCGAGATGAATGAACTGTGCGATTCTACTTTAGAATTGCAACATTATGCCATATATGGACATAAAAAAACTTATAGATTCTTTATATTTCGGTATAACACTTCCACCGACAGATAATACAACTTAGGAGGGGAAAACACATCGAGATCTAACATTGCCTTCTCACAAAAATGCAAAATAGAAAAAGAAGAAGAAAGAAATGTATCTCATTTGCCCAGTATATGATGATGTTGTTTACCATACTTGGGAACGCTAAGGTTGCTTCCAAATATGTACTACATGATAGTCCCAGAATGCGAGCTCAACAAAACTCAGAGCTCATCAGCTCGGCATCATCAAATCTAATGCATATCCTACGACCGATCGATGATGACAGCCCGACCGGTGCCAAGCAGCCGGTAGGAGTTCCCCCTGGCAAGGCCGCACCTCCTTCGTCCCGCCATCTGCTTCTCCTCCTCGATCTGCTCCAACACCCCGGCAAACATCTCGGCGTTGCAGGGTAGCTCGAGGGGCCCTGCGGCCGCGTACCCAAACACCTCCTCGGCCTCCTCGAGCAGCGCCCGGAACAGCGGGTGGTTCACACACACTGTCCGCACCACAAACCGCTGCCTCCCAGCACCGACGTAGACAGAGAAACAGCCCTCTGCGGGCTTGTTCCTCATTGGTGTGCTCCAGCACCTGTCCAGCGTCTTGGTAATCAGCCCGGCCTTCCTCGTCGCCGAGCTCTTCTCAGCCATGCCCATGGTGCACACAAGTTAGCAGGCTAACTAGTTGCAATTTGCAAAAAGAAGAAAAAGTGTAGCAAGCTTGGAATTGGGAGGTGGCGAGGAAAGGGGTGGAATGGTATATATAGACGGATCCACCAAGACATGGTCTCTCGATGGAAAGGCCGTATTTGAGATATGAAGATGATGAGAGTGACCCAAAAGCTATTTTAAAAGGTGAATACGCAAAAGACTTGCTTATCATTTCATTAAAGAAGAGTGGGAAAGTGATGGAAAATAGTCAGACAATTATTGCACATATAGAATCAAGCTTTGCACCTTATTCATTGATCTTTAATTAGAAGGACGTGACTTGTTGTTTTAGCAGCATTTGTACAATAATAAGTTTCATCTTATAGAAGTGTAGACTTTTCCTCTCCAAAACTGCCTGACGGAAGTTCGATCCACTTTTACATACCATTATGTTTAAGATATGTTGATTTTGCTTCTAAGCTTTATTTACCAGGGGTTTCACCAAGCTCTTGACTCCAGCTTTTCAGATAAGCTTGAGGTAGTGAAAACAATATGGATCCAACTTTTGACTCTAGAGGGATCAAGTTAAGATGGACATTTAACCCATTTTCTAGAGCTCATGCACTCTTGTTGGTGCTTCAAGTCCTCCAAAAGTTAGCACTGGATTAATTAGTCAATGGTTAAGGCAATATTATGTGAAGATCTCTGCATCTGCCTAATGGTTCCATTTGTCTGTGGGGCCACAAAATGTTAGTTTATAAAAGCGAGGTTAGAGTTTACGTCTCGGGAACCCCTGGAGTACCAGTATTAGTTGGAGCCAAAACTAATGGCTCTAGCTTCTCCATGCTATAGAATAAAGAGACAGAAATTCAAGAAAGGCCATGGTCACGGCTGTAAAGGCTGTTTATCGAGACACGTCATGGATGATTTATCGCCTTGTCTTTAGATATTCAGAGAATATCCCTATGTTTAGTTATGGTAGTATTGTTGCTGTACGATACTTGTGTTCAACTGATTGGTTGCAAACTCAAAAAATAAGAAAAGGCTGGATCAAGCAGTTAATTTTTATTTTAATACTTGGTAATTTGCAGTGTCTGTTTTCCCCCTTACTGATACTTGATCCCATGCTTTGGTGTTCTTCAGTCCTCTGAAAGGGTCAAAGAATACCTGGAACCGTTAAGCTTGCCCTGGTTGCTGCACATCCAACTGGGTCAGTTGCTATATATCTTCCCGATTACATCATCTACTAAACTACTCCTCATTGATTTTTTGCCTCCCTTTTAGCCATACCTATATAACTGAGTTTTCCTGTTTATGGTCCTTGTCTGTGGTTAGTTTTTGTAGATATTAGATTAATTGCTGCCAAAACTCCATTGGAGTGCCAAGTGTCTAGCCGGCAAACATGTTTCTATTGGTGCTTTGAGATTAAATATTTTTGGCATTTGTGTTGAGGCTCTGTAATCCTGTGTGTAAATGGACTTAAAACAAATTCGGTAGCAAATCAGTGGATACTTGCATGCAGATGATCTGCGGAGAAACACCATAGTTCATTAATATTAGCGTAGTTCCATTAAACCACTTGCAATCAGTGTGGGATGAATTGAATTGCGCGATTCCACTTTGGAGTTGCGACATTGGGCCATATATGGACGTCACAAGAGTTACAGGTTCGAATGTGCATCTGTATAACACTTTCACCGACAGTTACTACAACTTAGGGTGGGAACACACATCAACATCCAGCATTACCTTACAAAAATAGAAAAAAGAAGAAGAAGAAAAATATCTAACATTGCCCAGTATATGATGGTGTTGTTTATCATAATGGGAATGCTCAACAGAAACTTTAGAGCTCATCAACTCGCCATCATCCAATTCGTATGCTACGACTGTCCGATGATGACAGACCGGCTGGTGCCGAGCAGCCGGTAGGAGTTCCCCTTGGCAAGGACGAACCTCCTTCCTGCCACCATCTGCTTCTCCTCCTTGATCTGCTGCAGCACCCTGGCAAACGCCTCGGCGTTGCAGGGAAGCTCGAGGGGCCCTGCATCCGCGTACCCAAACACCTCCTCGGCCTCCTCCAACAGCGCTCGGAACAGCGGGTGGTTCACGCACTCTGTCCGCACCACGAACCGCTGCTTCCCGGCGCCAACATACACCGAGAAGCAGCCCTCCACCGGCTTGCTGTTTCTCGCCGGTGTGGTCCAGCACCGGTCCAGCGCCTTGGTGATTAGCCCGGCCTTCCTTGCAGCCGACCTCTTGTCAGCCATGCCCATTGCGCACAAAACCTCGTAGGCTATATCTAGTTGCAAATTTGCAAAGAATGTGTAGCAAGCTTGGAATTTGGGAGGTGGGAAGGAAAGGGGTGGAACGGTATATATAGGCCGATCGACAAAGACGGGTTCTATCAATCGAAAAGTCGTATTTGAAATACGAAGCCGGCGAGAGTGACCTGAAGCCTTTCTTTTTTCACGAATACGCAAGAGACTCTGCACATCGTTCCATTAAAAAAGAGAGGGAAATGAATGGAAATTAGTCAGACAATTATTGTGCATATAGAATCTCCCAATCTCTGCGCCTTACTGGTTGGATGTTAGGTAGGATGCACTTTGTTGTTTTAATAATAGTAGCATTTGAGTACTATAATAGTACGTTTTGATGATATGTGCGTACAGGCCTAATGCTTAATGATATGTTAATTAGGGTGCGATTTGGCAGCCTCGGAAGGTTACCCTAAGGAAGAGTTAGCTGCGACTGTGGAGGGAAGCTGGCGTGTGTGTGACATCATGCCATCATGTCCGACTTGGAGCTGGAGGAGGGGCCAATGTCGTGGCGTCATGGCAATAATGCATTAGATTTAGCTACAGGTTAGTTAATCCTCTCTGACCTGGCCTTGCTGCATGATTGGTATTAGTTTTGAGGTGTCAAACTCCTCAGCCACAAGGGTTGTTTAGCTTAGCATTAGCAACAGTGCATGGAACGCTCCAAACCGACGGCGCCCGTGAAGGCTTTGTTTGATGGGTTCAGAAAGAATTGAGACTTTATGTCATCACTCTGAAATTTGACACTTGGATCTTAATCATGCATGAACTACACTTGTTTGGATAGTGTTTGTGTATTAGTGGATAGTGTTTAATAGTATTTGATGCGTGTGTGTGGTGTGTATTGCTTTAGCGAACTAAGCATAAGCATAGCTTAGATGGTTAGGTTCCTTGTGGTGGAACCAGCTCACCTAGGTTCAAGTTCTAAATTTGGCAATAGTGCTCGCCAAGGGTGCTCGCACATCTCCTGAATTTATTTCATATTTTCTGGCACTATTTTTTCAGTGGAACAATGTGTCTGTGGCGACTTTGTCAATCTTAAGATCTATTGGTTCACTCTCTTAGAGGTGTGTGTGTTCATATGGGTGAGTGTGTGCGTGTGCGTGTTGAGAGTGTTTCTTAAAAAAAAGGCCTGTTGGACTCTCAATCACCATTGCCCAGAGACATCTAGTGGTCGAATATCTTGTGAACAAATCAGTTGATATGAAAACTAACCCCATGTCATATCTTTGTGTTCTCTTCCCTCATCTGAGTGTCCATAAACTAGGGTTCGAAACCTAATGTTAGTCCCTTTGATTGCTTGTGATGTTGTAGTATGTAGATGAAAATCATCATTTTATTCGATCAAAATCGATGGAACAACCGTGGCCGGCTGCTATATATCTTACTAAACATCCGTTCATCTGTTCTTTGTGCTTCTTTAAGCCATACGACTATAACCGAGTTTCCCCTTTTTGGTGCTCATTTGCTGTTAGTTTTTTGTTGATATTAGACCACTTAATTAATTGGTGCCAAATCTCCATTGGTGTGCCATGTGTCTAGTCAGCAAACATGTTTCTATTCATGCTTTGAGATTTAAAAATTGGTTTATATGAGTTAAGGCTCTGTAAATTTTGATAGCAAATCAGTAGATACTTGCATAACCGATGAACTACCAAAAACACTATGGTTGATTCATGTTAGCGTAGTTCCATCTAATTATGTATTACAAACATAGCCGCTCCAACTTGCAATCTGTGCTGAGATGAATTGAAGTGTGCGGTTCTACTTTGGAATTATTCCATTATGGCATATATAGATATCGCAAATTGAAAAATCATATCATGTATCCGTATAACACTTTCACCGACAGTTACTACAACTTATAAGGTGAACACACATGAACAGCTAACATTGGCTTTCTCACAAAAATGGAAAAAGGAAGAAGAAATAAATATATCTAACATTGTCCAGTATATGATGATGTTGTTTATCATACTTGGGAATGCTAAGGCTGCTTCAAAATGTGTACATGATAGTCTGAAAATGCGAGCTCAGCAGAAACTCGGAGCTCATCAACTCGGCATCATTCAATGCCAATCCAGTGTACTGCTACGATCGGCTGATGATGACAGTCTAACCGGTGCTGAGCAGCCGGTAGGAGTTCCCCCTGGGGAGGCCGTACCTCCTCCTCCCCGCCGCCATCTGCATCTCCTCCTCGATCTGCTCCAGCACCCCGGCGAACGCCTCAGAGTTGCAGGGCAGCTCAAGGGGCCCTGTGGCTGCGTAACCAAACATCTCCTCGGCCTCCGCCAGAAGCACCCGGAACAACGGGTGGTTCACACACTCCGTCCTCACAATGAACCGCTGCCTGCCCATGCCGACGTACACTGAGAAGCAGCCCTCCGCTGGCTTGCTGTTCCTTGCCGTCGTACTCCAGCACTGGTCCAGTGCCTTGGTGATCAGCCCGGCCTTCCCCGTCGCCGACCTCTCCTCAGCCATCCCCTTGGTGCGCAAAACCTCACAGGCCATGTAGTCGCAAAAGTTTGCAATTAATGTAGAACAAGCTTGGAATTGGGGGATTGGAGGAGAGAGGTGGGATGACATATATAGACAGATCAACCAAGACATGGTCTCTTGGTTGAAAGGCCGTGTTTTGAAATGTGAAGCTGGTGAGACCGTGAGAGTGGCCCAAAAGGGCTCTCTTTTTCGCGAATACGCAAAAGGACTTTGCTCATCACTCACTAAAGAACAAAGGGAAATAGATGGAAATTAATGAGACAATTATTGCACATATAGAATCAAGAGTTGCACCTTATTCACTGGAACTGCACCTTGTTGTTTTAGTAGCATTTGTACTATAATACTTTAGTGATCTAAACACTCTTATATTTGTTTACAGAGGGAGTACAGTACTAATACTTATTAGTATGCTAATTAGGGTGCGATTTGGCAGCCTCGGAAGGTTAACCTAATGAGGAGGAGCTAGCTGTGACTGTGAAGGAAGCTGGTCTGTGTGACATCATGCCATCATGGTCGACTTGGAGCTAGCTACATGCCACTGGCGTGGTGTCATGGCAATAATGCATTAGATTTAGTCGCGGGTTTAATCTGATTAGTCCTCTCTGACCTCCGCTTGCTGCATGATTGGGATTAGTTTTGAGGTGTCTAACTCCCCAACCACAAGGGTCGTTTAGCTTAGCATTAGGCGCTCGTAGAGGCTTGTTCGATGGGTTCAGACTTGAAACTTTATGTCATCAACACACTGAATTTGACATTTGGATCTTAATAATGCACGAACTACACTTGTTTGGATAGTGTTTAATAGTATTTGATGCGTGTGTGGGGTGTGTCTTGAGCTTATTGCTTGAGCCCTGCTGAACTCCGAACCGCCGTTGCCTAGAGACATTCAGGGGACCAATGTCTTGTGGACACATCAGTTGACATGCAAACGAGCCCCATGTCGTATCTTTGTGTTAACTTCCCATGTAAGAGTATCCATAAATTAGGGTTCTGAACCTAATGTCAGTCCCTTTGATTGCTTGTGATATAGTATCTGTTATTATTACGAAAATCATCATTTTATTCGATCAGTCAGTTGATGAAACAACTATGGCAGGTTGCTATATATCTTACCGAACAAGTGTTCATTTGTTCTTTGCATTTCTTTAAGCCACACGACTATAACCGAGTTTCCCCTTTTTGGTCCTAGTCTGCTATTAGTTCTTGTTGATATTAGATCAGTTAATTAACTGATGCCGAACTCACTGATGTGCCATGTGTCTAGTCGGAAAACAAGTTTCTATTCATGCTTTGAGATTTAAGAATTGGACATACGAGTTGTCAAGTGGAGGCCCTGTGATACTTGCATAACAGATGAACTTCTGAAAGATAGTATGGTTTATTAATGTTAGTATAGTTCCGTCTAAATCACTTTTTTCTGAGAAACATAGTATGGAGACGCTCCAGCTTGCAATCAGTGTGAGATGAATTAAAGTGTGTGATTCTATTGTGGAATTATGGCAGTATGCCATACATAGTCATAACAAAACTTACAAATTCCATTGTGTATCTGACTATCTGTATAACACTTTCACCGGCAATTACTACAACTTAGGATGAGAACACACACTAACATCTAACAGTGCTTTCTCACAAAAGTAGAAAAAAGTGTAAGAAAGAAAAATATCTAATATTGCCTAGTATACCGTGATGTTGTTTACCATACTTGGAATTGCTGAAGTTGCTTCCAAATATGTACATGATAGTCTGAGAACATGAGCTCAACAGAAACTCAGAGCTCATCAACTCGCCATCATCCTATCCAATACAAATGGACATGCTACGACCGGCCAATGATGACAGGCCGGCCGGTGCTGAGCAGCCGGTAGGAGTTCCCCCTGGCGAGGCCATGCCTCCTCCCAGCCGACATCTGCTTCTCCTCCTCGATCTTCTCCAGCACCTTGGTAAATGCCTCGGTGTTGCAGGGCAGCTCAAGGGGCCCCGAGTCGGCATACCCAAACGCCTCCTCGGCCTCCTCAAGCAGTGCCCGGAACAGCGGGTGGTTTAAGCACTCCATCCGCACCACGAACCGCTGCCTGCCCGCACCGACGTACACTGAGAAGCAGCCCTCTGCCGGCTTGTTGTTCCTCGCCGTCGTGCTCCGGCACCGGTCCAGCGTCTTGGTGATCAGCCCGGCCTTCCTTGCTGCCGACCCCTTCTCAGCCATGCCCATGGTGCACAAAACCTCGCAGGCTATAGCTAGTTGCAAATTTGCAAAGAAGGTGTAGCAAGTTTGGAATTGGGAGGTGGGGATGAAAGGTATATATATATATATATATATATATATAGGCGGGTCAAGCAGGATGTGGTCTCTCGATCGAAAGGCCGTATTTGAAATCTGAAGCCTGTGAGAGCGACCCAAAGGCTTTCTTTTTCACGAATATGCAAGACTTTGCTCACCATTCTGTTCGAAAAAGAAATGGAATTAGTTGGACAATTATTGCACATTATAGAATCAATCCTTTGCACCTTAGTCGTTGAATCTTTGGAAGGATACAGCCTGTTGCTTTAGCAGCATTTGCATTATAATACGCTTTCATGATACACGCGTACAGTGGTAATCATGCTTAATGATATGTTAATCAGAGATTCAGAGTGTGATTTGGCTGCCTTGGAAGGTTAACCTAGGGGAGGAGCTAGCCGCGACTGTGGATTATGGAAGCGTATGTGACATCATTTCATCATGATCGACTTGGAGGTAGGAGCTGGAGGAGGGAGGGGGCCAATGGCGTGACGTCATGGCAAATAATGCATTTGATTTAGCCGCGGATTAGTTAATACTCTCTGCCCAGCGCTTGCTACATGCTTGGGGTTAGTTTTGAGGTGTCAAACTCCCCAACCACAAGCGGAGTTGTTTAGGTTAGCAGTAGCAACGGCGCATGCAACGCTCCAAACCGACCGTGCCCAGGGAGGCTTTGTTTGATGGGTTCAGACCTGAGACTTCACGTCATCAGCACTCCGAAATTTGACACCTAGATCTTAATGCACAAACTAGACCTGTTTGGATAGCGTTTGTCTAGATTTAATTAGGAGTACTATAGGTGAGTGTGTGCTGTGTCTTGAGCTTATTGCTTGAGCCTGCTGATCTTTTAGTTGCCATTGCCCAGAGACATTCAGGGAGCGAATGTCTTGTGGACACATCAGGTTACATGAAAACTGACCCAATGTCGTATCTTTGTGTTCTCTTCCCTCGTAACAGTGAGCATAAATTAGATTTGAAGCTTGATGTGAGCCCCTTTGGTTGCTTGTGATGTATCAGTAACTATTCCTTTTATTCAATCAATCCATGGAACAACCATGGCCGGTTGCTGTATATCTTCTCGGTTACAACATCTACTAAACAACTGTTCATTTGTGCTTTGCATTTCTTTTAGCCATATGAATATAACCGAGTTTCCCTTTTTTTGGTCATCGTCTGCTGTTATTTTTTGTTAATATTAAATCACTTAATATGCCAAACCTTCATTGGTGTGCCATACTGCCATGTGTTTAGGCAGCAAACATGTTTCTATTCCTGCTTTGAGATTTAAAACGTCTAAGGGGTTTCCTTTGGTTAGCAGAGCAGCCACGAAAGGCAGTCACTGCCATGTCAGCTGGCTTAAGAGCAATTCTAGCAGAGTCTTCATATGTGTCTGGTCGCTATAATAACCAGCCTGTTTGACGATTTTGGATGAAAATGCTGCTGCATAGTCATCATCCCACTCTGGATAGTCATAATTTATGGAGGTTGCTCCAAATCAAGCCCGCAAGCCTCCATATTTGGAGGCTGTGCGGCGTTGCTTTGAGATCTAAAAATCCCGAGGGGTTTTCTCTGGTTCGCAGAGCGGCCATGCAAGGCAGCCGCTCCCATGTCAATTGGTTTAAGGTGTGGAAGCCACTCTGCTTTGGGGACTTGGCGGCTTGGGTATCCTGGACCTTAGCATAGCGACGACTAGCCTCAGGGTATGTTGGTTGTGGAGGATGCGCACGGACCCCTCGGTCCATGGAGGGGTCTAGACCTCCAATTCTTCCATGGTGAGCATGAGGTATTCGCCTCATCCACCAAGATGGTGATTGGTGACAGAGCATATGCCTTATTCTAGGAGGATCGCTGGTTGGACAGTCATGACATTTCTAAATTTTTACCTAAGCTCCTTCTTATGGTCTCACTATGCACTGAAACAGCAGACCGTCAGAGAGGCCTTGATTGGCCATCGTTGGACCTCGAACATCAGGGGCCCCTGAGCCCTGTGGCCCTATGGCATACATCCAAGTCATGCAGATGGTAATTCAAGTGGCGTTGGAGACCGAACGGTCAATACACCACAAAGAGCTGCTACGATGCCCTCTTTCAGGGAGTGGTCAGCTCGAACTCCTGGAAGTTGAATTGGAAGTCTTGCCATTCTTCCCCCAAGGTCAACTTCTTCATGTGGCTTGCCTGTCAAGAACGACATTGGACAACCGAGAGACTGGCGAGACGCGACCTACAAAATGCACATAGCTATGTGCTTCGACTAGTCGAGGGAGACAACCTCACACCTTCTCACCAGTTGTTCTTTCTCGTGCATATTGTGGAACAAGGTGCTCTCTTGGATCCGGTCGACATGTGGACTAGTGGCAACAAGCAAGTCACTCCATCCAGAACGCTGCTACGAAGGGCATGCCCTCAATCATCATGTTGGTGTCATGATGCATCTGGAAGCAAACACGGTCAATTTGGACAACACTCTACTCTGCTTAGAGAGTCTCCTCGACACTATCAAGCCGGAAGCTCTAGGCAATGGCCAACGGCTAAAAAGGGGACGATGCCTACCGTTTAGTGGGATCATGTTGTAATTCTCTGGGTGTCACCCATATTTTTGGGCTTGTACAAACTCTTTTTTATCAATGCGTCGAGACACAAGTCTTTTTGCACTATTTGGATAAAAATTGACCAGCCTCGGTAATCCTGTGAGTAAATGGATTTGAAACAAATTTGGATAGAAAATTAGTACATACTTGTGAATGGATCAAGTACAGAAAACACTATGGTTGATTAATGTTAGCATAGTTTCACCTAAATCACCTTTTTCCAAAATACGGTAGAAACACAGACTGTGAGATGAATTGAAGTGTGCGATCCTACTTTAAAAAAAATTGAACCATGCAGGAGGACTGCATGTACATATTTTAAAATTACGATATTACGCCATATATAATCATCACAAAACTTACAAATTCTATCGTGTATCTGTATACCACTTTCACATACAATTGCTACAACTTAGGAGGAGAACACACATTAACATCTAACATTGCCTTCTCACAGAAATTGAAAAAAGAATAAAGAGGAAAAATATCTAACATTGCCCGGTCTATGGTAATGTTGTTTACCATACTCGGGAGCTAAGGTTGTTTTCAACTGTGTACATGATAATATGAGAATGCGAGCTCAACAGAAACTCAAAGCTCATCAACTCGGCATCATCCAATCCAAAGACATGTGTTACGACCGGCTGACGATCATAGGCCAGCCTGTGCCAAGTGACCGATAGGAGTTTCCCCTGAGAAGGTTGTGCCTCCTCCGCGCCACCATCTGCTTCTCCTCCTCGATCTTCTCCAGCACCTTGGCGAACGCCTCGGTGTTGCAGGGCAGCTCAAGGGGACCCGCGTCCGCGTACCCAAACGCCTCCTCGGCCTCCTCCAGCAGCGCCTGGAACAACGGGTGGCTCAAGCACTCCGTCCGCACCATGTACCGTTGTCTGTCTACACCGACATACACCGAGAAGCAGCCCTCCGTTGGCTTGTTCCTCGCCACCGTGCTCCGGCACCGGTCTAGCGTCTTGGTGATCAACCCGGCCTTCCTTGCCACCGAACTCTTCTCAGCCATGCCCATGGTGCACAAAACCTCACAGGCTATAGCTAGTTGCAAATTTGCAAAGAATTTGTAGCAAGCTTGGAATTGGGAGGTGGAGAGGAAAGGGGTGGAACGATTTATATAGGGGGATTGGCCAAAACGTGGTTTGTCGATCGAAAGGCCGTATTTGAAATCTGAAGCCAGTGAGAGCGACCCGAATGTTTTGTTTTTCACGGATACGCAAAAGACTTTGCTGACCATTCCGTTAAAAAAAGAAACAAAACAGATGGAGATTAGTTGGACAATTATTGTGCATATAGAATAAATCCTTGTGCCTTACTCGTTGAATCTTTGGAAGGATGCACCTTGTTGCTTTAGTAGCAACTAGGATCTGTACTCTAATACGTTCCATGACACACGCGTACAGTAGTAACCATGCTTCACATTATGTTAATCAGAGATCTAGAGTACGATTTGGCAGCCTCGGAAGGTTAGCCTAGTGGAGGAGCTAGCTAGCTGCGACTATGGATTGTGGAAGCATGTGTTACCTCATTCCATCATGGTCGACTTGGTCGACTTGGAGCTGGAGGAGGGGCCAATGGAGTGGCGTCATGGCAAATAATGCATCATATTTAGCCACGCATTAGTTAATCCTCTAATCCTCTCTGACCAGCGCTTGCGGCATGATTTGGTTTAGTTTTGAGGTGTCAAACTTCCCAGCCACAAGCGGAGTTGTTTAGGTTAGCAGCAGTAACGGCGCATGCAACGCTCCAAACCGACAGTGCCAAGGGAGGCTTTGTTTGATGGGTTCAGACTTGAGACTTTACGTCATCGGCACTCTGAAATTTGACACCTAGATCTTGACGCACAAACTACCCTTTTTTGGACAGTATTTGTGTATTAGTGGACAGTGTTTGTCTAGATTTAATTAGGAGTACAATAGATCCGTGCATGTGGTGTGTCTTGAGCTTATTGCTTGAGCCTGCTGATCTTTGAGTTGTCGTTGCACAGAGACATTCAGGGAGCGAATGTCTTGTGGACACATCAGGTTACATGAAAACTGACCCTGTCGTGGTTCTAACTCTGACAGTGATGTAGGGGGGTGAGTATGGAGAGGCTAGATCCTAGCTATTGGGAAGTTGTTACACGCGAGGTTTACGAGTTCAGGCCCTTTTCGGAGGAAGTAATAACCCTACGTCTCGGAGCCGGAGGCAGTCGACTGGATTATGCGTGTATGGATTACAGGGGTGCGAACCCTTCCTACTGAGGAGGGGGGTGGCTTATATAGAGTTCGCCGGCCTCCTCCTGCCCTCAGTAATGCAGGGTTTAAGGTACATTTAAGATTGGGCGTTACTGGTAACGCCTCTAATAAAGTGCTATAATGACCATGAAGACTACTTAACAGCTGACCGTTTGCCTACGGAGTGACTGTAGGTCTCCTGGCAGTCGAGTGATTAACTTCATGGTCGAGTGGTAGCTTCTTGGTCGAGTGTCTTGAACCTGTTGAGTGGGGTACCTTCAAGTCGATTGATAGGTGATTTCCTCAAGGGATGTCCTTGGGTAGGGCTCTTTGGACGGGTCCGTGCCCCTACCCTAGGTACATAGCCTCATCATTAGCCTCCGAATGGATCGAGGATAGAGTGGGGAAAGAGTTGGGGATCCTTTCCGACTGGCTCTTTGGGGCCGTACGAGTGCCTCGTTTAGGGTCAGTTGTCACGGATGACGTCATCAATCTCTTTTAGTCGCCTTGATCCATTCCAGGCCCTTCGTCGAGTGAATATCTTTGCTTGCGACATGCCGAGTGTTGGTGCGAGCGGGATACTCTGTTTTTGGCAAGTGGTTCTGCGGCCCGCGGATCTCACGGGATTCGGATTTCGGGAAGCGCGCGGGACGGGAGCAGCCGCAGTAATCGGAAGTGATAAAGCGGAAACTCCTCGATCCTCGCGTCGCCTTTTTCGCCACGTACTGCGCGCGCGTCTGTTGCGGGATTTGACTGGACTGCCTGGGCCTACCAGTCAGCCACTCGGGAGCGGCCCCTTATAAGTTGCCGGCTCGGGGCTTCCAAGCCGTGCGCTTCTCTTCTTCTTCCTTCTTCCTCTCTCCTTTCGCCAGCCCTCCCGTGACCTTCGGCCGTACCCTAGCGCCGTTAGCCCGTGTGAGACCTCGCCGGCGACGATGGTGAAGGGCAAGACCACTGCTTTGGATCACGCGAAGAAGGCGGCGGCGGCGGGGAAAGGAAAGAGGTCTACATGAGGCGGATCTTCCTACCGGACCGCCCTGCCCAAGGGTTGGATTCAGAGCGACTGGATGCCATCGGTGCTCCGGCAGGAAGATCTCGACGACATGGTCGAGGGAGGAGCCATTCCCCATGAGGCTGCGCGTCTCCCGGAGGGGGAGATCGAACCTCAACCCCGCGACGGTGAGTGCGTGCTCCTCGCCACCCACATCGACCGAGGGTTTTCTCTGCCTCCCCATCCATTCTTCCGGAGCTTCTTGAATTTCTTCGGAGCGCAGCTCCATCACTTTACCCCCAACTCCATAGTCTATCTTGCCGCGTTCATTTCCATGTGCGAGGCCTTCCTGGGTTGCCGTCCGCATTGGGGGCTTTTCAAGCATATTTTTACTTGCCGCTCTTAGTCGGTTAAAAAGGCCAAGTCGAGTGATGAGAAGACGCAAGTGATCCAGCTGTGCGGGGGCCTGGCGATCCAGACGAGGGGGAAGAGCTGTTTCCCCTCTATCACCTTCCCGGAGTCGGTCCGCGGCTGGTAGTCGACCTGGTTCTACTGCCAGGACCAAGCGACCCCCGGACAGTCGACTGGTCTTCCTCCTTTTTCCCTCGACCGAGCTGAGAAGCCTGTCTCTCTGAAAGTCACGCCGGAGGAAAGGGCCCAAGTCAAGGTATTGGCGGGTCGAGTGGTTGAGCTTGTCCGTGAGGGGGTGACCGGGATGGACCTGTTAGAGGTCTTTCTCCAGAGGCGCATCCAACCGCTCCAGGCGCGAGACCACCCGATGTGGCTGTATTCTGGCCTTGACGACACCACTCGGATCCACCCGGAGGAAGTCACCGACGAGATGCTGGAGGGGTGGCTGTCAAGCATCATGGGGAACAAAGACAACCCCCGAGGAGCCAGAAGGGTAATTCCACTCGACAACTCATATGAAGTGGATCAGGTATGTCTTTGTGTCGGATATCTGACCTTCTGTATTGGTCTTCTTTGGGTAAGTCGATTGACTTTCGTTCTGTCTGTTGTCTTCCAGGCGACCACTGAGATGTACTCGACGCCCAGCGGGGCGCAAGGGTCGACTGAGGAAGGCGAGGGGAGCGGAGGCGAGAGCAGGGACGACCAGGTCTAGTGGGAGTCCGACGGTGAGGGAGAGGAAGGCGACGACATCTTCTCCAGCGAAGAGGAGGAGGAGGCCAAACCCTCTCGCTCGGAGGGGCGGTCCAAGCTCGCCCACGATCCAGCGCAGGAACGTGGCAAGGCGACTGCTCCTGTTGGGCAGTCGTCGAAACGCCCTCGGACTTCTTCTCCTCCGCCGACTGGGAAGGCTCCCAAGCACCCACGAACGACGCCATCCAAGCCGCCCAAGGCCTTGCCCAAGATGAAGATAGCTGTTCCCACCATTTCCGGGTAACGATAACACTTGCTTTCCTTTGTCGACTGTGGACGGATCCTTGGTCGATTCACTGGGCCAACTGACTAACTTTCGAGATTTGCAGTGGTGCAACTTCTGAGGTCTCCGCCAGGAACGACGACCAAGAGATGGAGGACGCTGTCACCTCCAACCCTGGTACGATCACTGACGTCCTGTTTTTGAGTCGACTGAAACTTTATTGCGACTCTGGTCCATTGAATGTTTTCCTTGCAGCTCCTCCTCATGTTATTGACCTCCCGGACGACGACGACAACGAACCACTGAGGGTGAAGAGGAAGAAGAAGGCGTTGGCTGGCAAGACTCCGCAATCCACTCCGGCGCCTGAGGCCGTAGTTCGGGGTGATGGTGAACTCACTCGGGCTTCCGTGACTTTCGCTGTTCCTCTGACGAGTGTGCGGCCTTCAGCATCGACTGCGGATCCGTCTTCGCTTTTTGCTGTGTACCCCGTCCCTGAGGACCAAGCGGCTGCTGCGAAGGAGGCTGTACGCCAGGCTGGAATCATGATGGAACAGGTAAAAGTGCTCGGGAGGCTTGCCAGGCGGCTTATGACGCAAGCTCGGCTCTTCAGAGCAATGTCCAGGTCAGTTGACTTCAACACTTGGTCTGTTTTGATATGTCCTTTGAAGAATCTCTTTTCCGAAGATCTTTAAGTTTGTACACCCACTGGGTGTGTTTGCCAATTCTTGGACGAGTGGGGGCACGCTAAGTGCACCCACTGGGTGTAGTCCCCGAGGCTACGGTCGACTGCTGGCAGTCGACTGTAGTCTTTAAATTGAGTCGTTGTAGTTGAGTTTCTTCGCTCTGTCTGATCGGGTCATGTCGAATGGAACGGTATCCTGTCGACTGCGGGCAGTCGACGTCTTTCTCTTCTTTTTTTTTACTGTGGGGGCACGCTGAGTGCACCCACTGGGTGTAGTCCCCGAGGCTACTGTCGAATGTTTCGCTTCGGCTGTAGTCTTAGAAACTCCATTATTGTCTCTTAGCTGCTCGGAAGCAACTTGTCTTTGACTCGACTTCAGGGGTCGGTCGGGTGGGATAGGAACCGGTGGGGGCACGCTAAGTGCACCCACTGGGTGTAGTCCCCGAGACTATGGTGGACTGCTGGCAGTCGACCGTAGTCTTAGTATTTATTGCCTTTGTTGCTTTTTTTACTGAGATTGCAACTCCTCCCCTTTGACTTCAGAAATCTTGTGATCTTGGAACCCGCTTGGCTGACTTGGAGAAGCAGCAAATTCAAATGAATCTCGATCTGGAGCTGGCCAGGACAGAGCTGCAGAAGGTCAGAGACGGCGCCGCAGGTAAGACGCCTTTGTCGACTGGTTAGTTTTTAGGCTTGAGTATCTTTTCGCTTTCTCCGACTCAATCGTCATTTTTTGCAGAAAAACTGAAAGAAGCTCTGGCGAAGAAGGATCAGGACTTGGCTGCTGCCCGTAAGGAGGCTGAGGACAAGACCGCTCTGGCCGCGCAGAAGCTGGCTTCGGTCGACCAATTAGAAGGAGAGAATACCAAGTTGAAGACCGCTCTGAAGGAAGCCAACAGGGAGTGTTCGCGTTGGAAGAAGGAGAACCTCACCCTGAACGAGAAGATGGAAGGCATCGCTCGCAGGAGGGACGACCTGGAGAGCTACTTGAGGAGCCTTGCCAAGAAGCTGTACATCAAGCTCGAAGGTGCACACTCAGTTCCGACTGGTTTTTTTCTGTGTCGACTCGGGTTTACGAAATTTGACTTATCCTTGGGTCGTGTATGCAGAACTTTGCCAGAACTTTGAAGAGGAGACTGGGCGGATCGAAACAGGTTTGGATCCAATCAACTCTCCGGTGAAAGATGAAGCTGCCATGAACCTGCTCCGACTGGAATCTCGTGTTGACGGCGTCGTGGATTACTTGGCTCGACTGAAGGTTGCCATGACGCGGATCGACCCGACGCTTTGGCCAGAGTCTACGCTCCAGAATGATCTCGAGTCTCTGATGACTCGACTCAACGGAATCCCTGACCGAGTGCAGGAGTGGAAGAAGTCTTCAGCTCGGTGTGGCGCTGATGTGGCTCTGTCTCTGGTCCGCGTCCATTGCAAGGAGATGCGGGAGGAGAAGCTGGCCGCCATCCAAGTCGCCAACACGAGGAAGCACAACTTCCAGGACTTCATGGAGACATTTATTGTTGCTGCTACCCGTATCGCAGATGGGATCGACTTGGATGAGTTTGTCGCCCCTGCCAGTCCTCCTCCTCCTGAGAAGTGAAAAAACTTGCCTCAGAATGCCGAGTGTATTTTGTAATCCGTTAAACTCTGCCTTAAATTTGCCTCGGAATGCCGAGTGGAAGTGTAACAGTTAAACTCTACCGAGCTGGGGGCTCGAGTACTTTGATCTGAGGTCTCTGGGACCTTTTAGGCTTTATTTGAACTTGATTTGTCGTTGAATCTCTTTGTGGATGACCCGTCGAGTGGAATTTGATCTTCACTCGAAATAACTTTTGTGTCTGTGGTGCAGCTCCGAAGGAGAAGGTAGTAGTCGACCTACACCCTGTTACTGCAGAGTGGGACGGAGCGCACACTGTATTTGTGGCGAAGCTCTCCAGGAGGAGGTGGCGGTCGACCCACACCCCTCGTCGTCCTTGGGAGATGAGACTTGTTTCATACTTAGGCGAGCGCTGGGCTGCAGCTAAGCCTCCGAGCGGGAGGTTTGCTCTCGCTCGGTAGGATTTCAAACTTAGGCGAGTGCTGACTGCAGCTAAGTCTCTTCGTAGGAGAACTTAGGCGAGTGCTGGACTGCAGCTAAGCCCCCGAGTGGGAGGTTTGCTCTCCACTCGGTAGGATTTTTCAAACTTAGGCGAGTGCTGACTGCAGCTAAGTCTCTTCGTAGGAGAACTTAGGCGAGTGCTGGACTGCAGCTAAGCCCCCGAGTGGGAGGTTTGCTCTCCACTCGGTAGGATTTTTCAAACTTAGGCGAGTGCTGACTGCAGCTAAGTCTCTTCGTAGGAGAACTTAGGCGAGTGCTGGACTGCAGCTAAGCCCCCGAGTGGGAGGTTTGCTCCCCACTCGGTAGGATTTTTCAAACTTAGGCGAGTGCTGACTGCAGCTAAGTCTCTTCGTAGGAGAACTTAGGCGAGTGCCGGACTGCAGCTAAGTCCCCGAGTGGGAGGTTTGCTCTCCACTCGGTAGGAATTTTCAAACTTAGGCGAGTGCTGACTGCAGCTAAGTCTCTTCGTAGGAGAACTTAGGCGAGTGCTGGACTGCAGCTAAGCCCCCGAGTGGGAGGTTTGCTCTCCACTCGGTAGGATTTTTTAAACTTAGGCGAGTGCTGACTGCAGCTAAGTCTCTTCGTGAGAGAACTTAGGCGAGTGCTGGACTGCAGCTAAGCCTCCGAGTGGGAGGTTTGCTCTCCACTCGGTAGGAATTTTCAAACTTAGGCGAGTGCTGACTGCAGCTAAGTCTCTTCGTGAGAGAACTTAGGCGAGTGCTGGACTGCAGCTAAGCCCCCGAGTGGGAGGTTTGCTCTCCACTCGGTAGGATTTTTCAAACTTAGGCGAGTGCTGATTGCAGCTAAGTCTCTTCGTGAGAGAACTTAGGCGAGTGCTGGACTGCAGCTAAGCCCCCGAGTGGGAGGTTTGCTCTCCACTCGGTAGGAATTTTCAAACTTAGGCGAGTGCTGACTACAGCTAAGTCTCTTCGTAGGAGAACTTAGGCGAGTGCTGGACTGCAGCTAAGCCCCCGAGTGGGAGGTTTGCTGTCCACTTGGTAGGATTTTTTGAACTTAGGCGAAACGGATTCGCGGCTAAGTCACCCACTGGGGGTTTTCGTATGTAAACAAAAGTGACAGCAATCATTGGAACACTCTTGACTTTGATAAAAATGAACTGCGGAAGTTTCTCTTATTACATCTTTATAGGAAGGAACTTAAGTATAAAAGTGGCAGAGCAACTCCGCGTTCCAAGCTCGCGGCTCGTCGATCTGGCGATCAACATTGTAGAGGTGATACGCTCCGTTGTGGAGGACTCTGGTGATGATGAAGGGGCCTTCCCAAGTAGGGGCAAGCTTGTGTGGTTTCTGTTGATCCACTCGGAGGACCAAATCTCCTTCTTGGAAGGCTCGACTCTTCACATGCCGGGCATGGAATCGACGCAGGTCTTGCTGATAAATGGTCGATCTGATCATGGCCATCTCTCTTTCTTCTTCCAGGAGGTCTACTGCATCTTGCCGAGCCTGTTCTGCTTCATCTTCGGTGTAAAGCTCGACTCGGGGAGCATTGTGAAGGAGATCACTTGGCAGAACGGCTTCGGCTCCATAAACAAGAAAGAATGGGGTTCTTCCAGTCGATCGGTTAGGGGTGGTCCTTAATCCCCACAGAACTGATGGAAGCTCGTCGACCCAGGCACCTGCCGCGTGCTTGAGGTCACGCATTAGTCGAGGTTTTAGTCCTTTGAGGATCAGACCATTTGCTCTTTCAGCTTGTCCGTTCGACTGGGGATGGGCGACTGATGCATAGTCGACTCGAGTGCCTTGAGAGGCGCAAAAGGCTCTGAACTGGTCTGAATCGAAGTTTGACCCATTGTCAGTGATGATGCTGTGAGGGACTCCATATCTGAATGTTAGACCTCTGACGAAACTGATAGCAGTGCGAGCATCGAGGTTCTTGATGGGTTTAGCTTCAATCCATTTGGTAAACTTGTCGACTGCCACAAGCACATGGGTGAAACCGCTCCTGCCTGTTCTCCGAGGACCGACCATGTCCAGTCCCCAGACAGCAAAGGGCCAGACGAGTGGAATGGTCTTCAAGGCTGATGCGGGCTTGCGTGATATGTTGGAGTAGAACTGACACCCCTCACACTTGTCGACTATCTCCTTTGCCATCTCATTTGCTCTTGGCCAGTAAAATCCCGCTCGGTATGCTTTGGCCACAATGGTCCGAGAGGACGCATGGTGACCACAGGTCCCCGAGTGGATCTCATCAAGGATCATCTGACCTTCTTCCGGTGTTATGCACTTCTGACCGACTCCAGTCGCGCTTTCTCTATACAACTGTCCTTTTATGACTGTGAAGGCCTTGGATCGACGGACGATCTGTCAAGCCTCTTCTTCGTCCTCCGGGAGTTCTTTTCTTAGGATATACGCGATGTATGGTATCGTCCAGTCGGGAGTGATCGCCAAGACTTCCATGATTAGGTCGACCACGGCAGGAACTTCGACTCCAGTCAGATCTGTGGCACTTTTCGGCTGCGGGGTTTCTTCTGTGAAGGGATCTTCTTGGACTGACGGCGAGTGGATGTGTTCCAGGAACACGTTGCTGGGAATGGCTTCCCTCTTGGAGCCTATCTTTGCCAGATCATCGACTGCCTGATTTTTCAGTCGGGGAATGTGATGAAGCTCCAACCCCTCAAATTTCTTTTCTAGCTTTCTTACTGCGTTGCAGTAACCGGTCATAGCCGGACTTCTGACGTCCCACTCCTTCATCACTTGATTAACCACTAAATCTGAATCGCCATAGACCATGAGGCGACGGGCGCCGAGTGAAATGGCCATGCGCAACCCATACAAAAGTGCTTCATACTCTGCTTCATTATTGGAGGAATCAAAGTGAATCTGGAGAACATATCTGAGCTTATCTCCTCGGGGGGAGACTAAGACTACTCCCGCGCCGGAACCACTAAGCATCTTAGATCCATCGAAGAACATGGTCCAGTGTTCCGAGTGAACTTGAGTCGGAAGTTGCTGTTCAATCCACTCGGCGATGAAATCTGCGATTGCTTGGGACTTGATAGCCTTCTTTGCCTCGAACTTGATATCTAAGGGAAGGAGTTCAATCGCCCACTTGGCCACTCGACCAGTTGCATCTCTGTTGTGCAGAATCTCCGACAGTGGGGCGTCGCTGACGACTGTAATGGAGTGGTCAGAGAAGTAATATGCAACCTTCTTTGTGGTCATGTAAATCCCATATACAAGCTTCTGGTAATGGGGGTATCTTTGTTTTGAAGGGGTCAAAACTTCAGACACGTAATAAACTGGGCGCTGAACTCTGAAGGCCTTTCCTTCCTCTTCCCGCTCGACCGTAAGTACTGTGCTGATAACTTGTCCTGTGGCTGCAATGTAAAGCAGCAAAGGTTCTTTGCTGATTGGGGCAGCAAGCACCGGCTGGGTGGAGAGCAGAGCATTGAGATCTGCAAACGCTGCATCAGCTTCTGGAGTCCACTCGAATTTGTCAGACTTCTTCATTAGTCAGTAAAGAGGCAACGCCTTTTCACCGAGACGAGAAATGAATCGACTTAAAGCGGCCAAGCAGCCTGTAAGCTTTTGGACATTGTGCACGCGTACAGGACGCTTCATCCGGAGTATGGTGCCAATTTTCTCAGGATTGGCGTCGATCCCTCGTTCGGAAACGAGAAAACCGAGTAATTTTCCACCTGGAACTCCGAATGTGCACTTTGATGGATTGAGCCTGATATCGTACCTCCTGAGATTGGCAAAGGTTTCAGCAAGGTCAGCCCGCAGGTCAGAACCTTTTCGGGACTTGACCACGATATCGTCCATGTATGCCTCCACGTTCCGACTGATTTGAGTGAGTAAACACTTCTGAATCATTCTCATGAACATGGCTCCGGCGTTCTTGAGGCCGAACGACATGGTGACGTAATAGAAGCACCCGAATGGAGTGATGAAAGCTGTTTTGATCTCGTCGGGCCCATACAGACGGATCTGATGGTACCCGGAATAGGCGTCTAGGAAAGACAGCCTCTCGCACCCTGCAGTCGAGTCGACTATTTGGTCGATGCGAGGGAGGGGAAAATGATCTTTCGGGCAGGCCCGATTGATATGCTTGAAGTCAATGCACATGCGGAGTGACTTGTCCTTTTTGGGGACCATGATGACATTGGCGAGCCACTCGGAGTGGTAAATCTCTCGGATGAACTCTGCTGCTAAGAGCCGAGCCACTTCCTCGCCAATGGCTTGCTTCTTCTGGATGGCGGACCGTCGAAGATGTTCCTTCACAGGCTTGAATTTTGGGTCGACTCATAGACGGTGCTCAGCCAGCCCTCTGGGAACTCCAGGCATGTCAGAGGGTTTCCATGCGAAGATATCCCAGTTCTCACGGAGGAGCTGGATGAGTGCTTCTTCCTATTTGGAGTCGAGCGTCGTCGAGATGTGAGTCGGAGCAGCATCGGGGTCGGTCGGGTGAAGGTGGACTGTCTTTGTTTCGCCAGCCGACTGAAATGCTGATTCTGAGGCGGGCTTCTTGGCTCGCAGCAAATCACTCGGATCGGCAGTCTTTTGGTACTCTTTCAGCTCGACTACTGCCATTTGAGCGTCAGCGATCTTTGAGCCTTTCTGAAAGCATTCTTCTGCTTTCTTTCGGCTGCCAGTAACAGTGATCACACCTTTGGGACCAGGCATCTTCAGTTTGAGATACACGTAACATGGTCGAGCCATGAAGCGTGCGTAAGCTGGCCTACCCAAAATGGCATGATAGGCACTCTGGAAGTCCACAACTTCGAATGTCAACCTTTCCTTGCGGTAATTCTTTGAATCACCGAAAACTACATCAAGAGCAATCTGGCCGCGTGACTCGGCTTTCTTCCCAGGAATGACTCCATGGAAGCTCATGTTGCTGGTACTAAGTCTGGACATCAGAATGCCCATCCCTTTCAAAGTCTCAGAGTACAGTATGTTCAGGCCACTGCCGCCGTCCATCAATACTTTGGTCAGTCGAGTGCCTTCGACAACTGGGTCGACCACCAAAGCTTGCCTCCCAGGGGTGGCAATGTGCGTCGGGTGATCCGACTGGTCGAATGTGATGGCAGTCTGCGACCACTTTAGGTAATTCGGTGTTGCCGGGGCAACCATGTTCACCTCACGGTTAATGACTTTCAGTCGACTCTTGCTCTCAACATCAGCAAAAATCATCAGGGTGGAATTGATCTGGGGGTATCCATCGTCACTGTCTTCTTTGTCTTCAATCCTGTCTGGCTCTTTTTCCTTATCTTTGGGCTGCTTGCCCTGGAACTGCTGGATCAGGAGCCGGCACTGTCGAGTGGTATGCTTTGGGTAAATAAAATTACCCTCTTCGTCTTTCTTGGTGTGGATGTGACACGGCAAGTCCAAAACATCATCCCCGTCTTGGTCTTTGACCTTCTTGGGCTTCCAGGTGCCCTTGGGTTTCCCCTTGAAGTTTCCCTGGGCAACGGCCAGGGCCTCCCCGGGAGCAGCTGGCTCGGCCTTCCGCTTCTGTTTCCGAGTGGAGTTTCCTCCAGTTTCTTGGGCGACTGCTTTGAGCTTGCCGCTTCGGAGTCGGTCTTCGTCTTCACCATTAGCGTACTTGGTGGCGATCTCCATCATCTGATTCAGAGACATCTCTCCAGTTCGACCGAACTTCAGATTCAACTCTCTGTATTTAACACCCTCTTTGAAAGCACAAACTGTTTGATGGTCTGGCACGTTCTCAACTGTGTGGTGCAGCGTGATCCACCTCTGGATGTAATCCCTCAGTGTTTCATTCGGCTTCTGCACGCAAGACCGTAACTCTGTGAGGCCTGCAGGTCGTTTGCATGTTCCTTCAAAGGTCGTGACAAACACTCGGGAGAGGTCCTCCCAGGTGTAAATGCTGCTAGGTGCTAACTGATTCAACCACGCTCTGGCTGAGCCCTCCAACATAAGAGGCAAATGCTTCATGGCCACTTCGTCATTGCCACCGCCAATCTGTACAGCCACTCGGTAATCTTCGAGCCAAGTGTCAGGCTTGGACTCGCCGGTGAACTTGCTGACTCCAGTTGCCAGCCTGAAATTGGGAGGAATCACCGCGGCCCTGATGGCTCGACTGAAGCACTCTGGCCCTGAAACACGTACTCTGCTGCTGCTGGCAGGCGCATCTCTGTTGTGGCCCTCCCGATGAGCCCTGTTCCTGTCGACCAAACCTTGAACGAGGATAGACCTCGCATCAAAGCCTGGGTCTCTGGGGTCGACTGGAATCCTCTGCCCAACACTGTGAGGGCGTCTGTCATCTTGCCGTCGAGGCGCATATGACCCACTCCTCGAGGGAGGGGTTGGCACTCGACGTCGATCATCTTGACCGAATCGATGATCATACTGCTCATTCCTTCTGTACTGATCATGCCGGTCATCACGTCCCTTACGCCTCGGGGGCGATCTCGGGCTGTGGGCCGACTGGACTGTGTCTGCTGCAACGAATCGACTGTGGATCCTATCCCGCGACTGAGAAACGGCGGAATTCTGGTTTCCTGCCGCCCGGAGCAATGCTCTGATCTGCAACAAGCCCCTGCCTGCCTCTGACTGGGATGGCTGAATTGATTCTGCTATACGGGCTGCGGCGGCCAAATTCTGAACTGGGGTTCGATATACCTGAGGCGGTGAGAAGGGCCGGCGCCGACTGGACACGGGAGCTAGCGGACGTCGACTGGACTCGGGAGCCCGCCGACGCGCTTGCTCGTCGAGTATTCGCTGGAGATTCTCCAGTCGAGTGCGCTCGGCCAGGTTAGCAAGGTGCACGTCCTCCAAGGCCCGGGCCTCGGGGGTTTCTCCGACAATAGGAGTGTGGAGTGCGTCCATGTTCCGGCGGCAAAGCTCCTCCCGCTGTAACGACGTGAGAGGTTCGGGCAGATACTCATCGTGGGAACGCGATGGGTCGCCTCCGCCCGTAGCTCCGTCGGCGCGAGGGAAACCGGGGGGACTGTGTGTCCCATCGACCGCCAGAACCTCAGCCGCTGGGTCGCTGCTGTCGCACTCGGATGCGGTCCCCACGGAGCCAGTCGACAGGTCGAACAGGCCATAGAGGGACTCGACGGGCTCGATTGCTGCAACTTGTGGGGCGGCCGACTGGCGGGCCACGGCGTGCCTCACCCACCGCTGAAGTCTCGACCGACCGGAGCGCTTGCGCTGGTGGGAGACAGGGCGGGGAGACGACGCAGGGGTCAACCGATACTGGGTCGACGGCTGCCGCAGGAGGACGCCATGAATGCATGCGCAGAAGTGCGTCGCGCCGCGGACGGGGAGCGCGTCGATGTCGAGTGGTGCCTCCTGAAGCCAGGCGGAGTCATCGACGATGAAGGTGAGCGCGCCGAGACGGATCTCGCGGCCCTCCACCAAAACTCCGCAAGAAACCATGATCAAAGGGATCGGAAAAGATCGCAACTTCTCCAATTAAGCGCTAAGATTCCGGCCCCACGGTGGGCGCCAACTGTCGTGGTTCTAACTCTGACAGTGATGTAGGGGGGTGAGTATGGAGAGGCTAGATCCTAGCTATTGGGAAGTTGTTACACGCGAGGTTTACGAGTTCAGGCCCTTCTCGGAGGAAGTAATAGCCCTACGTCTCGGAGCCCGGAGGCGGTCGACTGGATTATGCGTGTATGGATTACAGGGGTGCGAACCCTTCCTACTGAGGAGGGGGGTGGCTTATATAGAGTTCGCCGGCCTCCTCCTGCCCTCAGTAATGCAGGGTTTAAGGTACATTTAAGATTGGGCGTTACTGGTAACGCCTCTAATAAAGTGCTATAATGACCATGAAGACTACTTAACAGCTGACCGTTTGCCTACGGGGTGACTGTAGGTCTCCTGGCAGTCGAGTGATTAACTTCATGGTCGAGTGGTAGCTTCTTGGTCGAGTGTCTTGAACCTGTCAAGTGGGGTACCTTCAAGTCGATTGATAGGTGATTTCCTCAAGGGATGTCCTTGGGTAGGGCTCTTTGGATGGGTCCGTGCCCCTACCCTAGGTACATAGCCTCATCAGACCCCATGTCCTATCTTTGTGTTCTCTTCCCTTGTAAGAGTGTGCATAAATTAGGTATGAAGCTTGATTTTAGTTCCTTTGGTTGCTTGATGTATATCAGTCTTCCTTTTATTCAATCAATCCATGGCTGCTGTATATCTTCTCGGTTACAACATCTACTAAACAACTGTTCATTTGTTCTTTGCATTTCCTTAAGCCATACGATTATAACCGAGTTTCCCTTTTTGGTTCATCATCTGCTGTTACTTTTGTTGATATTAGATCACTTAAGTAATTAATTGATGCCAAAGCTTCATTGGTGTGCTATACTGTCATGTGTTTAGTCAGCAAACATGTTTCTATTCCTGCTTTGAGATTTTAAAATCTTGAGGGGTTTCCTCTGGTTAGCAAAGACGCCACGTAAGGCAGCCGCTGCCATGTCAACTGGCTTTAGAGCAACTTAAGCAGAGTCTTCATATGTGCCAGGTCGCCATAATAACCGCCGTTGACTTTGGGTGAAAATACTGCTCTAGCAAAGTTATCATCCCACCCTAGATAGCCAAAATTTATAGAGGTTGCTCCAAATCAAACACGAAGCCTCCATATTTGGAGGTTGTGGGGTGTTGCTTTGAGATCTAAAAATCCTGAGGGGTATTCTCTGATTGGCAGAGCGGCCATGCAAGGCAACCGCTACCATGGCAATTGGTTTAAGGTGTGGAGGCCACTCTGTTTGGGAGGCTTGGCGGCTTCGGCATCCCAGACCTCAGCAGGCCGATGACTAGCCTCAATGTCTGTTGGTTGTGGAGGATGTGCACGGACCCCTCGGTCGATGGAGGGGTCTAGACCTTCAATTCTTCTATGGTGAGCACGAGGTATTCGCTACATCCATCAAGATGGTGGTTAGCAAAGCATATGCCTTATTCTAGGAAGATTGTTGGTTGGACAGTCATGACATTTCTAAACTTTCGCCTGAGCTCCTTCTTATGGTCTCACCGCGCATTGAAACGGAGGCCTTGACTGTCCGTTGTTGGATCTCAGACATCAGGGGGCCCTGAGCCCTCTGGCCCTTTGGCAGTACATCCAAGTCTGGCAGATGGTGCGTAGAGTGTTGCTTTCCACCTCACCAAACATCATCCGGTGACATTGGACACCGAACGGTCAATGACTAGTGAGACGTCACCTACAACATGCACCTATGTATGTGCTTCGACGAGTCTGGGGAGACAAGCACACACCTTCTCACTAGTTGCTCCTTCTCGCGCATAGTGTGGCACGAGGTGCTCTCTTGGATCCGATCAACACCACACCTTACCCTCTGCAAGGGGATGATTTCATGGACTAGTGGCAACAAGTGAGTCACTCCGTCTAGAACCCTACTATGATGGGCATGCCCTCGATCATCATGTTGATGGCATGGTGCATCTGGAAGCAAATGCGGTCATCATGGACAACACTCTCTACTTTGCTTAGACCGTCTCCTTGACACTATCAAGCCGGAAGCTAGGCAATAGCCAACAGCTACAAAAGGGGCAGTGCCTACCGTTTAGTGGGGTCATGTTGTAATGTTGGGTGTCACCTGTCTTTCGGCTTGTACAAACTCTTCTTTTTATCAATGCGCCGAGACACAATTTTTTTGCTCTTTCTCGATAAAAATTGACCATATGAGTTGAGCCTCTGTAGTCCTATGAGTAAATAGATTTGAAACAAACTTGGATAGAAAATCTGTACATACTCGCGTAACGGATCAAGTACAGAAAAAACACTATGGTTGATTAATGTTAGCATGGTTTCACCTACATCACTTTTTCCTAAAACACTGTAGAAACACATAAACTCCAACTTGCAATCTGTGTGAGATGAATTGAAGTGCGCGATTCTACTTTGGAATTGTGATATTACGCAGTATATAGTCATCACAAAACTTACAAATTCTACCGTATATCTGTATACTACTTTCACATACAATTACTAGTACAACCTAGGAGGGGAACACACATTAACATCTAACATTGCCTTCTCACAGAAATAGCAAAAAGGGTAAAGAAGAAAAATATCTAACATTGCCCGGTGTATGGTAATGTTTTTTACCACCATACTTGGGAGCTAAGATTGCTTTCAACTGTGTACATGATTATATGAGAATGGGAGCTCAACAGAAACTCAGAGCTCATCAACTCGGCATCATCCAATCCAAACACAAATGTTACGACCGGCCGACAATCATAGGCCAGCCAGTTCCAAGAGACCGATAGGAGTTTCCCCTGGGGAGGCCGTGCCTCCTCCCTGCCACCATCTGCTTCTCCTCCTTGATCTTCTCTAGCACCTTGGCGAACGACTCGGTGTTGCAGGGCAACTCAAGGGGCCCTGCGTCTGCGTACCCAAACGCCTCCTCAGCCTCCTCCAGGAGTGCCTGGAACAATAACAGGTGGTTCATGCACTCTATCTGCACCACGTACCATTGTCTGTCCATGTCGACATATACCGAGAAGCATCCCTCCGCTGGCTTGTTCCTCGCCGTCGTGCTCCAGCACCGGTCCAACGTCTTGATGATTAGCCCGGCCTTCTGATACGTCTCCAACGTATCTATAATTTTTGATTGCTCCATGCTATATTATCTACTGTTTTGAATGTTTATGGGCTTTATTATACACTTTTATATCATTTTTGGGACTAACCTATTAACCCAGAGCCCAGTGCCAGTTTCTGTTTTTACCTTGTTTTAGAATATCGCTGAAAAGGAAAACCAAACGGAGTCCAATTGACCTGAAACTTCACGGAACTTATTTTTGGATCAGAAGACGCCCGGGAGACTTGGAGTCTACGTCAAGTAAGCTTCGAGGAGGCCACGAGGTAGGGGGGCGCCTTCCACCCTTGTGGCCCCCCTGACGTACTTCTTCCGTCTATATATCTCCATATACCCTAAAAACATCGGGGAGCACAATAGATCGGGAGTTCCGCCGCCAGAAACCTCTGTAGCCACCGAAAACCAATCTAGACCCGTTCTGGCACCCTGCCGGAGGGGGAATCCCTCTCCGGTGGCCATCTTCATTATCCCGGTGCTCTCCATGACGAGGAGGGAGTAGTTCTCCCTCGGGGCTGAGGGTATGTACCAGTAGCTATGTGTTTGATCTCTCTCTCTCTCTCTCTCTCGTGTTCTTGAGGTGATACGATCTTGATGTATCGCGAGCTTTGCTATTATATTTGGATCCTATGATGTTTCTTCCCTCCTCTACTCTCTTGTAATGGATTGAGTTTCCCCTTTGAAGTTATCTTATCGGATTGAATCTTTAAAGATTTGAGAACACTTGATGTATGTCTTGCCGTGCGTATCTATGGTGACAATGGGATATCACATGATTCACTTGATGTATGTTTTGGTGATCAACTCGCGGGTTCCGCCCATGAACCTATGCATAGGGGTTGGCACACGTTTTCGTCGTGATTCTCCGGTAGAAACTTTGGGGCACTCTTTGAGGTTCTATGTGTTGGTTGAATAGATGAATCTGAGATTGTGTGATGCATATCCTATAATCATACCCACGGATACTTGAGGTGACATTGGAGTATCTAGGTGACATTAGGGTTTTGGTTGATTTGTTTCTTAAGGTGTTATTCTAGTATGAACTCTAGGGCTGTTTGTGACACTTATATGAATAGCCCAACGGATTGATTGGAAAGAATAACTTTGAGGTGGTTTCGTACCCTACCATAATCTCTTCGTTCGTTCTCCGCTATTAGTGACTTTGGAGTGACTCTTTGTTGCATGTTGAGGGATAGTTATGTGATCCAATTATGTTATTATTGTTGAGAGGACTTGCACTAGTGAAAGTATGAACCCTAGGCCTTGTTTCCTAGCATTGCAATACCGTTTACGCTCACTTTTATCATTAGTTACCTTGATGTTCTTATATTTTTATATTACAAAAACCTTTATCTACTATCCATATACCACTTGTATCACCATCTCTTCGCCGAACTAGTGCACCTATACAATTTACCATTGTATTGGGTGTGTTGGGGACACAAGAGACTCTTTGTTATTTGGTAGCAAGGTTGCTTGAGAGAGACCATCTTCATCCTACGCCTCCTACGGATTGATAAACCTTAGGTCATCCACTTGAGGGAAATTTGCTACTGTCCTACAAACCTCTGCACTTGGAGGCCCAACAACGTCTATAAGAAGAAGGTTGTGTAGTAGACATCACCTTCCTCACCACCGAACTCTTCTCAGCCAAGCCCATGGTGCACAAAACCTCACAAGCAATAGCTTTGCAAATTTGCAATGAATGTGTAGCAAGCTTGGAATTGGGAGGTTGGGAGGAAAGGGGTGGAATGGTTTATATAGGGGGGAGGGGTCGACCAAGACGTGGTCTGTCGACTGAAAGGCCGTGTTTGAAATCCGAAACCGGTGAGAACGACCCGAACCCTTTGTTTCGTGAATACGCAAAAGACTTTGATCACCATTCCATTAAAAAAAGAAGGGCAATGGAAACAAATGGAGATTAGTTGCACAATTATTGTGCATATAGAACCAATCCTTGTGCCTTTTTTTCATTGTTTTCGAGATAGCTCTGTTAGGTTGATCTCTCTCCCGTTTGAACTCAACAGGTCGAACGGGCCCCTAACTCGCGCCCTGGTCGGGGGCGCCCAACCAAACCATGGTTGGTGGGCCCCTGTGACCCGCGCTATATATAAACAGAGGTGGGGGCCGGGGCACGACTTATGAGGTTAATCGCTACCACAATCCCCACCTACAATCCCTACCGATCTAGGGTTAGCGCGGTGCTCACGGGAAGCACACCACCGCCGCCATCTCTGGCCCCTACTTCACCATGGCCGGCGCTAGAACGAGCTCTTCTACACCAAGTGAAGGTAGGACTACCGGATCGATCTGACCTACCCGATCCACGAAGTCTATCAATGGTATCAGCCAGATTGGGTTTAGTCTTTTCGGTAGAAAGAAATCACGGCAAAAGTAAATCCCTCCCCAAAGAACCCTAAAAAGACAGGGCAAAGTTTTCACCGGAGAAGGGCATCGGGCCTCGCCGGCAAAGTGCGCCGCCGCAAGGCCGTGCCTGTTCCTCTCGATCCCGTCGCGCATCAGCAAGCCGAGGCGACCGGGACGAAGAACCTACCCCGGAAGGGGCAAAGAACACCGCTACTAAACCGCTTGATGGCGGCGCGCTCACCGCAAGGTGGACGCACAACCAGCGAGAGGGAAGGCCACGATGATGCCGACGTCCGCTCCGTCGCCCTTGGGCGCGAAGGGGGCAGAGGGCTTGACCGCTCGGCTCTTTCTCTCTTTGTTGCTGGAGTTGGAGGGAGAAATGGACGGAGGAAAGGAAGGGAAGGCGCGGCGACCTGGTACGACGCGGTGGCCGTCGCCGGCGACCTGTACAGAGGCCGCCGTCGCGAGCGAGAGGGAGAGGCGAGGGGGAGCAGAGGAGGCGCAGTCGTCGCTCTCTCTCTCTCTGCCAAAGGAAAGGAAGGGGAAGGGGAAAAGAGGAGTACAAGGTACTCGCGCGCCGCCGTAGCAACTCCGTCGCCGGCGGGGACCCAACCCGCCGCCACTCTGGCGCGGTCGCGTGTGGCGAAGGGAGAGAGGCAGATGAAACAGGATGGGATAGGGTTTGCGGGTCAGGGACTCAGTCCCCTGTTTTTGTTCAAGCGAAAATCGCTCTGGACCGTACGATGAAGATCGACGGCCAAGAAGCAAACCCTAGTCCCCGCCGGGCCGTTGGGCCCAAAGTTGCGACTGAGGCGACCAGGCGCTGGGCCAAGGCCAGCCGCCGCGGGCAAAGCCACGCGAGCTAGGCCGAGGCCAGCAGCAGCGGGCGCAGCCGCGCGAGCTGAGCTGAGGCCGGCTGTGCTGTAGTTTTTCCTTTTTGTTTTTTAAATAGTTTTATGTCCAGTTTTTTGGGCAGATTTACAATAGCTTTTCTATACAAAATTTTCCAATGAAAATTATGTTTAGAAAATAGAAAAGAAAAAAGTAAACAGAAAAGGTTCTGAAAATGAAAATACAAAATTTTCGGAAAAAGAAAATTTCATGAATTTTATAAAGAAAATTAAAAAGTTCATGATTTTTTATTCGGTCAAAGTAAAGTTTCTGTAAAGAATAAAAAGTTCATGAATTTTTATTCATGTTTTTTCCGCTGCGTAAATAATTAATAGTGCTCTTTTACAAAGAAAATAAAAAGTTTAGATAGAATTAAGTATTTTAAGAGCATGTTAAAGTGATTATTAAACTGAATATGATTATGTTATTTTTTATGACCAACGTTGTTAATAACATGATCATGTTTTATTATTGAAATTTAAAGGTGCTCTTTTAAAAGTGAATAGAACTAAAGTAAAATATTAAATTATTGCTTTTCTAATGCATTTTTTAACCAACCGGTTAAAATTGCTTAGAAAGTAAAAGAGTACATAATTGTTTTTGAATAGAATATTGTAAAGTTTCCACTGCAAAGTAAAAGTTTTATCTCCAATTAAATTGGAACCAACGGGAAAATTTAATTGGAAGAAATGTTCTTAGCAATGTTTTTCCCCTGTGGGTGAAATAAGATGCACATAGTTTCCGCCATGACAAAAGAAAGATATTTATTTTAAAGTTAAAATATGGTATTGTTATTTTCTAACCAGCGTTGATGATAACAGTGCTATAATTCTATGAGTCTTATGTTCAAAGTTTAAATCTCTGATAAATTTTGTATCAAAGTGATCAATTTTTAGAGAACGGATAAAGATCAAGAAATGATCTTGAACTAGAGAAATGCATATTTCTCGTTCCCGCTGCAATAAAGTTGATGATGATTATTAATTCTTAGCAAAGTTGTTTAATAGAAATAATATCATCACATTGTTTATGAGTTATATGCATTATTCCCATTTCCGCCCAACGGTGATATGGAATTAATGTAGAAGGATGATGTTTATTCTAATTCTGCCACAACGGTGATTTAGAATATAAAAGAAAGTTTCAAAAGTTTAATGTGCATTTTTTTAACTAGACCAACATAGGGTTATTTTTATGCCCATTATTGTTGATTATTGGCTATGTTTTCTCAGACTAAAAGTTTTCCATGCTTTCATTCATGAAAGTGAATGGCTGGGTACTTGTGACCCGAAAGATGACTAAGAAAGGTCATAGCGTGAGGGAGTATGTTCTCTCTAAAGAATGGCATAAAAAAGATAGATCATTGAGAGTCTTGATTGATGAAGGTCTTTCATGTAATCTCTATGAAGAAGGTTTTTCAGTCAACATGATTTGAGATGAAACAAACAACATGTGTGCTTAATTTGACCAAGGTCAGATCAAGCATGTGTGTCAAAGAGCATTCGGATTTATTCCTAAATTTGATGATTGAATATGCAGTCAAAAGAGCCAATTATGGAATTAATGTTCCCTTACAGGGAATTACCCGCATGGTAGGAAAAGATGATTATGATAAAACCTGCATGGCGGGAAAAGTTTTGAGAAAATACCTGCGTAACGGGATAAAGCTGACATAATATTATGTCAAAAACCCCGTATGGCGGGAGAAATTCTGACAAGAGAAAGATATGGTAACTCATGTACTTTTAATGTATCCCACTCTGGGAGAAAAGAATTGAGTAGCTGAAAGGCGCAACCGTACACTTATGGATATGGTGCGCATCATGATGAGTTATTCCAACTTTGTCATTAGGATTATGGATGGAGGCGCTTAAAACTGCCATTCACATTCTCAATAGAGTACCAAGCAAGTCGGTGCCCAAAACACCGTACGAGCTATGGACAGGAAGGGTGCCCTCCCAACAACACTTCAGGGTGTGGGGGTGCCCTGCTGAGGCTAAAATGTTTAATCCAAACATTGCAAAGTTAGATCCCAAAACAGTAAGTTGCCACTTCATTGGCTATCCAGACAGATCAAAGGTTTCCGTTTCTACTGCCCAGACAGATATACAAAGTTTGTAGAAACGAGACATGCAGTCTTCTTAGAGGAGGAAATGATGAGGGGGAGCTTGGTAGTTCAGAAAATTGATCTTGAGGAGAAGAGGGTGCATGCACCTAATCCGATGATTTAGGAGCCATTTTTCTCACTACCAGTTGCAACTCCACCCATGACAACTATGGGGGTAGACCCGGAACCTGTCCGTCAGGAGCCGACTGAACCCGTTGTTGAGTATGAAAGGGAGGTGCAACAGCAAATTTTAGAAGAAGTGCCAAAAGTTGAGGCACAGAATGTGCCAGAAACTGAGGCCCTTAGAAGGTCTACCAGACCAAGAAAGTCAGCTATTTCTACTGACTTTAAAGTTTATAACACAAAAATGGTTCATATGGAAAAAGATCCTACCTCATATGAAGAAGCCACGAGAAGCCCTCATTTATCGAAGTGGATGAAGGCAATGGAAGACGAGATGAAATCGATGAGTTCCAAAGATGTTTGGGACTTAGAGGAAATTCCTAAAGGAGCCAAAACAGTAGGTTGTAAATGGGTCTACAAAATTAAGTATGATTCTAAAGGGAATATAGAAAAGTATAAAGCACGACTCGTGGCAAAAGGATTTACACAAAGAGAAGGATAGATTACAATGAGACATTTTCTCCGGTCTCATGTAAGGATTCCTTCAAAATCATAATGGCATTAGTTGCACATTTTGATTTAGAGTTACATCAAATGGACGTAAAGACGACATTTCTCAATGGGGATTTAAAAGAAAATGTCTACATGAAACAGCCTAAGGGTTTTATCATGGAAGGCAAGGAAAATATGGGATGCCGCCTGAAGAAATCCATTTATGGATTAAGACAAGCCTCTCGGCAGTGGTATCTAAAGTTTAATCAAACGATTAAAAGTTTTGGATTTAAAGAAAATATTGAGGATAATTGCATTTATGCAAAGTTTAAAAATGGGAAATATATTTTCCTAATCTTATATGTGGATGATATCCTACTTGCTAGCAGTGATGTTAGTCTACTATAAGAAACAAAGAAATACTTATCCTCAAATTTGACATAACAGATCTTGGTGAAGCATCATATGTTTTGGGCATAGAAATTCACCGAGATAGGAATAATGGAGTCTTAGGACTATCGCAGAAAGCATATTTAGAAAAGGTTCTTAAAAAGTATAATATGCATGCGAGTAAAGCCACACCTGCTCCTATAGTTAAGGGCTATAGTTTTGAGAAATTTCAATGTCCCAAGAACCAGTACGAGATCGATCAAATGAAAGCAGTACCATATGCTTCGGCAGTTGGCAGCTTACAGTATGCACAAGTGTGCACTCGCCCTGACTTAGCTTTTATCACCGGGGTACTCGGTAGATATCAAGAGAATCCAGGCATGGAGCACTGGAAGATGGTAAAGAAAGCATTGCGTTATGCGCAAGGCACGAAGGACTACATGCTAATATACAGGAGAAGTGATTCCCTGAAGATAAAAGGGTATTCAGACGCAGATTTTGCGGGGGACAGAGATGATAGAAAATCCACGTCAGGATACGTCTTCACTCTCGTTGGGGGAGCTATTTCGTGGAAAAGCTCCAAACAGTCGATAGTTGCATCATCCATGATGTATGCAGAATTCATAGCATGCTTCGAAGCCACGGGGCAGGCGATATGGCTAAAGAAATTTATACCCGACTTGAAAGTGGTAGATTGTATTCACAAACTACTAAAGATGTACTGTGACAACCAACCCACATTATTCTATGCTCACAACAACAAGTCGAGTAATGCTGCCAAGACAATAGAGATAAGGTATTATGTTGTGAAAGATAAAATCCAGGATCAAACTATAAGTATCGAGCATATAAGGACAAAAGATATGCTTGTGGATCCGCTAATGAAAGGCTTACCACCCAATGTGTTCAAGGAACACTTAGCCGGCATGGGTTTAAGGAAAAGCCTTATGATTCCTGGATAGGCCCAAAAGGAACAAAATTTGTTTCTGAACATAATGTATGTTGTAGCTGTATGATTCTATCGGCAATTAAGCTGTGACGATGAAACATGCTCTATGTACCAATATGTGATGAAACAAATAAACTAGAAAGTATAGAGTTAAAAGTAAAGTTGAGATCAAGGGGGAGAATGTTAGGTTGATCTCTCTCCCGTTCGAACCCAACGGGTCAAACGGGCCCCTGACTCGCGCCTTGATCGGGGGCGCCCAACCAAACCATGGTTGGTGGGTCCCTGTGACCCGCGCTATATATAAACAGAGGTGGGGGCTGGGGCACGACTTATGAGGTTAATCGCTGCCACAATCCCCACCTACAATCCCTACCGATCTAGGGTTAGCGTAGTGCTCACAGGAAGCACACCACCGCCGCCATTTCTGGCCCCTACTTCGCCATGGCCGGCGCTGGAACGAGCTCTTCTACACCAGGTAAAAGTAGGACTACCGGATCGATCTGACCTACCCGATCCACGAGGTCTATCAAGCTCACCACTCATGTCAAGTGGTCAATCCTTGTGCCTTACTCGTTGAATCTTTGGAAGGATGCACCTTGTTGCTTTAGCAGCATCTGCATTATAATACGCTAACAGTCAGAGATTGAGAGTAGGATTTGGCTGCCTCGGAAAGTTGATCTATGGGAGGAGCTAGCTCTACCTGCGACTGTGGATTGTGGAAGCGTGTGTGACATCATTCAATTATAGTCGACTTGGAGGGGTAGTAGCTGGAGGAGGGGCCAATTAATGGCATGGCGTCATGGCTAATAATGCATTAGATTTAGCCGAGGATTAGTTAACCCCTCTCTGCCTGACCCCCGCTTGCTGCATGATTGGGGTTTGTTTTTGAGGTGTCAAACTCCCCAACCACAAGCGGCATTGTTTAGGTCAGCATTAGCAACGGCCCATGCAAATGTCCAAACCGACGGCGCCCCTGGAGGCTTCGTTTGATGGAGTCTCCGTGCTTGCAATTGGGCACCTCGCCTGTGTCGTCTGTCGTTAGCAGTTTGGCGATTTGACACCTAGGTCTAATAATGCACCAAGTATATACTTGTTGGTGGATAGTGTTTTGTGTATTAGTGGATAGTGTTTTGTGTGGATTTAATCAAGGGTGCAAGACGTGTGTGTGGTGTCTCGGGCTGATTTGCTTGAGGCCTGTTGGATTCTGAATTCTCTTTTGCCAATGAAGAGATATTCAGCGAGCGAATGTCAACATGAAAATGACTGACCCCATGTTGTATCTCTGTGCTCTCTTCCTAGTGTCCACGGATTAACTGTCCATCTGAAAAAATCTACTCCATGTTCTTCAGGGAGTAGTTAGATCATATGCTGAATAATAAAACACTGTATGCAAGGAAAAGCTGGCCCTTGCTTGCAGAAGAAAAACGTTGAGCCTGAAGCGTGCTTGACAAAATCCTACTAGCTGCTGTGTTGCTAGGATCCGAGGGAAGCGACAAGGCAGCGATTTTGATCAGCTCATCTATTTCTAGCAATTGGTTACAGAAATGGGTGCACCTATCGCTTTGTGCCATGTGCAAATTGGGCAACTGAACTGATCCTGACATACGTTCTAGTGCTATTATGTTAAAAGAAATAGATAATCCCTGAGAAGAGAAAAGAAATCTAGAAGGCTAACAATGATCATGACTACGAATTCGATCGTACCACGTGAATACATTCATCAGGTCAATGAACACCAGACCAATCGCGGCAACACCTAGCATGCATGACAAACAGTTAAGCAATGAAGAAAAATGCTAACAATTGATTTTGGCGAAAGATACTCTGCAACAGGTATCCATTGTGCTCTAGTGATGGTCGGAATGTACCCCACATCGGTGCGGGTGCAGTTCATCTTGATCATGATTTCATGTTGACCGAGGTATTGGAGCAAGATTTCTTCTCTTGCAAGTTCATGCGAATATGCCTATTACTAACTAGTTGCGCGCGCAACTTGAATCCACACCATCGCTGCATCATGTGGATCAGCGCGTGCATGCCTCACATAGCCCCACCCGAATATGTCTATTCCAGTTTTCTGCGCGTCATACGGAACAAATACAATCACATTGTATCTGGCGCCTACCTACGCCCGCACCTAGCGTGTACTCGCCTACGCCCTCGTCCACTACCCCGTGACCCAGCTGCCCCATCCACCCAAGCGGGACACAATTCAAAATTTGAATCCCCTCACGCAGCCGCAGCCTCATCGCCATGAACAACCGCGCCCCCTGTTCCTGCGCCTGGATCTGATGATTTCTTCATGATTCACCTATGAATCTCGGTGCGGAATAATTATCGGATCTCTTGTTCAGGTTTATCCTCTCACAAGATCCTCCTTTTCTTTCTTCGTTTTCTCCAGCAAATCCTCAAATCTTTATCTTGCCATGTCCATGGGCAGCTTCTGTTCCCAAGCCCCAGCCGGTCGCAACCGAGGGCGTCCCAAATCTGGGATTGCTAAAGGAGGAGGACGACGACCAGTGCATTCATCCTAATTCCCAGAGCGATTCTCCATACTCCAGCCAAGATGGAGAGAAATATGGTGCTACTAATACAGGATCTCAAGTTCATGAGGCCACGCCAGATTTTTTTCAATGTCCCAGATATTGACAACAACGACATTCACAGAGAGCCCCCATCTGAATCGCAACACACTCCAGCTTAGTGGCCTCAAAGGTACTAGCCCAATCGCTCTCCCCGCCATGGTTTGCGCCACATGATGTGAACTAGGCACGCTTTTTCAGTTAAGTAGTTGGCTTGACTTCGATTTGTCAAAAGTGGTCAGCCCGAAATTAGCACGGGACTTGACATGTTCAGTAGCTAGTTTTTGGATTAATGAATGTTAACATGTAGGCCAGTGTTGTATATGTAAATTAATAGTCTGGATCAAAATTAGGCAAACATCGCCAGTTCAGTCTTTATCATGGGCATTGACATGTACAGGAGGACATTTTTGAGCAGTTGTTTGCTGTCAAAATTTTGTTAATTTGGAGCAGATTGTTGTTACAAGACATCCCATTATTATCAGTGATCATAAACATGTCAATTGAAAACAGTACACTATTCAAACTTTGAATTGTGTCACGGAATCATGTAACTCGGCTCTTGGCTACAATAAATTATATAGACAGATTTTGCTGCTTTTTGGCAGGCATTTATACTGTCAAAATTGGCGTAGGCATTGGCATGTATAATATTAAAAAAAATAAGAGCGACGTAGCTACTGATGCAAAGTTAATTATGTTGGAGCAATTGGATGTTAATTATGTCTATGCACACATGATGATACACAACCTGATCGTTCTGAATTCCTCATTGTGTTTTTATACAGTGCAAAGGAACTACCTCTGAACCAAAGTCTGAGTGATGTGCACATTCTGACTATATTTTACAGATTCGTTTTCATTTCAAATTGCGGTTAACATCTCCAATATACATAGGGTCAGACTTGGCAAGATACCTAAATGCTAAAAGGTTAATTTTTTCTTGGTAAGTGGATATTAATTCTGTCCATGCATACAATACTTGATACACTTGCTGCTACACAACCCGGTCTTTCTGAAACCCTCATTGTGCTTTTAAACAGTGCAAAGCAACTAATTCTGAACCCAAGTCAGTGTGATAGGCATTGGCATGTACAGTAAGAGGGATTTCGCTTGCTGCTAAAAGTGTCTTTCTTTCGAGAAAATTGTTTTTATTGTTGTTTATGCTTATAATATTCATAACCCTTTGCCGGCCACACACGGGTTTGCGGGGGTATGTACTCATGATGATACACTATCTGATCTTCCCAATTCGAATATGTCTATTACTAACTAGTTGCGTGCGCAACTTGAATCCACACCATCGTTGCATCATGTGGATCAGCGCGTGCATGCCTCACATGGCCCCACCCGAATATGTCTATTCCAGTTTTCTGTGCGTTATACGGAACAAATACAATCACATCGTATCTGGCGCCTACCTACGCACGCACCTAGCGTGTACTCGCCTACGCCCTCGTCCACTACCCCTTGACCCAGCTGCCCCATCCACCCAAGCTGGACACAATTCAAAATTTGAATCCCCTCACGCAGCCACAGCCTCATCGCCATGAACAACCGCGCCCCCCCTGTTCCTGCGCCTGGATCTGATGATTTCTTCATGATTCACCTATGAATCTCGGTGCGGAATAATTATCGGATCTCTTGTTCAGGTTTATCCTCTCACAAGATCCTCTTTTTCTTTCTTCGTTTTCTCCAGCAAATCCTCAAATCTTTATCTTGCCATGTCCATGGGCAGCTTCTGTTCCCAAGCCCCAGCCGGTCGCAACCGAGGGCGTCCCAAATCTGGGATTGCTAAAGGAGGAGAACGACGACCAGTGCATTCATCCTAATTCCCAGAGCGATTCTCCATACTCCAGCCAAGATGGAGAGAAATATGGTGCTACTAATACAGGATCTCAAGTTCATGACGCCACGCCAGATTTTGTCAATGTCCCAGATATTGACAACAATGACATTCACAGAGAGCCCCCATCTGAATCGCAACACACTCCAGCTCTGTGGCCTCAAAGGTACTAGCCCAACCGCTCTCCCCACCATGGTTTTGCGCCACATGATGTGAACGAGGCACGTTTTTTCAGTTAAGTAGTTGGCTTGACTTTGATTTGTCAAAAGTGGTCAGTCCGAAATTAGTACGGGACTTGACATGTTCAGTAGCTAGTTTTTGGATTAATGAATGTTAGTGGCACACGCCCAATTTCGGACTTTAGTGGCACACGCCCAATTTCGGACTTTACATATTGACATTCACATACCATGACCGGTCTTTTACGGCCTATATCACTAGTAGAAAAAGGGGCTTTGGTCCAGCCAGAAAAGAGTATTAATCCTGGTTGCATTACGAACCGGGACTAATGTGAGCATTAGTCCCGGTTCAAGCGGTGAGGGCACCATACATGCATTACTCCCGGTTCAAATGGGACCTTTAGTCCCGGTTCGTGGCACGAACCGGTACTAAAGGTTTAACCTTTAGTACCGGTTCATGCCACGAACCGGTACTAATGGTGCAATTTTCAAATCCTATCCCCCTGGTGCATCGCCTTTTCCGTTTTGTAAAAAGCAAAAGAAAATGATAGAAACTTCAAAATTTAAAATCCTTTGAGAGGTATTTATGTTACTACATCTACTAGTTAGGAAAATTTAAAAACTTAAAGTTGGACATGTTTTGCAAAAAATGTAGGGAAAATGTAAAACGGCTATAACTTTTGCATACGATGTCGGAAAAAACGTATAATATATCAAAATGTTCGGAACGAAAATCCGCATCCGATGGAGACGGCCTATGGCCTGTTTGCAAATTTTTAGAATCCTCAAATTCTAAAAGGAAAAAAAGTTATGCTCAAATTTTAGTTTTTTTTGAATTTTTGTTAAATCTGGTCAAACTATGGTCAAACTACTTATTCAAGAAGTATTAGTATTACTAAATAATTATTCAAAAATATTAGTATTACTAAATAATTATTTCAGTTTTTTTAAATTTTGGTCAACTATGGTCAAACTGTGGTCAAACTACTTATTCAAGAAATATTAGTGTTACTAAATAATTATTGATTTTTAGAACAATAGTTTCAAACTCAAACAGTGAAATGTGTGACTTCATGCTCAAGCTAAATTCCTGAGGGTTAATAGGATTGCCATCTTACTATTGTCAGGAAAACAACAAATGCAGACTTAGAAACGAGGGAGAATAGAACCCGAAAGTTAAACGTGCTCAGGCTGGAGTAGTGAGAGGATGGGTGACCGTTCGGGAAGTTAGATGATTTGGAATGATGAGGGGTGATTAGAGATTAAAGGTTAAATTGAGCAGTGATGAGGGGTGATTAGAGATTAGAGGTTAAAATAATTCAAAAATTTGAAATTAAAAAAAATTCAATTTTTTTAAAAAAAAATCATAAAATATCCTTTAGTACCGGTTGGTGTTACCAACCGGGACTAAAGGTGGACCTCCAGACAACAGCCACGTGGAGGGCCTTTAGTCCCGGTTCCAGTTAGAACCGGGACTGAAGGGGGAGGCTTTAGTACCGACCCTTTAGTCCCGGTTCCAGAACCGGGACTAAAGGCCCTTATGAACCGGGACTAAAGGCCCTTTTTCTACTAGTGTATAGAAGTACTTTAGCAATACACTCCTGAGATCGGGACTCTCCTCGTTCCATGTGGAGTCCGCTCTCGACTAGAAACAGGATATTGATGAGTTGGCAACGCAACCCTAATGTGGACTTTCACATACTGTGGCCGGTCTTTTGTGGCATAGGTAGAAGAACTTTAGAGGCACACACCTGATGGCGAATCTTTAAATATGGACATTCACATACAATGAACGGTCTTCTACGACCTAGGTAGAAGAACTTGAGTAATACACTTCTGAGATCAGGTTCTCCTTGCCCCATGTCGAGTCCGCTCTCGACTACAAACAAAATATTGTTGAGTTGGCAACCGCAACACTAATACGGACTTTCACATACTATGATCGGTCTTTTCTCGCATAGGTAGAGGAACTTTAGTGGCACACACCCGATTTCGGATCTTTACATATTGACATTCACATAACATGACCTGTCTTTTATGGCCTAGATAGAAGTACTTTATCAATACACTCCCGAGATCGGGACTCTCCTCGTCCCATGTGGAGTCCATTCTCGACTAGAAACAAAATATTGGTGAGTTGGCAACCGCAATCCTAATATGGACTTTCACATACTATGACCGGTCTTTTGTGGCATAGGTAGAAGAACTTTAGTGGCACACACCTGATTTCGTATCTTTAAATATGGACATTCACATACGATGGCCGATCTTTTACAGCCTGGGTAGAAGGTCTTTTGCGGGAAAAACATCCGATCTATTCATCTTCAATAATGTTAGTATAATGAACGCTAGAAAAATAATAAAAATTACATCCAGATCTGTAGACCACCTAACGACGACTACAAAAACTGAAGCGAGACGAAGACGCGCCGCTGTCATCGCACCTCCCTTGCTGAAGCCGGGCAAATCTTGTTGTAGTAGACAATCGAGAAGTTGCCGTGCTAAGGTCCCAAAGAAAGGTGAACCAGAACAACAACTGCGACCGATAAAGAGTGTAGATAAGAAGAATCCAACCTAAAGACACAAGAACATGGATGAAGAGCGAACATATCCGAGCAAATACACCAAAGACAGATCCGCCAGAGACACATCTCCACACGCCCACCGATGATGCTAGACGAATCAATAGAATGGAGATTAGACGGGGAGACCTTTATTCCATCTACAGGGAGCCGCCGCTGTCTCGCCTTTCTGAGCAGGATACAAAGAATCTTTTGGACTATTTGAACCTAATGTTAATTGACATTGGAAATAGTAGGGACCTAGTTTATTATGTTTGGACGAGTACTGGCGAGTGGGAGATACAAGTGGCTGGAGAATCTAGCTTGCTTTGCACAATGGTGTTGTGAGCCTGCGACGTGGTACAACACGGGCGCCCGAATTGGAAAAACACTTTTAGAAAAACACAAAAGACTCAAAACTTTCTGATCTTTTTGCAACAAACACGGCCTAACTTATTATGCGTGTAAAAAGTTACGCAGAAGAATGATTCCCGAGGTATCCTTGGCAAAGAAAGGACAAAATTGCAAGTTCAAAAAATGTGAATAGTAACCTTTATAGAATATAATTTTGTTTTTTTCCTGTCCAGAATATCGTGGTAGTCATTCCTTTGCGAAACTTTCCACACGAGTATTACACTAAGTCATATTTGATACAAAAAAAGTTTCAGAAGTTTTGACTCTTTAAATATTTTTAAAGTTTTCATTAATGATGAGAGGCCCGTTGACTATTCCGGCTAAAGGATGGTGTTCAAAAAAGAGCTAACGGATGGGGCTTCCCTAGATCAATATGGAGAATCCCTCGCAAAAAATAAAAGATCAATATAAAGAACTTTCCCGCGGTTCAAAACAAAACTTCTCAATTTATTTGGTGCGATTTCGTTATAGTCATAACGAATATCATGGAAGGGGCTTGTGGTGGAGGGTGGACGAGTGAGCCCCACTGTTGTGAGCAGTAACACCAAAAATTCTGCATGCTAGCGTCGAACTTTAGCTATGTGCCAACAAAGGCCTACCCCGTCAGCGGGCGATGGGGCATGTGCAAACGCTTTATTTTATTTTAGTTAGTCAGACCTCTCTTTGCCATCTTCAAAAAACTTTTTTTCCACTAGAGTTTTATACATTGATGATAAGAAATTAAACACGCGTTAAAGAGAAATCTGGTGCAATTACAAATTCTAGTCGAGTCAACAGTTGTAATCGCTTTACCAAAAGAAACACAGTTGTAATCGCTAGAATAAGAACTGCTTGTACTACAATGCTCAGAGGAAAGGTGACGGGAGGGAAAAGGAGGCATGCACGATCTAGGGGGAAAAGAATCTATAGAGTGGGTCCCACCTACAGCCTAGTCTGGTTGAATCTACTGTTCACTATACCATCTGTTGAAATTGGCTCACATGGCTCTTATACATGGATGGGCATGCAGACCTGACAGCTAGATGGGCCATGTCGATTGGACATCATGCTTGATGTGCGGTCAAGATTCAGGTTATGCGCACAACTAGTTAGGAAAAATCTGCGTCCATGGCGGCAACACAAGAGTCTTCATCTTTGGTGGTGCTCCTCAAGTTCTGGGTGAAAACGCTAGGTCCAGTGCAGGTGTTAGCACGCTCGATGTCTTCGATGGCAAAGCTAGCATCTCAACAAATGCCCAATGTGTGCAATTCATCTTGAAACATGATTTCATGTTGATCGAGGTATTGGAGCAAGATTTCTTCTCTGGCAAGTTCATGGCGGCAACACAAGAGACTTCATCTTTGGCGTGGTGCTCCTCGAGTTCTAGGTGAAAACCCTAGGTCCAACCCTCACTAGTTATGGACTTCCTCTCCCAGGGGTGAAAACCCATGATTCAGCCTGTGTGGTTGGAACCAGCAACAATGGTGTTCCATGCATTATTTCCTTTATGAAGGTGATGCTATTGGGGAACCATCTCGCAGTACAGATTGTCAACGGCGGTGGTAATTGTTGATCGGTTGCTGTAGTGGGTCGTTCGTCTTGCGTTGATCCTTTCCTTCTCTCTTCTTTTCTTTGTTTTTCTTTACAGTTTTACTAAAGCACATCTAGATGTGCCATAAGTATTGTACATCTAAGTCCTACATCATTGATCTTACGTTGAGATTCGTGTGGATATTTTCTTTTTCTTTTTTCTTTTCCTCTTCATACTTGATTCACTCACTTAGATGTGCAATAAGTAAGGCACATCTAGATGTGCCCTAGACATTCCCGTTTGTTTTTCTGAAGTTCATCTGCTACACAGGTATCTACTGATTTGATATCCAATCAAATCCATTTACACACAGGATTACATAGCCTCAACTCACATGGCTAATTTTCAGATCTTGAAGGATGAATAGAAACATGTTTGTCGAGTAGACACATGTCACACCAAAGCAAAACTCACTTATAGTTGTATTTTTCAATAAAGGAGCTTTTTATTGACACATAATATCACATCAAGAGAATACAAGGACAACGAGTACATGTCCGGCCTCTGCATGACTAGACCGCACACAATCAACAAAGAAAAGAAGCGCAAACCAACCTGTGGTTGGATGATTAGTAGGATAGTGGTATTCCGAGCCCACTAGAGTTCAAGTCCTAGATTTGACATTGGTGGTCGCCTTATTCCTCGATTTATTTCATGCTTTCGGCGACCACCAATGTCATGTCTAGTTATTGACATAATGTCACATCTAGATATGCTCTAGTTATTGCACATCTAGATGTGCCATAAAATGTGAAAAACACAGTAGAGTTTAAATGAAAAGTGTGAGATGAAAAGTAGGATATGGCTGTGATCAACGTTAGCATAGTTTCATTTAAATCACTTTTCTCTGAGAAAAACACAGTAGAGACATAGACGCTCCAACTTGCAATCAGTGTGAGATGAATAGAAGTGCCCTATTCTACTTTGGAATTACGGTATTACGCCATATATTGTCGGCAGAACACTTACAAATTCTATTGTGTATCTGTATAATACTTCCGCAGACAGTTACTACAACTTAGGAGGAGAACACACATTAACATCTAACAGTGCCTTCGCACAAAAACAGAAAATAGAATAAGAACGAAAAATATTAACATTGCCAAGTATATGGTGATGCTGTTTACAGTACCATACTTGGGAGCTAATTAAGGCTGCTTCCAACTGTGTACACGATAGTATGAGGATGCAAGCTCAACAGAAACTCAGAGCTCATCAACTCGACATCACCCAATCCAAACACAAATGTTATGACCGGCCGACAATCATAGGCCAGCCAGTGCCAAGCGACCGATAGGAGTTCCCCCTAGGGAGGACGTGCCTCCTCGGCGCCGCCATCTGCTTCTCCATCTGGATCTTCTCCAGCACCTTGGCGAATGCCTCGGTGTTGCAGGGTAGCTCGAGGGGCCCTGCGTCTGCGTACCCAAATGCCTCCTCGGCCTCCTCCAGCAGTGCATGGAACAACGGATGGTTCAGGCACTCCGTCCGCACCACGTACCGTTGTCTGTCCGCGCCGACATACACCGAGAAGCAGCCCTCTGCTGGTTTGTTCCTCGCTGTGGTGCTCCGGCACCGGTCCAGCGTCTTGGTGATCAGCCCGGCCTTCCTCGCCGCCGACCCCTTCTCAGCCATGCCCATGGTGCACAAAACCTCGCAGGCTATAGCTAGTTGCAAATTTGCAAAGAAGGTGTAGCAAGCTTGGAATTGGGAGGTTGGGAGGAAAGGGGTGGAATGGTTTATATAGGGGGGAGGGGTCGACCAAGACTTGGTCTGTCGACTGAAAGGCCGTATTTGAAATCCGAAGCCGCTGAGAACGACCCGAACCCTTTGTTTCGTGAATACGCAAAAGACTTTGATCACCATTCCATTAAAGAAAGAAGAGCAATGGAAACAGATGGAGATTAGTTGGACAATTATTGTGCATATAGAACCAATCCTTGCGCCTTTCTCGTTGAATCTTTGGAAGGATGCACCTTGTTGCTTTAGCAGCATCTTGCATTATAATACGCTTACAGTCAGAGATTCAGAGTAGGATTTGGCTGCCTCGGAAGGTTGATCCAGGGGAGGAGCTAGCTCTAGCTGCGACTGTGGATTGTGGAAGCGTGTGTGACATCATTCCTCATGGCCGACTTGGAGGTACGTAGGAGCTGGAGGAGGGAGGGGGCCAGTGGCGTGGCGTCATGGCAAATAATGCATTAGATTTAGCCGCATGATTGGGGCTAGTTTTTGAGGTGTCAAACTCCCCAACCACAAGCGGCGTTGTTTAGGTCAGCATTAGCAACGGCGCATGCATGCAACGCTCCAAACCGAGGCTTTGTTTGATGGGGTCTCCGCCCGTGCTTGCAATTGGGCGGCCGCCTGTGTCTGTCGTCGGCGGTTTGGCGATTTGACACCTGGGTCTAATAATGCACCAAGTATATATACACTTGTGTTAGTAGATAGTGTTTGTGTATTAGTGGATAGGGTTTGTGTAGATTTGATTAAGGGTGCAAGACGTGTGCGTGGTGTCCCGAGCTGATTTGCTTGAGCCCTGCTGGACTTTGAATAGTCTTTGCCAAGTGCCAACGAAGGGATATTCAGGGAGCGAATGTCGACATGAAACTGGCTGACCCCATGTCGTCTCTTCGTGCTGTCTTCCTTTGTAGGAGTGTCCACAGATTCAGTCTCCATCTGAAAAATATCTAGTTTGGATCATGCTAACAACATACGTACACGCGAAGCTGGCCTTTGTTTGCAGAAGAAAAACATTGGGCTTGCAGCGTGCTTGACAGAATTCTACTGGCTGTTGTGTTGCTAGGATCCGACAGAAGCGACAAGGCGGCGATTCTGATCAGCTCTATCTCCAGCAATCGGTTACAGACATGTGGGTGCCTATTCCTTGGTGCCATATGCAAATTGGGCAACTCGTCCTTCAGACCTTCCGTTGTTCATGTACGAGCAGCATTATATGCCCAGCTGGCTCTCCCTACTTTTTTTTTCCTTTTGCAGAGCGGTGGAAGGTAGGTGAAGCAAAATGTAAGACATTTTCAAGACAGAGAGAGTAATAAGTAAAACCGGCCCCTATGTCTTACGGGAGCAATCTTCTTGAAACACAGAAGCTTATAGATGCAATAGTTAGGAAGACATCGACAACTGCAAATTGGATAGATCACCATCCCAGAGAAGCCGTCACCGAGAAGAGCCACACAAGATAATCCCAACTTTGGCCGGATCAAAAATGAGGCCACAAACCTCACAAGTTTTTCAACAGAACCGTATTTGGCTACAGCTAGCTAGCTATACATAAGTCGCCTGATTTTTAAATTTGGGTAAGTCCTTTATTTTTCTTGTGCTGTTGTATGACTTCTTAGGTTGATTTTTGACTTCCCCTGTTTAGGCAAGTCGATTTTTCCTTAGGCTGGATTTTTTACTTCGTTTTTTTCTTAGGCTGCATATTGCATTTTTTTTGTTTCTAGTGTTTTTGCCTTTTCTTTTATTTATATTTTAGTCGGTTTTCTTTTCATGGATATTTTTGGTATAAGTTTTTTTTTAACATAGTACAATCGCAGATGCCCGTATACACGCACATACACTCACTGTAAGAAGGCACACAGGCACACTTGATCGCCGGTATGTTTGAAATAAATTAAGAAAAATGCGAGCACCGGTGCCAAGTCTAGGATTTGAACCTTGGTGGGATGGTTCCACCACAAGGGTTCACAACATAGGTATTTTTGGCATCACTTTAGTTGTATGTAAGTCGCCTAAAAATTGATTTTCAGCCAATCAATTTTTTTGGCCCTTGATTTTTGCTTAGAGTTTCGTGTTCTTTTCTGCTATGTTCCGTGAGTTGTTTTGGGCTGGGGTTTTTCAACTCACCATATATTTGGCTTAGTCAATTCCTTAATGGGTTGAAGCCATTACCTATGCGATCTAGCCCTCCCCTCTCTACCTTTGTTCTTTGTGTTTTACTGTTTTTATTTTTTTTTGCTTTTGCTTTTTGTTTTTCATTATTAGTCATTTTTTGTGGGTTTTTTGAGATGTTGGGTGATTGTAAATGTATATACACATATAATATAATATAAAATATATGCAAAAGTTGCACTATTATGTGAGTATTCCATGCATATTGTGAAAATGTGCAATTTCGGTGTAAAGTTGTGTGCAAGCTTTTTTATAATTTATTTTATTATTTTGTTTTTTCTTAAAGGGTGACAATAATGCCACTGATTCATTGTTTCTTATAAAACTTCATTATTTTGATTTTGTTTTAGTATTATTTTATTTCCTTTTTAAGGGTAACACTAATGCCTCTAATTCATTCCTTCTTAGGAAATTTGTTTTGCGTAAATTTCACTATTATATGTTTAGTCTTACATATTTGGAAAAAGCACAATTTTTTTGTATACACGGCGTGAATTGTGCCACTATTTGCTTTAGTTTTTTTATTTCTTCTTAAAGGGTAATACCAGTGTCATTAATTCATTCTTCGTTAGAAAATCTCATTATTTTTGTTTTAATTTAGCTTTAATTTTAATTTTTCTTCTTCTTAAAGGGTAATACCAAAGCCACTAATTCATTCTTTCTTTCTTAGAGAACTTCATTGTTTTGATTTTGTTAAGTTTATATTTCATTTTATTTCTTCTTCAATACCAATACCACTAATTCATTTTTCCTAGGAAATCTCTTTTTCTGAAATTTCACTATTATATTCTTATTCTTTCATATTATAAAAAGCACAATTTTTTTTACTAAAATTGTGTGCAAATTTTGTCATTATTTGTTGTCATTTTATTTATTTTCAAAGGGTAGTACCAAACATCACTAATTATTTCTTTCTTAGAAAACTTTATTATTCTATTTTTGTTTTAGTTTTTATTTTAGTTTCTTTCTTCTTCAAGCGTAATACCAAAGCCAGTAGTTCATTATTTCTTAGAAACACTTTATTATTTTGGATTTAGTTTTAGTATTAGTTCATTTTCTTTCTTCTTTAAAGGTAATACTAATGCCACTGATGTGGCTTGAACTACGCCAATATTTCCCCAAAGAGGAAGGGATGATGCAGCACAACATTTCCCTCAGTGATGAGACCAAGGTTACCGAACAAGTAGAAGAACCACGCAACACTATGTAAACAGTACCTGCACACAAAGAACAAATACTTGCAATCCGACGTGTAAGAGGGGTTGTCAATTCCTCCCGGGTAAAAAGATAGATAAATTTATAGTAGATTAGATAAATAGATCTCGCGAAAACGCGAAATATAATAAAAAATAAAAAATTGCAACAAGGTATTTTTGGGTTTTTGGATTAATAGATCTGAAAATAAAAGTAAATAAAAATAGATCTCAAAGGCAAATATGATAAAGGAGAGACTCGGGGGCGTAGATTTCACTAGTGGCTTTTTTCAAGAAAAATAGCATACAACGGGTAAACAAATTACTATTGGGCAATTGATAGAACTTCAAATAATTATGATGATATCTAGGCAATGATCATTATATAGGCATCATGTCCAAGATTAGTAGACCGACTCCTGCCTGCATCTATTGCTATTACTCCACACATCGACCGCTATCCAGCAAGCATCTATTGTATTAAGTTCATGGAAAAATGGAGTAATGCAATAAGAATGATGACATGATGTAGACATGATCTATTCATGTAGGAATAGACCCCATATTGTTATCCTTAATAGTAACGATACATACATGTCATGTCCCCTTCTATCACTGGGATTGAGCACCGTAAGATCGAACACATCACAAAGCACCTCTTCTCATGGCAAGAAAAATCGATCTAGTCGGCCTAACTAAACCAAAGATTCAAAGAAGAAATACGAGACTATAAGCAATCATGCATATAAGAGATCAAAACTCAAATATTCATGGATAAAATAGATCTGATCATAAACTCAAAGTTCATCGGATCCCAACAAACACACCGCAAAAATAGTTACATCAAATAGATCTCCAAGAGACCATTGTATTCAGAATCAAGAGAGAGAGAGAGAGAGGAAGGCGTCTAGCTACTGCATACGGACCCATAGGTCTACAATGAACTACTCACGCTTCATCGGAGAGGCACCAATGAGGATGATGGACCCCTCTGTGACGGTGTCTAGATTAGATCTGTGGTTTCTACAACTTGTGGTGGCTGGAATTGTGTTTCGTCGACTCTCCTAGGGTTTTTGGATTTTTGGAGTATTTATAGAGCAAAGAGGCGGTGCGGGAGGCCACCGAGGTGGGCACAACCCACCAGGGCGCGCCTGGGGCCTGGGCCCCCATGCGCGCCCAGGTGGGTTGTGTCCCCTCGGGGCACCCCTCTGGTACTTCTTTGGCTCATCTTGTGTCTCCTGGTCCAGATAAAATCTTCAAAAAAGTTTCGCTGTGTTTGGACTCCGTTTGTTATTGATTTTCTGTGAAGTAAAAAACAAACAAAAAACAACAACCGGCACTAGGCACTATGTCAATAAGTTAGTCCCAAAAACTTATATGAAGTTGCTATAAAATGATTGTAAAACATCCAAGAATGATAATATAACATGGAACAATTAAAAATTATAGATATGTTGGAGACGTATCAGCCACTAATTCATTTTCCATAGAAAGTCTCATATTTTTATTTTATTTTAGTTATTATTCATTTTCTTTCTTCTAAAAGGTTAATATCAATTCCACTAATTCATTTTAACTTATAAAACCTATTTTTTATTATAGTTTTTATTTCATTTTCTTTCTGCTTAAAGGATAATACCAAAGCCACAAATTCTTTTTTTTTCTTAGAAAACTTCAGTATATTGAATTATTATTTTATTTTGTTTTCTTTCTTCTTTAATCATAATACAAATGTCACTAATTGAATCCTTTTTAGGGAACTTATTTTTGTGAAATTGCATTGTTATATGCTTACTATCTAATTGTTTGTGTGTTGCACCGTGGGCATACATTGTCCTTATTTTATTTTGTTTAGTTTCTTTTTCTTTTTAAGTGTAATGCCAGTGTCACCAATTCATTCTTTCTTATAACACTTCATTTATTTATTTTAATTTTCTTTCTTTTTAGGGTATGCCACTAAATCATTCTTACTTATAAAAATTTATTATTTTATTTTTAGGTTTTATTTTATTTTATTTCTTCTTTAAGGGTATTTGCTACTCGTGATAGAGTTGCTGGATTTCTCCGAAGAGGAAGGGTGATGCAGTATAGTAGCAGATAGTATTTCTCTTAGTTAAAAACCAATATTTATTGGATCAGTAGGAAACAACACACGAACAACTTAGCAGCACTTGCAGAAAAATAAAATAATTCCTTGCACCCAACAAAGGCAAGGGGGTCATGACTACCCTTGTTCTTGTCAGTTACAAGGTTAAAAGCAAATAGTTATAATGATAGCAAATAAGTAGCAATGATAAAAGCTTGCAAATTAATTGAGAATGGACAAAGAGACCATAGGTTCACTAGTGGCATCTCTCTCGAAAGCAAGGTAGCGATGGGTAAACAAATTACTGTTGGGGCAATTGACAGAATTGTGCATTGCTATAATGATCATCCATGGCATAATCAATACATATGCATTATGTCGGTGAAAAGTAGACCGTTACTCCAAACGCATCTACTACTATTAGTCCACCCAAGACCGATATCCAGCATGCGTCTCAAAGTATCAAGCTCATACAAACAGAGTAATGCATTACACAAGATGACATAACGTAGCCAGAATAAGATCAATCAATATAACCCAGCCATTTTATCCTTAGTAGCAACAATACAATATGTGCCATTTTCCTTTCTATCAGTGGACAGGATCGCCACAAAATTGAACCTACCACAAAGCACTTCTCTGAAGAAAAATCAATCTAACTTGGCCAAAGTAGACGGACAGATCATATAGAAATACAAAGTTATAAAGTTATGCAGTAAAGAAGGCTCAAGAAACTCATATAAATTCAATGGATAATCTGATCATAAAGTCGCAATTCATTGGATCCCAACAAGCGCATCGCAAAAGATTACTTCGGATGATCTTAGAGAAGACCATTATATTAAAAAAAAATATAGAGAGAAAGAAAGCCACCTAGTTACTATTGGGGCAGCAAGGTCGATGAAGATGGCCTCCCCATGTCAGATTGTGAATCGTCTTGGCCAACTAGGAGATATTCAGGGAGCGAATGTCGTCGACATGAAACTGACTGACCCCATCTCGTATCTTCGTCTTGTCTTCCTTTGTAGGAGTGTCCACAGATTCACCGTCCTGTCTGTCCCTCTGAAAAATATCTTAGTCACATCATGCTAACTGTTGGAAATATGAGCAAATTACTACGAGATTTAATTCGAATAAACAGAAGATAAATCATGACCACAGCAGCAGAGATTAAACTAATCATGCGAACTAGCATAGCAGATGAACATATCACATCTAGGGCACATACTAGAAACATGAATTCTACCACGATCTCGAACAGGAAGGATAGAATCACATACGGTGCAGCGGGTGCAGCACCGCCGACGTTGACGTTGTCGCCCATGTCGTCGAGGACGAGGTTGCCGAGGTCAGGGAAGAACTCGTCGTTCGCGAAGTCGTCGCTGCCAGCAGTCGCGCGAGTGCGTTCCCCAAAAACCTGATCGCCCCTCTCCCGTACAGGATCACGAGAGGCGGGGTTCCGGAGGCCTGCTGTCCCTTCTCGCGGTGCACGCCGGAAGGAGGGATGGAGAAGACTTGCTTGGCGGCGCAATGATCTGGAACGGTGGTGAGAAACCATACGAAGCGGCGGCGGCTAGGGTAGACATCTGCCTGACTATATAGTGCGGGCCGGGTAGGTCGTGGGAGTAAACCCCATGTCCGAGTCATCACGATCCAAAAGAATCGGAAACGATTTAGTAATTAACGCGTCCGTTAATTATTAATTAATGACTCATTAATTTTCCCATGCAGCAAAAATATAGACAACGTGCATAGCTCTGTCCTCGGCTCGGCTCAATCCCGCGGCGCGGAGTGGCGCGGAGTGACGAGGCGTGGCGTGACGAGGCGAGCAAGGAGGAGGAGCGCGCGTGTAGGTCTCCTCTTCTCATGCTCATACAAGTAGTAGAAGAGCTCACCTTATAAAGAGGTGCAACTCTCTCTCAACTTCCGGGGTGGGACTAAACTTTAGCCTCACTCACTCCACTCACATGTGTGCATGAATGGGCCAAGAGAATTTCAGAATTTTAGTTGGGCTTTGGGCCAAAGGCCTACTAGCAAAATTCCAACAATCCCCCACAAAGTCTCATTGGCACATCTCATCATTTAGTTCCAAAACATTATTTTATATATCGGTGCTTAGTGGAGACTGTGAAGTTGAACTTCTACTTAGAAATTTATACTACACTAGATCACAACTTGAATAGTGGACTATGCCTTGAACTACAAGTTTTCTGTGAAACTAGTTTCACACAAATTCTTGACCGATACTGGGCTGCCGCAAGGCTTCCCCGCGGGTGGAGCGTATACGTCATACTCCAGGGCCTTTCATGAATTTATTAGAGAACACCCAATTCTCACAGACTGCGATGTTAACAGTCAAATTCATATAGGTGTGTTCCTCAGAAGATGTTCTGCAGGACAACATCTCTTCTTACCCGAATAAGCCACTTGGACCACATTAAGATAAGTATCAACCTGCCATGCAGATCAGGAGAGTATTGCATCTTCACGGAGTGGGATAATTAATATAGGGATACTCTCTTCCCAGTTGACCAACAGCTTGTCTCCCACTTCTACTTCATGGGATTTCCAATCACATAGAGTGGGTTACCACTATGGACAACTCATGCGGTGGGTCTCAAACCCATCTCCATCGATGCATTATCTATCACATTATGTGATAGACCCTTTGTGAAGGGATCTGCCAAGTTTTTCGACGTTTGGATATAATCCAACGTAATAACTCCGGAGTTCCTCAATTTTCTGACAGATTTTAGTCTCCTCTTCACATGCCTTGAGGACTTCATATTGTCCTTAGAACTGTTTATCTTGACGATCACAGTTTGATTATCACAGTTCATCAGGATAGGGGGTATTAGTTGTTCAACCATAGGTAAGTCCATCAAGAGTTCACGAAGCCACTCTGCTTCAACAGTGGCAGTGTCTAATGCTGTGAGTTCTGTTTCCATAGTTGACCTCGTTAAGATGGTCTGCTTGCAAGACTTCCAAGAAACAGCGCCACCACCAAGTGTAAAAACATAACCACTTGTGGCCTTAATCTCATCAGCATCAGATATCCAGTTTGAGTCACTATAACCCTCCAATACCCTTGGATACATGGTGTAGTGAATCCCATAGCTCGCGGTGCCTTTCAAATAGCGCATAACTCTCTCAAGCGCATGCCAATGATCATCTCCCAGTTTTGACACAAACCGACTTAGCTTGCTCACAGCAAAAGAGATGTCAGGCCTCGTGGCACTCGCCAAATACATAAGCGAGCCAATAATCTGAGAATACCTCAGTTGATCTCTAGCAACCCGTCAATTTTTTCGAAGCAACACACTAGCATCATATGGAGTTGGAGAAGGCGTGTAGTCGCTATACCCAAAACGACTCAAGACCTTTTCCACATAATGATACTGAAGCAGTGTGATCCCACCATTCTCATCTCTCAACAGCTTGATGTTTAAGATAACATCAGCTACTCCTAGATCCTTCATCTCAAAACAGCAAGATAAGAAATCCTTAACCTCCTTGATTAAATCAAGTTTGGGTCCAAAGATCAATATGTCGTCGACATACAGACAAAGAATAACTCCTTCGCCCCCACCATAGCGATAGTACACACACTTGTCACCATCGTTTACTACAAAGCCGGCAGCAGTTAATGTTCTTTCGAACTTCTCATGCCACTCCTTAGGAGCTTGTTTAAGGCCATATAAAGACTTTAATAACTTGCACACCTTTTCTTCCTGACCAGGTACTACAAAACCATCTGGCTGATCCATGTAAATTTCCTCCTTCAACTCTCCATTGAGGAAAGCCGTCTTAACGTTCCATTTGATGAACGAGAAGACCATGTGAGGCAGCCAGTGATAGTAGCACCCGAATTGTGGTCAGTCTAGCCACGGGTGAGTAAGTATCAAAGAAGTCTTCACCTTCTTTCTGGGTATAACCCTTGGCCACAAGCCGTGCCTTGTACTTTTCAATCGTACCATCAGGTCTAAGCTTTTTCTTGAACACCCACTTACATCCTACAGGTTTGCACCCATAAGGATAGTCAGTGATCTCCCAGGTACCGTTAGCTAAGATGGAATCCATCTCGCCACGTACAGCTTCCTTCCAGTAGTCAGCATCAGGAGATGCATAGGCTTCTGAAATAGTCCTGGGTGTGTCATCTACGAGGTACATAATGAAATCATCACCAAAAGACTTTGCAGTCCTCTGTCTCTTGCTCCTCACAGGAGTTCCATTGTTACCCTCAACAGGATTCTCAACGTGTTTCATCACAATGGTGGGTTCAGGAATTACAGTGAATTCCTCACTAGATGGAGTAGGTATCTCCTGATTTGATGAACTCGACATATCCTTCATAGGAAATATGTCCTCAAAGAAAGTTACATCATTTGATTCCATAATCGCACCAACATGCATGTCGGATACCTCAGATTTTATTATCAAAAATCTATAGCCGATGCTATGAAAAGCATAGCCCAGAAGAACACAATCCATGGTTTTTGGTCCAAGCTTGCGCTTCTTGGGAATTGGTATATTGACTTTCGCCAAACAACCCCAAGTACGTAGGTAAGAGAGTTTCAACCTTTTCCTTTCCCACTCCTCAAATGGAGTCATGGTCTTATGCTTTGTGGGAACTCGGTTTAGGACATGACACGCAATCATTAGCGCCTCCCCCCACCATTTCTTGGATAGACCCGAAGTGTCTAACATGGTGTTAACCATATCAATTAGAGTTCGATTCTTTCATTCGGCTACCCCATTTGACTGGGGTGAGTAGGGAGGCGTCCTCTCATGGATTATACCATGTCCCGCACAAAACAGATCAAATTCATTGGAAAAATACTCTCCACCATGATCGGACCTAAGCCGTTTAATTTTTCGATCAAGTTGGTTCTCTACCTCAGCTTTATAGTTTTTAAAGAAAGTCAAAGCCTCATCTTTTGATTTCAGAAGATACACATAACAATATCTAGTGGAGTCATCAATCAACGTCATGAAGTATCTCTTTCCACCTTTTGTCAACACGCCATTCATCTCACAAAGATCAGAATGTATAAGCTCTAGTGGCGCCAAGTCTCTTGCATCTGCAGTCTTATGGGACTTGCGAGGTTGCTTAGCTTGCACACATACTTGGCACTTGGAGCCTTTGACAGTAGAGATTTTCGGAATTAAATTCATATTGGCTAACCGCGTCATGCAACCAAAGTTAATATGACAGAGTCGTGAATGCCAAATATCAGACTCATTATTGTGGCAAACATTATTAATAACTTTAGTGCAAATATCTGACAAAGATAGGCGGAACAAGCCTCCGCACTCATAGCCTTTTCCAACAAATTGTCCACACTTAGAAATTACAACTTTATTGGATTCGAAAACCAACTTAAAACCATCTCGACATAAACGGGAACCGCTAACGTGATTTTTATTGATGGACGGCACATGATGAACGTTCTTCAGACGCACAGTCTTCCCCAAAGTAAACTTCAGATCGACCGTACCAACACCTCGAACGATGGCATGTGACCCGTTCCCCATCAGCACGGGTGAAGTCCCTGTTGCCTGGTAAGAAGAAAACATGGAGGCGTCAGCACAAACATGTACATTGGCACCGGTGTCAATTAACCAATCAGGGGATTGAAATACTGAAAGGATGGTAGGAAAAATACCGTACCCAGATTCCTTCATATCAGTATCACCGATGACAACATTAGCGGACTTACCGCTCTTCTCATGTTCGCGCTCCTCAAAGCGGTTAGGACACTTCGGAGCCTAGTGATTAGGATCACCGCAGACATGGCAAAGTCCCTTCCCCTTCTTATGAGAATTCTTCTTGAAGTTGGTAGAATGTGATGGCTTGTTCTTTGTATCAAACCTGCCTTTGCCCTGAGTTTTGTTCTTATTGTTTTTGAACTTGTTGGGCTGGGAGTTCTTCTTCTGTGCCATGTGGGTACTAGAACCTCCCTCAGCAACTCGAGCACGTGTGTCCTTTGCTCTCTCCTTCTCTTCAACATCAAGAGTACCAATGAGATCCGCAACGGAAAACTCCTGTCTCTTGTGTTTCAGGAAAGTAGCAAAATTGTTCCACGAAGGTGGAAACTTGGCAATGATGCCTCCGGCAACAAATTTGTCTGGCAACACACAATTGAAGTACTCAAATTCTTTTGCGAGCGACTGTATCTCATGAGCCTGCTATACAACAGGACGCTCATCAGTCATCTTGTAGTTATAGAATTGCTCCATGACGTACAACTCGCTGCCGGTGTCCGAGGCACCAAACTTGGCCTCAAGCGCAGCCCACATGTCCTTGCCGTTGTCAAACGACATATACGAATCCACAATGGAGTCATCAAGAACACTCAGAAGAGCGCCTTTAAAGAGGGTATCGATCTTCTCAAAAGCTTCCAGCTGTGCTGGATTAAGATCGCCCTCAGGCTTGCCCTTGGTGGCATCATAGCAGCCCATGGTCTTGAACCAGTAGACTGCTCTCGTGCGCCACCTCTTATATTGCGCCCCCTTAAAGGCAGGCGGCTCCAAATGCGCAGCAAAACCACTCGGAGTAAATTGCCTATAATCAGGTTTTTGGATTGTTGGAAATATGAGCAAATTACTAGACAACGTGCATAGCTCTGTCCTCGGCTCGGCTCAATCCCGCAACGTGCATAGCTCTGTCCTCGGCTCGGCTCAATCCCGCAACCCGCGGCGCGGCGAGCGAGGAGGAGGAGGAGCGCGCGTAGGTCTCCTCTTCTCATGCTCATACAAGTGGTAGAAGAGTTCATCTAATAAAGAGGTGCAACTCTCTCTCAACTTCCGGGGTGGGACTAAACTTTAGCCTCACTCACTCCACTCACATGTGTGCATGAATGGGCCAAGAAAATTTCAGAATTTTAGTTGGGCTTTGGGCCAAAAGCCTACTAGCAAAATTCCAACACTAACAACATCCACGCAAAGCTGGCCTTTGTCTGCAAAAGAAAAAGATAGAGCTTGCAGCGTGCTTGACAAAATCCTACTAGCTGTTGTGTTACTAGGATCCGAGAGAAGCGACAAGGCAGCGATTCTGATGAGCTCTATTTCCAGCAATCGGTTACAGATATGTGTGCACCTATCCCATCGTGCCACATGCAAATTGGGCAACTGAAAAGGAAATAGACAAGGCCAATAATTATCATGACTAGGAGTACGAATTAGTACCAAATGAGTACATTCATCAGGTCAACGAACAGCATGCCAATGGACAATGGCAACGAACACCTAGCATGCATGACAAGCAGTCAAGCAAAAAATGAAAAATCTAACATTGATCATGGCAAGAAGGCTGAAATCCCGTGTCTTGTCAAGCTTCTCCTGAGGTTCTGAAGCCGGCCGGCCGGTTTACGGCCGAGCAGCCGTTCGTTGTGGTGGCGGGAAACGTTCGAACCGGGGCGGCGCCGACGACGACGATGACCCCGGCGCCGGCTGGTAGAGCGGGAACGGCAGGAAGGGCGGGCGCAGGAACGGCACCAGCCACTCCGGCACGTGGAACGGCCACGGGAACGACACCGTCCCTCCGGCGGCTCCCGGGGCTGCGGGCGACGGGAGCCCGAGCGGCGGCGGCCAGAAGAGCGGCAGGAACGGCCAGAAGAAGAGCGACGAACCGAACGCGCTGCCGCCATTGTCTTGGCCGTTGCCATCGCCGTGGTCGTGGCAGAGCTTGCGGTCTCGCTTGGCGGGGCGGAAGTTGAGCGCGTTGAGGTTGAGGAAGCACGCCGCCGCGCCGCGGGAGCCCCGGAGCGCGATGTGCTGCGTGGAGCCGCGGAGGCCCGGGACGTTGCAGGCGGCTGAGGAGCTCCGGACGAGCGTGGCGCGGCACGCCGACCGGAGCTCGTGGCCCTCCCGGCACTCGAAGCCGTCCACGGGGGGCACGTCCAGCTTGTACACGCCGTGCTGGTCCGTGGTGCGCTCCGCCTCCAGCGAGATCTCCTCCGGCGCCGCGCTGGAGTTCACCTTGAAGTTGCACTGGATCAGCACCCGAGCCCCTGCATCACATTGACATCACACCACGTACAGGACCTGCCACTGTTAGTGCTGGATAAATTCAGACTCTGAGCTCTTGTGTTGACCAGAAAAAACAGAAACACCAGAGTTTTAGAATTTGCTGCTAATTCACAGGGTTAATCTGGTTCAGAGTTCATTGCAAACGATTGAACCCACTTAAAAGTTTAGGTAGTGACTCAGAGTGGCAGAGCAAGAGCAGGGGCGACATTGTTCAGATTACAGGCATGCAAATGCCTGTGCTGATCATTGTTTTTGAGCTCTGGGTTGTTGTTCTGTTCAGTCAAAACAGTATGCCTAATGCCTCTTGGGTTCATATCAGGCATAACATTCTAGTGCCAATACATGGTCAGAGTTGAGACTTGAACGACACCACAGACAGAGCACTAGTAAAACTCTGTAGCAACCTGGCATGTTCAGTAGTAATATTTTTCTTAAGAAATTGTTCAGTAAAACTCTAAGAAAGAGGTGAGAGTACAAATAGTCGCTACTACTTTTAAGGAAGTATGCATGTGGCACTCGATTGGAACACCTTGTAATTAACAAATCTGTTAACAACATGCAGTCAAGAACTACTTCCTCCAGTAAACGTGTACAATGCAGGTTAAAAGTATGCTCAATGTCTCCTCGGTTCATATCTTTCTGGGTTGCTCTTTAGCCGAGTCTCCTCAGTGAGTTCAGACTTAGTGAAACTGCACTCTTACGCCGAAGCAACTTGTTGTTCCTACTTATCGATAAAAATCCAGTAAATTTATGGAAACCAATAAAAGTGTACGGCAATGTAGCACTCTGCATTGAGCAAGAGATTCGCACACCTTGTGATTGACAAATCTGCGGCAGAAGAAATGCAGCAAAGCAGGAGCCAGTTAATGTATAAGCGTACGCTTGATTAAGCAACAAGCACACTGCGTTCCAGAGCAAGCTAAACCACGGAGTGCAATGCAGAGCAAGATAGCGCTGAAAAAGAATGGTAACCGGATAGAGCATGATGCGTGTTCCACTTTCACCTTTGAGGAAGAAGCTGTGCTTGGAGAAGGTGTTGTTGGAGCAGGCGTCGCAGTAGACGGAGCCGACCACCGTGATGTTGCTGCCGGACTTCCTGGCCTCCGCTCCGCCGCCCAATAACGACTCCGCCACGAGCAGCAGCGTCATGAACGACGACGCGGCGGGAGCTCTGCAGTTCCTCGCCATTGCCGCCACGAGATCAGGTAGCAATGGGGATGAGGTTGCGGGGAGAGGGGTGGGACGGGGAGAGGGGAGGGGGGCTAGAGGCTAGTACAATGGAAGAGAACAAATGCATGTGAACCGGCTTGGACTGGCTCGGAGACATGGAGAAGCCCGTCAAGCACTAGCGGCTACTGTGCTACTGCGCTTGTGGTGCTGTGGTCTCTTCCTACTTTTTTTTGTTTGCCTTTTTCTCTTTTTTGCTCACCGGAGATGGGGACGGACGCAACCATGAACGCTCTGCATGCAATGCATGTGATCGGGTCTATGGGACCAGGTGTATGCGATTAGAGTCGTCATATGTTCCGGTGCAAGATAATCGCTGGAGTTGAGTACATCTCGTCTGTGCTTGCTGGCCCAGCAGATCGACCTGGAGAAAACATATATATGGGTAAACAGATCATGCGGTGCGGATTTTTGGAAACTGGACTCGGCGCGCAAAAAAGGAACAAGCATTGTCTACTGAATTATTCACCAGAAGTTTCGGGACAAAATGACTCATGTGGAATTGCTGGCAACAAAGACAAAAATTGCAAGTACGAATAGTAAGATTGATAAAGCATCGGTTTTGTTTTTATTCGTTCAGCACACCAGAAAAGTCATTCCGTCGCAAAACTTTACATGTGAGTAATACACTAGACAATGCTTGTTCCAAAAAAGTTTCAAAAATATTTGGCTATTTTTGCAATTCGGGTACATGTGCACTCATGTCCCAAGGTGTATTTTCGACGCGTCAAACAAGCAAAAGGTGATTGAAACAAAGTTGCTTCAGCTCAGATTTTTTAGTCCATCCTCTAGGTCAGATGTTGTTAATTAGCCGCGCCTGATGAGTGCAAATACTCCCTCCATTTTTTTTACTACTCAGTATATAAGATTTCTCTGAAGTCAATTTTCATAAATTTTGACCAAACTTATAATAAAAAATATAAACATCCATAATATTAAATTTATATAATAGAAAATTAATTTCATCATGCCTCTAATAATGTTCATTTGGCATCATGAATGTTGATAGTTTTTTCTATAAACATGGTCAAACGTTATGAAGTTTAACTTTAGACAAATTTTATATGCAAAGTAAAATGAAAAGGAGGGAGTAAAAGCACAAATTTTTGCACAAAGGTCACCGGGATTTGTCTTTTTTTAGGGGTGAAGCCAAGTTTATTAATCAAAATCCACATGGATTGGAATACAAAAGGGATCATGAGGTGCGATCAACCAAACATGTCGTCCCTGATCAAGAGAATGAGAAAACTTGGCTAATCTATCTGCATCTCTATTACCTGCCCTCACTTCAAAAGTGGAGATGCAATTGAAGGTGGCCGCCCTACGGTTGATTTCAGTGATAATACTACCATAAGCTCCATTGCTTCCTCTGGCAATGTCAGACACTACTTGCATAGAATCTGATGCAATAATGAAGTCGTGAATCATCAAATCCTCAGCGAGAGATAACGCCTCTCGGCACACGATATTCTCCAACGTTGCGACGTCATTAATTCCATGGATAACCAAAGAGGAGCTGCTCATGTAGTCCCTGCATCATCCCTGCTGACCGCTGCTGCCGCTCCCATGTTCAGATTCGAAGAGATGTCAGCATCCACATGGATCTTGGCGAACCCTTGTGGTGGGGCTTTAGGACGGATCGGTCGGCTAGGGGCAGAATCTGTCAAGTGCCCTTGCAATAGGCAGAAGAGGACTTTTTTGGATTGAGTTGCCGATTACTATATGGGCCACATAATCTAGCCACAAGTAGAAAACAGGGCTTAGGTTCAGGCCTGGCTAGCCCATTAGTCCCGGTTCAGTCACGAACCGGGACCAATGGATACGTCCCGGATCGTGAGCCCAAGGGGCCGGCCGGGCCTCATGGAGCATTAGTGCCGGTTCGTCCGGACCCTTTTGTCCCGGTTTCAGGCACGAACCGGGACCAATGGATGTGGGCCATTGGTCCCGGTTCGTGGCTGGAACCGGGACAAAAGGGGGGCCTTTAGTCCCGGTTCCAACCACAAACCGGTACCAATGAGGTGCCTATATATACCCCATCACCGGCGAGCAGAGCACTCCACATTGCTCTGTTTTTTCTGGCCAGCGTGGGGAGAGCTTTGTGGTGCTCTAGCTCACCTCCTATGCACATGAGGTGTTTGATGAAATGCTCAAGCCACACTAGTTAAGCTTTCTCCTCTCGAAGCACGACCTCCAAGCTCCATTTTCCTCAAGATTTGTCTAGGTTTAGCGGTCTGTCACGTCCCGTCCCCGTCTTCACTATCGTCGATCGCCCGCGCCGATCTCGTCGCCGGCACCACCGTGGTGAGCCTCTTGTTCTTATCTTCTTTCTGAAAAAAAAAATTCTTACTTGTATGATTAGATAGATACTTGTCTAATTTTCTTAATTTTATTATTGCTTGTTATTATATAGTGCGATGGTTTTGGTATCCGCCCCCGTCGGCCCTCGTCCTGTCTATGATTCGGATGTGGTATATATTATCTTTTATAACTATTTGGTTCATTTATTGTTTATGACAATTATGCCGACCAACATGACATATATTTTATTTATCTAGGAGGTATGTGAACCGAAAATTCCAACCAACCCTATTGTCGAGAGGTTAAATTTAGTTGAAGAAGAAAACAATTACTTGAAGGAAAAAATTAAAAAAATTGAGGAGGAGAAGATGATATTGGAGTTGCATGTTGCGGATGTCATCGATGATCACAAGATTAAGATGGATGCAATGCGTTTGAAGATTAGAAAGATTAGAAAGTATGCCATTCATACCGAGGCTTGGTATCATTATGCTGTTGGATCAATTGTTACCATGGTTGCGATTATGATTTCATTTGTTGTTGCATTGAAATGTTTTACATAGTTTCAATGTATGGTTTAATTAGATGCTCTAGAGAGCTATATGTTGTTCAATTAGAACTATGTATGTACTTTGGTTTTAATGTGATGATGAACTTCTATTAGTTTGTTCACTTATCTATCCATGATGTTCTATAATGGTTTTTGACACACTTAATTGTATATAATGCACGCAGATGAACGGGCAATGGATGTACGGTGATAGACACACCTCCGAGTACATTAAGGGCGTGCATAATTTTCTCGGAGTGGTTGAGGCAAACAAGCAGAATGGTTTTATGTGTTGTCCATGCCCTATTTGTGGGAATACGAAGTCTTACTCTAACCGGAAAATCCTTCACAGCCACCTGCTTTATAAGGATTTCATGCCACACTATAATGTTTGGACCAAGCACGGAGAAATAGGGGTTATGATGGAAGACAACGAAGAAGAAGAGGACGATGACAACTATGTGCCCGCTGAATATGGTGATGTTGCAATAGGGGAAGCTGTTGAAGATCAAGAGGAACCAGACGATGTGCCCGGTAATGATCTCCGCCGTGTCATTGTTGATGCAAGGAGACAGTGTGAAAGTCAAAAGGAGAATTTGAAGTTCGATCGCATGTTAGAGGATCACAAAAAAGGGTTGTACCCCAATTGCGAAGATGGCAATACAAAGCTCGGTACTGTACTGGAATTGCTGCAGTGGAAGGCAGAGAATGCTATGCCTGACAAAGGATTTGAGAAGCTACTGGAAATATTGAAGAAGAAGCTTCCAAAGGATAACTAATTGCCTGACAGTACGTACGCAACAAAGAAGGTCGTATGCCCTCTAGAATTGGAGATGCAGAAGATACATGCATGCCCTAATGACTACATCCTCTACCGCGGGGCGTACGAGCATTTGAACGCATGCCCGGTATGCAGTGCATTGCGGTATAAGGTCAGACGAGATGACCCTGGTGATGTTGACGGCGAGCCTCCCAGGAAGAGGGTTCCTGCCAAGGTGATGTGGTATGCTCCTATAATACCACGATTGAAACGTCTGTTTAGAAACGAAGAGCATGCCAAGTTGATGCGATGGCACGGAGAGGACAGTAAGAAAGAAGGGAAGTTGAGAGCACCCACTGACGGGTCGCAGTGGAGAAAAACGAGAGAAAGTACCGGGCTAAGTTTGCAGGTGACCCAAGGAACGTATGGTTTGGTTTAAGCGCAGATGGCATTAATCCTTTCGGGGAGCAGAGCAGCAATCACAGCACCTGGCCCGTGACTCTATGTATGTATAAACCTTCCTCCTTGGATGTGCATGAAGCGGAAGTTCATTATGATGCCAGTTCTTATCCAAGGCCCTAAGCAACCCGGCAACGACATTGATGTGTACCTAAGGCCATTAGTTGAAGAACTTTTACAGTTGTGGAATGGAAACGATGTGCGTGTGTGGGATGAGCACAAACAGGAGGAATTTAACCTGCATGCGTTGTTGTTTGTAACCATCAACGATTGGCCTGCTCTTAGTAACCTTTCAGGACAGACAAACCAGGGATACCATGCATGCACGCACTGTTTAGCTGACACCGAAAGCATATACCTGGACAAATGCAGGAAGGATGTGTACCTGGGCTATTGTCGATTTCTTCCGACCAACCACCAATGTCGAAAGAAAGGCAAGCATTTCAAAGGCGAGGCAGATCACCGCAAGAAGCCTGCCATGCGTACCGGTGATCACGTACTTGCTATGGTCAATGATTTACACGTAATATTTGGAAAGGGTCTCGGCGAACTATCTGTTCCGAATGACGCTGAGGGACGCGCACTCATGTGGAAGAAGAAATCTATATTTTGGGACCAACACTACTGGAAAGACCTAGAGGTCCATTATTCAATCAACATGATGCACGTGACGAAGAACCTTTGCGTGAACCTACTAGGCTTCTTGGCGTGTATGGGAAGACAAAGGATACACCGGAGGCACGGGAGGACCTGCAACGTTTGCACAAAAAAGACGGCATACCTCCAAAGCAGTATGAAGGTCTGCCAGCTACATTCTTACTAAAGAAGAGAAGGGAATCTTCTTTGAATGTCTGCTCAGTATGAAGGTCCCGTCTGGCTTCACATCGAATATAAAGGGAATAATAAATATGCCAAAGAAAAAGTTCCAGAACCTAAAGTCTCATGACTATCACGTGATTATGACGCAACTGCTTCCGATTGCATTGAGGGGGCTTCTACCGGAAAACGTCCGATTAGCCCTTGTGAAGCTATGTGCATTCCTCAATGCAATCTCTTAGAAGGTGATCGATCCAGAAATCATACCAAGGCTAAGGAGTGATGTGGCGCAATGACTTATCAGTTTCGAGCTGGTGTTCCCACCATCCTTCTTCGATATCATGACGCACGTCCTAGTTCATCTAGTCGATGAGATTGTTGTTTTGGGCCCCGTATTTCTACACAATATGTTCCCCTTTGAGAGGTTCATGGGAGTCCTAAAGAAATATGTTCGTAACCGCGCTAGGCCAGAAGGAAGCATCTCCATGGGCCATCAAACAGAGGATGTCATTGGGTTTTGTGTTGAGTTCATTCCTGGCCTTAAGAAGATTGGTCTCCCTAAATCGTGGTATGAGGGAAGACTAATTTGAAAAGGCACGCTAGGAGGGGACTCAATAATATGCAGGGATGAGCATTCTTGGTCTCAAGCACACTACACAGCTCTACAGAACTCTACCTTGGTGACCCCGTATCTCGATGAACACAAGAACAGTCTGTGCTCCAAACACCCGGAGCAGTGTGACGACTGGATTACATGTGAACACATCAGGACTTTCGGCGGTTGGTTGGAAACATGTCTCAGAGGTGACAACACTATTTCTGATGAGCTATACTCGTTGTCCAGGGGACAATCTTCGACTGTATTGACTTACAAAGGATACAAGATAAATGGGAACACATTTTACATGATCGCCCAAGATCAAAAGAGCACCAACCAAAACAACGGTGTCCGCTTTGATGCAGCTGTTGGGGAATGCAGTAATTTCAAAAAAAAATCCTACGCACACGCAAGATCATGGTGATGCATAGCAACGAGAGGGGAGAGTGTTGTCTACGTACCCTCGTAGACCGTAAGCGGAAGCGTTATGACAACACGGTTGATGTAGTCGTACGTCTTCACGATCGACCGATCCTAGTACCGAAAGTACGGCACCTCCGCGATCTGCACACGTTCGGCTCGGTGACGTCCCACGAACTCACGATCCAGCAGAGTGTCGAGGGAGAGCTTCGTTAGCACGACGGCATGATGACGATGATGATGAAGCTACCAGCACAGGGCTTCGCCTAAGCACTACGACGATATGACCGAGGTGGATTATGGTGGAGGGGGGCACCGCACACGGCTTGGGATCAATGATCAACTTGTGTCTATGGGGTGCCCCCTGGCCACATATATAAAGGATGGAGGGAGGAGGAGGCCGGCCCTCATAGGGCGCGCCCAAAGTGTGGAGTCCTACTAGGACTCCCTAGTCCTAGTAGGATTCCACCTCCCACATGGAATAGGAAAAAGGGAAGAGAGAAGGAGAAGGAAGGAAGGGGCGCCCCCTTTCCCTAGTCCAATTCGGACTAGTCCATGGGGAAGGGGCGCGGCCACCCTTGAGGCCTTTTTCTCCTTTCCCGTATGGCCCATTAAGGCCCAATACGAATTCCCGCAACTCTCCGCTAGTCCGAAAAATACCCGAATCACTCGAAAACTTTCCGATGTCCGAATATAGCCTTCCAATATATCGATCTTTACGTCTCGACCATTTCGAGACTCCTTGTCATGTCCCCGGTCTCATCTGGGATTCGGAAGAAACTTCGGTCATCAAATCACATAACTCATTATACAAATCGTTATAGAACGTTAAGCGTGCGGACCCTACGGGTTCAAGAACTATGTAGACATGACCGAGACTCATCTCCATCAATAACCAATAGGGGAACCTGGATGCTCATATTGGTTCCTACATATTCTACAAAGATCTTTATCAGTCAAACCGCATAACAACATACGTTGTTCCCTTTGTCATCCGTATGTTACTTGCCCGAGATTCGATCGTCCGTATCTCAATACCTAGTTCAATCTCGTTACCGGCAAGTCTCTTTACTCGTTCTGTAATGCATCATCCCGCAACTAACTCATTAGTCACAATGCTTGCAAGGCTTATGGTGATGTGCATCGCTGAGAGGGCCCAGAGATACCTCTCCGATACACGGAGTGACAAATCCTAATCTCGATCTATGCCAACTCAACAAACACCATCGGAGACACCTGTAGAGCATCTTTATAATCACCCAGTTACGTTGTGATGTTTGATAGCACACAAGGTGTTCCTCTAGTATTCGGGAGTTGCATAATCTCATAGTCTGAGGAACATGTATAAGTCATGAAGAAAGAAGTAGCAATGAAACTGTAACAATCATAATGCTAAGCTAACGAATGGGTCTTGTCCATCACATCATTCTCCTAATTATGTGATCCCGTTCATCAAATGACAACACATGTCTATGGTTAGGAAACATAACCATCTTTGATAAACGAACTAGTCAAGTAGAGGCATACTAGGGACACTTTGTTTTGTCTATATATTCACACATGTACTAAGTTTCCGGTTAATACAATTTTAGCATGAATAATAAACATTTATCATGAAATAAGGAAATAAATAATAACTTTATTATTGCCTCTAGGGCATATTTCCTTCAGTCTCCCACTTGCACTCGAGTCAATAATCTAGTTCACATCGCCATGTGATTTAACACCAATAGTTCACATCATCATGTGATTAACACCCATAGTTCACATCGCCATGTGACCAACAGTCAAAGGGTTTACTAGAGTCAGTAATCTTAGTTCACATCACCATGTGATTAACACCCAAAGAGTACTAAGGTGTGATCATGTTTTGCTTGTGAGAGAAGTTTAGTCAACGGGTCTGCCAAATTCAGATATGTATGTATTTTACAAATTTCTATGTCTACAATGCTCTGCACGAAGCTACTTTAGCGAATTGCTCCCACTTTCAATATGTATCCAGATTGTGACTTAGAGTCATCCAGATTGGTGTCAAAGCTTGCATCAACGTAACTCTTTACGACAAACTCTTTATCACCTCCATAACCGAGAAATATTTCCTTAGTCCTCTAAGGATAATTTTGACCGCTGTCCAGTGATCCACTCCTAGATCAAAAATTGTATTCCCTTGCCAAACTCAGGGCAGGGTATACAATAGGTCTAGTACACAACATGGCATACTTTATAGAACCTATGGTTGAGGCATAGGGAATGACTTTCATTCTCTCTCTATCTTCTGTAGGGTCGGGCTCTGTGTCTTACTCAACTTCACACCTTGCAACACAGACAAGAACTCTTTCTTTGACTGTTCCATTTTGAACTACTTCAAAAACTTGTCAAGGTATGTACTCATTGAAAAATATATCAAGCGTTTTGATCTATCTCTGTAGGTCTTGATGCTCAATATGTAAGTAGCTTCACCGAGGTCTTTCTTTGAAAAACTCCTTTCAAACGCTCCTTTATGCTTTCCAGAAAATTCTACATTATTTCCGATCAACAATATGTCATTCACATATACTTTTCAGAAATGTTTTAGTGCTCCCACTAACTTTCTTGTAAATACAGGCTTCACCGCAAGTATGTATAAAACCATATGCTTTGATCACTTTATCAAAGCATATATTCCAACTCTGAGATGCTTGCACCAGTCCATAACTGGATCGCTGGAGTTTGCTCACTTTGTTAGCAACTTTAGGATTTGACAAAACCATCTGGTTGCATCATATACAACTCTTCTTTAAGAAATCCATTAAGGAATGCAGTTTTGAGATCCATTTGCCAGATTTCATAAAATGCGGCAACTGCTAACATGATTCGGACAGACTTTTAAGCATCGATACGAGTGAGAAAATCTCATCGTAGTCAACACCTTGATCTTGTCGAAAACATTTTGCGACAATTCGAGCTTTGTAGATAGTAACACTACTATCAGCGTCCGTCTTCCTCTTGAATATCTATTTATTCTCAATGACTCACCGATCATCGGGCAAGTCAATCAAAGTCCATACTTTATTCTCATACATGGATCCCATCTCAGATTTCATGGCCTCAAGCCATTTTGCGGAATCTGGGCTCATCATCGCTTCCTAATAGTTCGTAGGTTCATCATGGTCTAGTAACATGACTTCCAGAACAGGATTACCGTACTACTCTGGTGCGCACCGTACTCTAGTTGACCTACGAGGTTTGGTAGTAACTTGATCTGAAGTTTCATGACATCATCATTAGCTTCCTCACTAATTGGTGTAGGAATCACTGGAACCGATTTCTGTGATGAACTACTTTCCAATTCGGGAGAAGGTACAATTACCTCATAAAGTTCTACATTCCTCCCACTCACTTCTTTCGAGAGAAACTTCTTCTCTAGAAAGGATCCATTCTTAGCAACGAATATATTGCCTTCGGATCTATGATAGAAGGTGTACCCAACAGTTTCCTTTGGGTATCCTATGAAGACGCATTTCTCCGATCTGGGTTCGAGCTTATCAGGTTGAAACTTTTTCACATAAGTATCATAGCCCCAAACTTTAAGAAACGACAGCTTAGGTTTCTTGCTAAACCACAGTTCATACGGTGTCGTCTCAACGGATTTAGATGGTGCCCTATTTAACGTGAATGCGGATGTCTCTAATGCATAACCCTAAAACGATAGTGATAAATCGGTAAGAGACATCATAGATCGCACCATATCTAATAAAGTATTGTTATGACGTTCGGACACACCATTATGCTGTGGTGTTCCAGGTGGCGTGAGTTGCGAAACTATTCCGCATTGTTTCAAATGAAGACCAAACTCGTAAATCAAATATTCTCCTCCACAATCAGATCGCAGAAACTTTATTTTCTTGTTACGATGATTTTCTACTTCACTCTGAAATTCTTTGAACTTTTCAAATGTTTCGGACTTATGTTTCATCAAGTAGATATACCCATATCTGCTCAAATCATCTGTGAAGGTCAGAAAATAACGATACCCGCCGCGAGCCTCAGCACTCATCAGATTGCATACATTAGTATGTATTATTTCCAATAAGTCAGTTGCTTGCTCCATTGTTCCGGAGAACGGAGTTTTAGTCATCTTGCCCACGAGGCATGGTTCGCAAGCATAAAATGATTCATAATCAAGTGATTCCAAAAGCCCATTAGCATGGAGTTTCTTCATGCGCTTTACACCAATATGACCTAAACGGCATTGCCACATATAAGTTGCACTGTCATTATTAACTTTGCATCTTTTGGCTTCAATATTATGAATATGTGTATCACTACGATCGAGATTCAATAACCCATTCACCTTGGGTGTATGACCTCAGAAGGTTTTATTCATGTAAACAGCATAACAATTATTCTTTGTCTTAAATGAATAACCGTATTGCAATAAAGATGATCCAATCATATTATGCTCAACGCAAACACCAAATAACATTTATTTTAGGTTCAACACTAATCCCGAAGGTAAAGGGAGTGTGCGATGGTGATCTTATCAACCTTGGAATCACTTCCAACTCACACCATCACTTCGCCCTTAACTAGTCTCTGTTTATTTTGCAACTCCCGTTTTGAGTTACTACTCTTAGCAACTGAACCAGTATCAAATACCGAGGGGTTGCTATAAACACTAGTAAAGTACACATCAATAACATGTATATCAAATATACCTTTATTCACTTTGCCATCCTTCTTATCCGTCAAGTATCTAGGGCAGTTCCACTTCCAGTGACCATTTCCTTTGCAGTAGAAGCACTCAGTTTCAGGCTTGGGTCTAGCGTTGGGCTTCTTCATGGGAGTGGCAACTTGCTTGCCATTCTTATTGAAGTTCCCTTTCTTTCCCTTGCCCTTTTACTTGAAACTAGTGGTCTTGTCAACCATCAACACTTGATTCTTTTCTTGATTTCTACCTTCGCTGATTTCAACATCGCGAAGAGCTCGGGAATCATTTTTGTCATCCCTACATATTATAGAAGTTCCAGTAACTTGGCGATAGTGACTAGAGAACTCTCTCAATCACTATCTTATATGGAAGATTAACTCCCACTTGATTCAAGCAATTGTAGTACCTAGATAATCTGAGCACATGCTCATTGGTTGAGCTATTCTCCTCCACCATGTAGGCAAAGTACTATCAGAGGTCTCATACCTCTCGACACAGGCATGCGTATGAAATACCAATTTCAACTCTTAGAACATCTTATATGTTCCATGGCGTTCAAAACATTTTTGAAGTCCTGGTTCTAAGCCGTAAAACATGGTGCACTAAACTATTAAGTAGTCATCATACCGAGCTTTGTCAAACGTTCATAACATGTGCATCTGCTCCTGCAATAGGTCTGTCACCTAGCAGTGCATCAAGGACATAATTGTTCTATGCAGCAATGAGGATAAGCCTCAGATCACGGACCCAGTCCGCATCATTTCTACTATCATCTTTGAACTTATTTTTCTCTGGGAACATATCAAAAAATAAATGGGGAGCTACATCGCAAGCTATTGATGTACAACATAGATATGCAAATACTATCAGGACTAAGTTCATGATAAATTAAAGTTCAATTAATCATATTACTTAAGAACTCCCACTTAGATAGACATACCTCTAGTCATCTAAATGATCACGTGGTCCAAATCAACTAATCCATGTCCGATCATCACGTGAGATGGAGTAGTTTTCAATGGTGAACATCACTATGTTGATCATATCTACTATATGATTCACGCTCAACCTTTCGGTCTCCAGTGTTCCGAGGCCATATCTGCATATGCTAGGCTCGTCAAGTTTAACCCGAGTATTCTGCGTGTGCAAAACTGGCTTGCACCCGTTGTATGTGAACGTAGAGCTTATCACACCCGATCATCACGTGGTGTCTCGGCACGACGAACTATCGCAATGGTGCATACTCAGGGAGAACACTTATACCTTGAAATTTAGTGAGAGATCATCTTATAATGCTACCGCCGAACTAAGGAAAATAAGATGCATAAAGGATACACATCACATGCAATCAAAATATGTGACATGATATGGCCATGATCATCTTGCGCCTTTGATCTCCATCTCCAAAGTACCGTCATGATCTCTATCGTCACCGGCATGACACCATGATCTCCATCATCTTGATCTCTACCAATGTGTCATCACATGGTCGTCTCACCAACTATTGCTCTTGCAACTATTGCTATCGCATAGCGATAAAGTAAAGCAATTATTTGGCACTTGCATCTTATGCAATAAAGAGACAACCATAATGCTTCTGCCAGTTGCCGATAACTTCAACAAAACATGATCATCTCATAGAACAACTTATATCTCATCACGTCTTGACCATATCACATCACAACAAGCCCTGCAAAAACAAGTTAGACGTCCTCAACTTTGTTGTTGCAAGTTTTACGTGGCTGCTACGGGCTGAGCAAGAACCGTTCTTACCTACGCATCAAAAACCACAACGTGGTATAGTGATTGCTTTTTGATCTTCAGAAAGAACCCTGTTCATTGAATCCGATTCAACTAAAGTTGGAGAAACAGACACCCAATAGCCACCTGTGTGCGAAGCACGTCGGTAGAACCAGTCTCGCGTAAGCGTACGCGTAATGTCGGTTTGGGCCGCTTCATCCAACAATGCCGCCGAATCAAGAATCAACTAGTGACAGCAAGCAATATGTATATACCAATGCCCACAACTCCTTTGTGTTCTACTCGTGCATATAACATCTACGCATAAATCTGGCTCGGATGCCACTGTTGGGGAACGCAGTAATTTCGAAAAAAAATCATACGCACACGCAAGATCATGGTGATGCATAGCAACGAGAGGGGAGAGTGTTGTCTACGTACCCTCATAGACCGTAAGCGGAAGCGTTATGACAACGCGATTGATGTAGTCGTACGTCTTCACGATCGACCGATCATAATACCGAAACTACGACACCTCCGCGATCTGCACACGTTCGGCTCGGTGACGTCCCACAAACTCACGATCCAACAAAGTGTCGAGGGAGAGCTTCGTCAGCACGACAGCGTGATGACAGTGATGATGAAGCTACCGGCACAGGACTTCGCCTAATCACTACGACGATATGACCGAGGTGGATTATGGTGGAGGGGGGCACCGCACACGGCTAAGGGATCAATGATCAACTTGTGTCTATGGGGTGCCCCCTGGCCACGTATATAAAGGATGGAGGGAGGAGGAGGCCGGCCCTCATAGGGCGCGCCCCAAGTGTGGAGTCCTACTAGGACTCCCTAGTCCTAGTAGGATTCCACCTCCCACGTGGAATAGGAAAAAGGGAAGGGAGAAGGAGAAGGAAGGAAGGGGGCGTCCCCTTTCCCTAGTCCAATTCGGACTAGTCCATGGGGAAGGGGCGCGGCCACCCTTGAGGCCTTTTTCTCCTTTCCCGTATGTCCCATTAAGGCCCAATACGAATTCCCGTAACTCTCCGGTACTCCAAAAATATCCGAATCACTCGGAACATTTCCGATGTCTGAATATAGCCTTCCAATATATCGATCTTTACATATCGACCATTTCGAGACTCCTCGTCATGTCCCCGATCTTATCCGGGACTCCAAACAAACTTTGGTCATCAAATCACACAACTCATAATACAAATCGTCACCGAACATTAAGCGTGCGGACCCTACGGGTTCGAGAACTATGTAGACATGACCGAGACTCATCTCCATCAATAACCAATAGCGGAACCTGGATGCTCATATTGGTTCCTACATATTCTACAAAGATCTTTATCGGTCAAACCGCATAACAACATACGTTGTTCCCTTTGTCATCGGTATGTTACTTGCCCGAGATTCGATCGTCGGTATCTCAATACCTAGTTCAATCTCATTACCGGCAAGTCTCTTTACTCGTTTCGTAATGTACCATCCCGCAACTAACTCATTAGTCACAATGCTTGCAAGGATTATAGTGATGTGCATCGCCGAGAGGGCCCAGAGATACCTCTCCGATACACGAAGTGGCAAATCCTAATCTCGATCTATGCCAACTCAACAAACACCATCGGAGACACATGTAGAGCATCTTTATAATCACCCAGTTACGTTGTGATGTTTGATAGCACACAAGGTGTTCCTCCGGTATTCGGGAGTTGCATAATCTCATAGTCTGAGGAACATGTATAAGTCATGAAGAAAGCAGTAGCAATGAAACTGTAATGATCATAATGCTAAGCTAACGAATGGGTCTTGTCCATCACATCATACTCCTAATGATGTGATCCCGTTCTTCAAATGACAACATATGTCTATGGTTAGGAAACATAACCATCTTTGATAAATGAACTAGTCAAGTAGAGGCATACTAGGGACACTTTGTTTTGTCTATGTATTCACACATGTACTAAGTTTCCGGTTAATACAATTCTAGCATGAATAATAAACATTTATCTTGAAATAAGGAAATAAATAATAACTTTATTGTTGCCCCTAGGGCATATTTCCTTCAGCAGCAACCAAGAGGGGAAAGGACACATATTATGGTTACATAGTGGACATATGAGAACTTGACTACAGACATGATTTTAAGGTCCCTTTGTTTAAGTGCAAATGAGTAAATCTGTTAGGAGGCGGGGTATAGGTAGACCCACAGTATGGAATGACAACAGTGGATCTGAACAATCTCGGGTACATAGACGAACCATTCGTCCTAGCCAATGATGTGGCGCAGGTTTTCTATGTGAAGGACATGTCTACCAAACCGAGAAAAAGAAAAGATAAGGAAGCGAACACATCATATGATGAGCCAAAGCGCCACATAGTTCTTTCAGGAAAAAGAGACATCGTAGGAGTGGAGGTCAAGACAGACATGTCCGAAGACTATGAAAAGTTTCATGAAATTCCTCCCTTCAAAGTCAAGGCTCACCCAAGCACCCTGTTAAACGATGAAGATTATCCATGGTTACGGTGCAATAAGCAAAGGACACAAGTGAAGTAAAGGTGAAGATTTTCTCTCCACAACTATTATGATGATGCCTTTGATCTAGAATATCACTGCAGTTACACGTGAAGAAATGAAATGCCTTTTGTAATAGACAAGTTTCCGTACGAAACCCTGATACTTCGAAAGAGATTGTCCGTTTTGTACATGAAGTGCATCTAGTTTTTGTCGTAACCCTATCAACTTTTTAGCACATGCTATGTGGGTGACATGATCATTACCATGGCAACTTTCGACCTTTTCAGAGTTCATTTGAAGTGCTTTTGAATTTCAAGGTCATATAGCTCAAAACAAAATCAGTAAATGCATGAAAATAACAAATAAAGTCATAAAGGGTTGAAAATTGATGATGTGGATTTGAATGGTGCATTTTGAACACACAAAAAGTCTAGAGTTCAAATAAGTTCAAAATAATAAAATCCCTTTGTAACAGATGAGTTTTCGTAGGAAACCCTGATACTTCGAAAGAGATTGTCCATTTTGTACACGAAGTGCATCCAGTTTTCCCATAACCCTATCAACTTTTTAGTACATGCTATGTGGGTGGAATGATGATATGATAACCTACAAGTATAGGGGATCGCAATAGTTTCCGAGTGTAGGGTATTCAACCCAAATTTATTGATTCGACACAAGGGGAGCCAAAGAATACTCTCAAGTATTAGCAGCTGAGTTGTCAATTCAACCACACCTGGAAACTTAATATCTGCAGCAAAGTATTTTGTAGCAAAGTAATATGATAGTAGCGGTAACAGTAACAAAAGGTAACGGTAGTAAGAGCAATGTTTTTGGTATTTTGTAGTGATGATAGCAATAGCAACGGGAAAGTAAATAAGCGAAGAACAATATGTGGAAAGCTCGTAGGCAATGGATCGGTGATGGAGAATTATGCCGGATGCGGTTCATCACGTAACAGTCATAACCTAGGGTGACACAGAACTAGCTCCAGTTCGTCAATGTAATGTAGGCATGTATTCCGAATATAGTCATACGTGCTTATGGAAAAGAACTTGCATGACATCTTTTGTCCTACCCTCCCGTGGCAGCAGGGTCCTTACGGAAACTAAGGGATATTAAGGCCTCCTTTTAATAGAGAAACGGAACAAAGCATTAACACATAGTGAATACATGAACTCCTCAAACTACGGTCATCACCGGTAAGTATCCCGATTATTCTCACTTCGGGGTTAACGGATCATAACACATAATAGGTGACTATAGACTTGCAAGATAGGATCAAGACCACTCATATATTGATGAAAACATAATAGGTTCAGATCTGAAATCATGGCACTCGGGCCCTAGTGACAAGCATTAAGCATAGCAAAGTCATAGCAACATCAATCTCAGAACATAGTGGACACTAGGGATCAAACCCTAACAAAACTAACTCGATTACATGATAAATCTCATCCAACCCATCACCGTCCATCAAGCCTACGATGGAATTACTCACGCACGGCGGTGAACATCATGAAATTGGTGATGGAGGATGGTTGATGATGACGATGGTGACGGATTCCCCTCTCCAGAGCCCCGAACGGACTCCAGATCAGCCCTCCTGAGAGGTTTTAGGGCTTGGCGGCGGCTCCGTATCGTAAAACGCGATGAATTCTTCTCTTTGATTTTTTCTCCCCAAAACTCAATATATGGAGTTGGAGTCGGAGAGGCAACAGGGGGGCCCACGAGGTAGGGGGCGCGCCCTAGGGGGGCAGGCGCGCCCCCCACCCTCGTGGAGAGGTGGTGGGCCCCCTGGCCTTCATCTTTTGCAGGTATTTTTCATATTTTCTGAAAATTTGCTCCGTGAAGTTTTAGGTCATTCCGAGAACGTTTGCTCCTGCATAAATAACACCATGGTAATTCTGCTAAAAATAGCATCAGTCCGGGTTAGTTCCATTCAAATCATGCAAGTTAGAGTCCAAAACAAGGGCAAAAGTGTTTGGAAAAGTAGATACGTTGGAGACGTATCAACTCCCCCAAGCATAAACCTTTGCTTGTCCTCAAGCAATTCAGTTGATAAACTGAAAGTGATAAAGAAAAACTTTTACAAACTCTGTTTGCTCTTGTTGTTGTAAATATGTAAAGCCAGCATTCAAGTTTTCAGCAAAGATTATAACTAACCACATTCACAATAATGCATAGGTCTCAAGTTTACTCATATCAATAGCATAATCAACTAGCGAGCCATAATAATAAATCTCGGATGACAACACTTTCCCAAAACAATCATAATATGATATAACAAGATGGTATCTCGCTAGCCCTTTCTGAGACCGCAAAACATAAATGCAGAGCACCTTTAAAGACCAAGGACTGACTAGACATTGTAATTCATGGTAAAAGAGATCCAGTCAAGTCATACTCAATGTAAACTAACAGTAATGAATGCAAATGACAGCGGTGCTCTCTAACTGGTGCTTTTTAATAAGAGGATGATGACTCAGCGTAAAAGTAAATAGATAGGCCCTTCGCAGAGGGAAGCAGGGATTTGTAGAGGTGGCGGAGCTCGGTTTTGAAACAGAGGTGAATAATATTTTGAGCGGTATACTTTCATTGTCAACATAACAACCAAGAGATGGCGATATCTTCCATGCTGCACGCATTATAGGCGGTTCCCAAACAGAATGGTAAAGTTTATACTCCCCCTTCCACCAACAAGCATCAATCCATGGCTTGCTCGAAACAACGAGTGCCTCAACTAACAAGAGTCCCAGGGGTAGTTTTGTTTGCAATTATTTTGATTTAGTTTGCATAAAGCATGGGACTGGGCATCCCGGTGACCAGCCATTTATCTCGTGAGTGAGGAGCGGAGTCCACTCCTCTTGAGAATAACCCGCCTAACATGGAAGATACAGACAACCCTAGTTGATACATGAGCTATTCGAGCATACAAAACAAGATAATTATTTGAAGGTTTAGAGTTTGGCACATACAAATTTACTTGGAACGGCAGGTAGATACCGTATATAGGTAGGTATAGTGGACTCATGTGGAATAACTTTGGGGTTTAAGGGATTGGATGCACAAGCAGTATTCCCGCTTAGTACAGGTGAAGGCTAGCAAAAGACTGGGAAGCGACCAGCTAGAGAGAGACAACAGTCATGAACATGCATTAAAATTAATCAACACCGAATGCAAGCAAGAGTAGGATATAATCCACCATGAACATAAATATCGTGAAGGCTATGTTGATTTTGTTTCAACTACATGCGTGAACATGTGCCAAGTCAAGTCACTTAAATCATTCAGAGGAGGATACCAGCCTATCATACCACATCACAACCATTTTAATAGCATGTTGGCATGCAAGGTAAACCATTATAACTCACATCTAATCAAGCATGGCACAAGAAACTATGATCTCTAGTTGTCATTGCAAACATGTTTATTCATAATAGGCTGAATCAAGAACGATGAACTAATCATGTTTACAAAAACAAAAGAGGTTGAGTTCATACCAGCTTTTCTCATCTCAGTCAGTCCATCATATATCATCACAATTGCCTTTCACTTGCATGACCGAATGATGTGAATAATAATAATAGTGCACGTGCATTGGACTAAGCTGGAATATGCAAGCATTCAATAAACAGGAGAAGACAAGGCAATATGGGCTCTTTTGTCAGATCAACAATAATGTATATAAGAGCCACTTCAATAATTTAATTATGGTCTTCTCCTATCGACCCCCAAAGAAAAGAAAAGAAATAAAACTATTTACACGGGAGAGCTCCCAACAAGCAAAAGAAGAACAAGAAATATTTTTGGGTTTTGTTTTTAATTACTACTACAAGCATGGAAATTAAACTAACTAAAAGCTATAACTATTTTTTTTGTTTTTCTTAAGGTTTATTAAACACACAAGAAGAAAGCATAAAAAGGAAATTAAACTAGCATGGATGATACAATGAAAAAGTATGAGCACCGACATCTAGCAATGAGTGTGTGAACATAAATGTAATGTCGGTGGGAAATACGTACTCCCCCAAGCTTAGGCTTTTGGCCTAAGTTGGTCTATGGCCACGGCTGGCTTGGCGGATATCCATAATAATAGTTGGGGTCATACTGAGAAGAAGAAGAGGAAGACACCTCTTGCCACTAGCTGACAATCATCTCCGGATCCCACTGGTAATTAGACTGTCGTGCAGGATCAACTTGTGGTTCTGGCTCTGGCTCCATGGCTGGTGCAGGGTTCCAGTAGGCGTGAATAGCCTTCAACGGAACAAGGTACGTGCCTACATATAAATCAAACAAAGAAGGACCAGGCATGGTAATAGTCTCAGGATGATGTTTATTAAAGAACAATTGATATTTAAGCTCTCCTTCCCTATTCTTAAAAATAAAATCATGTGCCACCATACTTTCATAATCTACATAAACACGAGGCATCACTTTTTCTTCCTTCTCATAATCCCTAACAGGTATGTTAAAATGTGCAGCTAGGCGTGAAGCATAGATGCCTCCAAAGATGGGGCCCTTTGTATGGTTCAGACTTAACCGTTTAGCAATAATGCCGCCCATACTAACAGAGTTATCACCATATAAACCATGGAGCAAAATAATAATACCAGGGATACTAAGGTTTCCACAGTTTCCGTGACCAATTAAACAACGACTAGCAAATAATGCAAAGTAATGTAAAACAGGAAAATGTATGCTAGTGATTCGTGCATCGGAAACCTTCCTTGTTTCCCCTATAGTGATAGTATCAATGAACCCCTCCACATCATCGCGATGTGGTTCTTCTGTCTTGCCCTCAAAAGGGACTAAACAAACCCGACAAAAATCATAAAGTGACATCTCCTTATGCTCATCATATAAATGGAACTCTACCGTAGGTGGTGACCTCCTAGAATGGAAATGAAAGTTTTGCACAAAGCTATTTGTGAGTAAGAGATACTGATCGCATTGGTCGTGGAGGAAAGCGGTGAGGCCTGCATTTTTAGCCAATTCATGAAAATCTTCATAAATCCCGGCTGCTCTCAAGAAATCATCGGAAGGCCATTCACATGCCCGAACCTCCATGGTGCGAGGCAGATTATACTTAGGCTTTGGTGCCTTTTACTTCGAGCTTTGGCTCGATGAGCCCCTCAAAAGTCTCCTCATCATTTTCTGAAAAAATCTGAAAATTTTAGTAACTTCAAAATAAAAGTAAACCAAACTCAATAATATTGATAGCAACTACTCCTACAAGTGCCTAGGGCCTATATCATGCATCAAAACTACTTTTGACCATATAAATTTGACATGCAAGCTCAAGAACAGGGTCACCTAAGCAGCAAAAATTTGCAATGAATAAAGTACTAGAACAAAAACTAATTGGACCAATGGAGGAGTCACATACCAAGGAACAATCTCCCCAAGTAGTTTTGTGAGAGGTGCTTTGAGAAAGGAGATCGAAAATGGCAGCAAAGTGAGCTAGAACTCGTGCTTGAGTTGGATATTCGTGTTTGTGGGAGGAAGAAGAAGTGTATGGGTGAAAGGATAAGTGGAGGAGGGCCACCGTGGGCCCACGAGGCAGGGGGCGCGCCCAGGGGGGTAGGGCGCGCCCTCCACCCTCGTGGGCAGGTGGTTGACCCCCCTGCTGTGTTCTCAGTGCCAAATATTCTCAAATATTCTAGAAAAAATCATATTTAAATTTCAGGGCATTTGGAGAACTTTTATTTTCGAGGTATTTTTATATTGCACGGATAATCAGATAACAGACAGAAAAATATTTATTTTATTTTATTCATATAAATAACAGAAAGTAAAAGTGGCGTGCAGAAGGTTGTGCTTTCTTGTTTCATCCATCTCATGATCATCAAAAGGAATCCACTAACAAGGTTGATCAAGTCTTGTTAACGAACTCATTCCAAATAACATGGAACCGGAGAAATTTTGAATAACACTATGTTACCTCAACGGGGATATGCACATCCCCAATAATAAGAATACCATATTTCTTCTTGACACTAGGAAGAGGAAATTCAAAACCTCCAAATATAATCGATGGAATTTTTCCAATAGAGTTGATACTATAAACTTGAGGTTGTTTCCTCGAAAAGTGTACCGAATGCTCATTACCATTAACATGAAAAGTGGCATTGCCTTTAGTGCAATCAATAACAGCCCCTGCAGTATTCAAAACTTCCAAGAATAATAGACATACTATCGTCCTTGGGAATATCAAGAATAACAAAGTCCGTTAAAATAGTAATGTTTGCAACTACAATAGACACATCCTCACAAATACCGACATGTATAGCAGTTGATTTATCAACCATTTGCAAAGATATTTCAGTAGGTGTCAACTTATTCAAATCAAGTCTACGATATAAAGAGAGAGGCATAACACTAACACCGGCTCCAAGATCACATAAAGCAGTTTTAACATAATTTCTTTTAATGGAGCATGGTATAGTTGGTACACCGGGATCTCCAAGTTTCTTTGGTATTCAACCCTTAAAAGTATAATTAGCAAGCATGGTGGAAATTTCAGCTTTCAGTATCTTTCTTTTATTTGTAATAATATCTTTCATGTACTTAGCATAAGGATTGGTTTTGAGTATATCAGTTAATCGCATACGCAAAAAGATAGGTCTAATCATTTCAGCAAAGCGCTCAAAATCCTCATCATCCTTTTTCTTGGATGGTTTGGGAGGAAAGGGCATGGGTTTCTGAACCCATGGTTCTCTTTCTTTACCATGTTTCCTAGCAACAAAGTCTTTTTTTATCATAACGTTGATTCTTTGATTGTGGGTTATCAAGATCAACAGCAGGTTCAATTTCTATGTCATTATCATTACTAGGTTGAGCATCATCATGAACATTATTATTAATATTTCCACTAGTTTCAGGTTCATTACCAGATTGTGTTTCAGCATCAGAAATAGAAATATCATTTGGATTCTCAGGTGTTTCAACAATAGGATCACTAGAAGCATGCAAACTCCTATCATTTTTCTTTTTCTTCTTTTTAGAAGAACTAGGTACATCTATATTATTTCTCTGAGAATCTTGCTCAATTCTCTTAGGGTGGCCTTCAGGATACAAAGGTTCCCAAGTCATTCTACCAGTTCTAGTAGCCACTCTAACAGCATTATTATTATCTTTACTATTCAATTCATTGAGAAAATCATTTTGAGCTTTAAGTACTTGTTCTACTTGAGTGGTAACCATAGAAGCATGTTTACTAATAAGTTTAAGTTCACCTTTGACATTGGCCATATAATCACCCAAGTGTTCAAGCATATTTGAATTTTATTTCAATTATCTACCAAAATAAGCATTAAAGTCTTCTTGCTTAGCCATAAATTTATCAAACTCATCTAAGCATGGGCTAGCAAATTTAGTAAATGGGATTTCAGCTTTATCATATCTGTAGAGAGAATTTACCTTTACTACCTGTGTCGGGTTATCAAGACCATGAGTTTCTTCAATACGTAATGGATTAAGATTATATGTTTCTTCAGCAGGCGTAAATTAAGACCGTGTATTTCTTCAATAGGAGGTAAATTCTTAACATCTCTAGTTTTAATACCTTTTTCTTTCATAGATTTCTTTGCCTCTTGCATATCTGCAGGACTAAGAAATAGAATACCCCTCTTCTTCGGAGTAGGTTTAGGAATAGGTTCAGGAATTGGCTCCGGAGGTGTCCAATTATTTTCATTTGTCAACATATTATTCAATAGAATTTCAGCTTCATCCGGTGTTCTTTCCCTGAAAACAGAACCAACACAACTATCCAGGTAATCTCTGGAGGCATTGGTTAGTCCATTATAAAAGATATCAAGTATTTCATTTTTCTTAAGAGGATGATCACGCAAAGCATTAAGTAATTGGAGAAGCCTCCCCCAAGCTTGTGGGAGACTCTCTTCTTCAATTTGCACAAAATTATATATATATCCCTTAAAGCAGCTTGTTTCTTATGAGAACGGAAATGTTTAGCAGAGAAGTAATAAATCATATCCTGGGGACTATGCACACAACCAGGATCAAGAGAATTAAACCATATCTTAGCATCACCTTTTCCAAACACTTTTGCCCTTGTTTTGGACTCTAACTTGCATGATTTGAATGGAACTAACCCGGACTGGCGCTGTTTTCAGCAGAATTACCATGGTGTTATTTATGTGCAGGATCAAACGTTCTCGGAATGACCTGAAACTTCACGGCAACACTTTTCAGAAAATAAGAAAACTACCTGCCAAAGATGAAGGCCAGGGGGGCCACCACCTTGCCACGAGGGTGGGGGCACGCCTGCCCCCCAAGGGCGCGCCCCCTACCTCGTGGCCCCCCTGTTGCCTCTCCGACTCCAACTCCACCTCCATATATTGAGTTTCAATGAGAAAAAATAAGAGAGAAGAAATCATCACGTTTTACGATACGGAGCCGCCGCCAAGCCCTAAAACCTCTCGGGAGGGCTGATCTGGAGTCCGTTCGGGGCTCCGGAGAGGGGAATCCGTCGCCACCATCATCATCAACCATCCACCATCACCAATTTCATGATGCTCACCGCCGTGCGTGAGTAATTCCATTGTAGGCTTGCTGGACGGTGATGGGTTGGATGAGATTTATCATGTAATCGAGTTAGTTTTGTTAGGGTTTGATCCCTAGTGTCCACTATGTTCTGAGATTGATGTTTTTGTGAGTTTGCTATGCTTAATGCTTGTCACTAGGGCCTGAGTGCCATGATTTCAGATATGAACCTATTATGTTTTCATCAATATATGAGTGTTCTTGATCCTATCTTGCAAGTCTATAGTCACCTATTATGTGTTATGCTCCGTTAACCCCGAAGTGACAATAATCAGGATACTTACCGGTGATGACCGTAGTTCGGGGCTTCGGAGAGGGGAGCCATTGTTGCACGTAGGTTGCATCTGAATAGACTTAATGGAAATTTCTTTGGTGGAATTTATGCAACCCGCATAGCTAATTTTCTTGGTATAGATGTACGTGAAGATGATATTGAATTACCTCCTACCTATCTAGATTTTAATGCTATGGTTCACCACCAGTTTGTTGAGAGGAACGAATCACCTCTCCAATATCGACTAATCTTTGACAGACGACGTGCTGTCCGTATTACTCTCCTTGCTCCTGCTTTCTTTGATTATCAGGCAAGAGGAGGATATACTATTACCAGAGAGGAGGCAGATGAGTACGAGAGGAGAGAGGAGGCTGCTTGTCGCCACGCTGCAGCTCAGCAGGCGATAGTTGCTGCATCACAGTACGACCCCAACAACTATTATTATGGATATCAGCCAGGCCAGCCGTGGCCATAGACCAACTTAGGCCAAAAGCCTAAGCTTGGGGGAGTACGTATTTCCCACTGACACTGCATTTATGTTCACACACTCATTGCTAAATGTCGGTGCTCATACTTCTTCATTGTATCATCCATGCTAGTTTATTTTCCTTTTTATGCTTTCTTCTTGTGTGTTTAATAAACCTTAGGAAAAACCAAAAAATTAGTTGTAGCTTTTAATTAGTTTACTTTCCATGCTTGTAGTAATAATTAAAAAGAAAACCCAAAAAGATTTCATGTTCTTCTTTTGCTTGTTGGGAGCTTTCCCGTGTAAATAGTTTTATTTCTTTTCTTTTCTTTGGGGGTCGATAGGAGAAGACCATGATTAAATTGTTGAAGTGGCTCTTATATGCATTATTGTTGATCTGACAAAAGAGCCCATATTGCCGTGTCTTCTCCTGTTTATTGAATGCTTGCAGATTCCAGCTTAGTCCAATGCACATGCACTATTATTATTATTCACATCGTTGGTCGTGCAAGTGAAGGGAAATTATGATGATACATGATGGACTGACTTAGATGAGAAAAGTTGGTATGAACTCGACCTCTTTTGTTTTTGTAAATATGATTAGTTCATCGTTCCTGATTCGGCATATTATAAATAAACATGTTTGCAATGACAACTAGAGATCATAGTTTCTTGTGCCATGCTTGATTAGCTATGAGTTTTTTTTGACTATGTACTGCAAGGCAACAGCCTCACAGTCTTTTATTAAACCACAGAGCCAAAGTGTACAAAGTTACAAAGTTAAGAGAGAGGAGGAGAGAGTTATACTTACAAAATAAATGATTAGGGTAAGGAAGCTATCCAAGAGATTAGACTATTCCTATATTTACATTTGATTCTAGTGCTAAAAGAGAAATGTCATGCAAAAAATTCCTCCTCCATGCCCTGAAAGAAGGTGATTCATTCCTGAAGATCTTCCCATTTCTTTGTGTCCAAATATTCCAAGTGGCAGTGAATACTATCTCAGAGAAAAAAGGATGTCCAAAATCCCTCCTAGCATCAGAAGCCATGTCATAAGTGGTCTGGTTGGGTTGAGGACTCCATGAAATACCCAGGTAGTTCCAGATACACTGGCTAAAATTGCAAGCGAAGAAGAGATGTGTTCTGTCCTCATGTGATGCCAAGTGACATAGAACACAAGTGTCATCCTGGATAATCCAATGCCGCCGCTGCATCATGTCTCTAGTGTTTAGGCGATCCATCAACAGGAGCCACCCAAAAACCTTAAACTTCAGAGTACAAGAACATTTCCAAATCCACCTGAATATGGGATCAACCACTGTGTCCGAAAAGCATGACAAGTAATAAATCCTGGACTGGTAGTCCCCAGACTTGGAAGGCCATTTCCAAACATCATTTTCCCCATCTTGAAGATTAACCATAGTAAGCAACGCCTGAAGTTGATTAAACTTCTCAAAGGCCTCAGCAGACAGTGGCAGATGGAGATTGTCCGTTGGGTCTGGTAGCTCCAGAATATCCTTGACTGTTAGAGTGTCATCAATCACAAAGGAGTGGAGCCTCGGAAACTGATGTTGCATGCTAACCGTATTGTTGCCAAGTTGTCAATGGTCAAGCCAGAAGATCACCGTATCCCCCGATCGAACTAGTGGAACTGCCAACTTGCAAAACTTATCATACAGCTTGAAAACATCTCTCCACCAGAAAGAACCATAGCTTTGCGTGACTTGGGGGGCGCAGAGGCGTAATAAGTGTCCCAAATAAGAGATACCCATGGTACGTCCATCTTATTGAAGAACTTAAAAAGATGTTTGATGAGCAAGGCATCGTTTTGAATGCTCAAGTCCATAACTCCCAGACCACCAAAAGATTTAGGACGACATACCAAGTCCCAAGCCGCCAAAGATTGCCGGGGCATATCCGTGTTCCCTCTCCACAAGCATTGCCGCATAATCCGCTCAAGCTGCTTCAAGATACCCTGCGGTAGCGAAAGGGTGCACAAGAAATATATTGGCATAGAACTAAGGACGGACTCTAAAAGTTAGAGCCGGCTTCCTTGATTCAAGAGACAAGAGGATGCAGATAATCGTCTCTCAATACGATCCACCAAAGGCAACAGATCATAAATTGTTGGCCGGGAAGTACCCATTGGTAGGCCCAGGTAAGTGAATGGCATGGAACCAACATCACATCCAAGAAAGGAAGCAACACGCGTGCCCTCGTCATCAGTCATATTGATGGGTATCAAAGAGGACTTACTGAAATTCACCCTTAGTCCGGTTGATTTGGCAAAGACTTCAAGCATTTCTTTGAATGCAATGAGCTGGCTATCAATAGCAGGAAGAACGATGAGTGTATCGTCAGCATACTGTACGATCGGATAGTCCATCGATGTAGTTGGGATTGGCAAGGTGAGAATGTTCCTGGAGCACATCTCATTTACAACCGATTGAAGTAAGTCCACCGCGATCACAAAGAGTAAGGGAGATAGCGGATCACCTTGGCGAACACCTGAGCGACACACAAAGTGGTTACCAGGCACTCCATTCAAAAGAACCGAAGAGGAGCCTGTGGACAGAATGTTGTCAATCCAACTTGTCCAACGATCATCAAATCCCTTACATTTCAAAATCCTAAGAATCAGCTCATGCTCAATGGTGTCAAACGCCTTTGTGAAGTCAAGTTTAAGAAGAATGATAGGCCTCTTGGAAGCTTTGCATTGGTGAATGTATTCAAAACACCACGCCAGACAGTCCTGTATGGATCGACACTGTAGAAAACCATATTGGTTGCGGTGGATACATTTCAGGATCACACCCTGAATACGATTTGCCAAGAGGTTGGTTAAGAACTTTAAACAAGTATTAGTCAAAGATATGGGCCTAAAATCGCCAACATATTCAGGGCTTAGCTTCTTTGGAATGAGGGTGATAAGAGATGTGTTGAGACACTCCAAATTACGTTTTCCCTCATAGAATTCTTGCACAAGTTTCATAAAGTCCTCCTTCAAAATAGGCCAACATTTCTTTAAGAAAAGCCCAGTAAACCCGTCTGGTCCCGGAGCACGATCAGTAGGCATATTCTTAATTATCGTATCCACCTCAGAATCAGTGAACGGTAAAGACAACTCCTCTAGACCATCAATTCGGGTAATTAATGTGTCTAGATCAAAACCCATCTGAATGCTTTTTGATTGGCCCATTCGCTGATAAAAATCAGCCCAGAACATTCTCGCCAACTGTTGATGGTCCGTGACCACATCCCCCTCCACAGACTTGATCGAGGAGATAGTATTCCTACTGAATCTTTCCGTAGCCATGGCATGAAATTTTTTTGAATTCTCTTCTCCAACTTTGATGTTTCTGATCGTGCAACGCTGCTTCCAATAGATAAATTGCCAATGTAAGATATCCTCAAGATGCAATTTAACAATTCTACGAAAATTGAACTCCGGCCAACTCAAAGGCCTAATTTCCTCTAGATTATCCAGGAAATAATCACTTTATTACAATCAGCAATTAAAGCTTTGACTGTGGACAGGTTTAAATGCCATTTCTTGAGAGCATATCGGAGGTACTTAAACTTAGCCGAAATTGTTAATGCAATCGACGATTTTACCACTGGCCTATTCCAAACTTCAGCAACACAGTCAGCAAATCCGGGCAAATCCACCCAATAATTCTCAAAGCGGAAAACCTTTGCCTTGGGGATACAAGTGGCAATCGAGATCACGCACGACACATGGTCGGAGGCAGTGCGTGCAAGTGGAAAAACCATTGTGTTGGGGTGGTCTGATGTCCAAGTAGCCAAAGTGAAAAACCAATCTATCTGTTCTAGAAGCGGTGAGGTTTGCATATTCGACCAAGTATATTGACGCCCCTTGATTGGCAACTCAACAAGTCCCAAATGACCAATTATCTCATTAAACAAGAAGATATCGTTAACATCACCTCCCGGAAGATTGCGGTTCTCCAACGATCTCATGAAGTTGAAATCACCCAAAAGCAGCCAGTTCTGACCAAACCGAATATCAAGATTATATAACCATTGAACAAATTCATCACGGGCAGGGCCTTGACACGGGCCATAAACAGAGACTAGAGACCAAGTTTCTGAGGTATGTTTGGATTTAAACTCCACAATTATCCCATAGGATTTGGACTCGATTAAAGAACCTATGAAAAAGGATGAATTCCAAACGACCACCATCCCAGCAGACGCACCAGCCGAAGGTATGTAAACAAAATTATCAAAACGCCTCGGGCAAAACTTCCTAATGAATCGCTGATCCATTTGCATGCATTTAGTTTCCTGAAGACAGACAACAGAACAACCACTTTCATCGATCTTCTGCCTAACTGCAAGCTGACGCGCTTCAGCATTGAGGCCACGAACATTCCAACATAGCACCTTCCACTCCTTAAATCTTGTCTGATTCATTACAAACCAAAAGTAAAAGCATAGTAAATAGGCCACGCAATGACCTACACCGACCCACACAGCAGTCAAGCATCACATAGTACTCAACAAGAAAAGAAAGATAAATGGCGATTACGGTACACCATAGACCAGAACCCTGCAGGAAGTAACTAATCATCAGAATCCCGGCTGCTGCTGGACTTGGCCGGATCAGCAACAAGCTTATCCGTAGAGATCTTCTCAGGTGCAATGCGAAGACGGGCGCCAATGCGTTGAAGATCTGCAATAGCAGTTGGTGGTGGCACAGAAGGACTGTTCTCAGACTGGGAGTTGTTGGTCTTGCGCTTCCTCAAAGTATGAGACTTCTTGGGAGAAATACCACTAGTTACTTTGCGGTAGCCATCACGGAGAGCGCTCAGACGTGCACTGCGCCGAACCTCAGTATCAACAATAATTCTTGAGGCTTGATACTTCCTTGCTCGCTTCAGAGATACCTCAGGCACAGTAGAGAATTCAAAGGTTTCAGAAACTGGGTCATCCAGATCATCAAAGCAGAGAGCTCGAGCAACTGGCCTTTTAACAGTAGCATTTGGCACATCCGGAGCAATGCTGATCGAGGAGTCAGGTGCAGGCAGGAGCTTAAGAGTGGAAACTGGGCCACTACAGAGAGCTTCACAGGAATGCTTGTTGAGTATAGCACCTATGTCAGACTTGAAAACAAACTGAGGAATGTTTGAAGACCATATAAACGGCAACATCTTCTCGAAAGAATGCTGCCACTGCATCACAGGTGGCAAAACTGGTCCACAGATGGTGAGAACTTGCCCAATCATAAGAGGAGGTTGCTGTGGTCCCATTGGGGGCTGAAAGAGAGCCACCTCAGCAGCATTGTCAACATTGTTAACTGAATCATCTGAAGGTTGCAGAACAATGGACTCCTGGGACTGAATTTCCTGAACTTCCTCATGCTGCACATCTTCATGAACCACATCATTGTTTTGCTGCTCATTGACTGGCTGTGGCACATCATTCCAACCCAGCTCAGGAAATTCTGGCATAACCCAGTTGTGGTTCTCAAAGTGTAAATTGCCAGGGAGGGGGTGCGGATTGCCATTGAAGGGCATGGGGTCTTCATCTGCTGGTAGAACGTCTGCAAAATCCGCTGACGGGATGTACACAGGTGCAGACCAAGAGATCCTAGCACCACCAAAGTCTGCATATTCTCTGTAAGTCACAGAGCAAGGAACCAAAGTCGGCGCCGGAAAAGACACATAAGCCAGCGAGCGGACAAGCATGGGGTCATCTTGATGCCAATGATGAAATCTACCAAAGGTGCTAATTACGTCCGCAAGGTACTGCGTGTGCCTATAATCCAGTGGAACACCAAGCAACATAACCCATTCACGATGAAAACCCTGCGTTGCTCTGTAATTTACTCCCTCATCATGCGAGATGAACCTAACAAATCAATCAGTGCCCAGATTGAAAGGTGGATGATCCACAAGAGCTTGACGAGCCAGAGCACTACGGAAACGAAAAACCCAACTCCTTGTATGCAAGGTTGGGCATCCAGAACCGCTCTTCCCAGATCATTGACAACAAAGTTACTGACCATGTTTCGAAAGATGGCGACTTCTTCAGGTAGAGGAGCTGGCTCGACGATGGCGATGGCATAATCCTCATGCTGCCGATCTGGAGCCACCGCAGGCGCGAAGAAGGTACGGGGCAGGCGCAGCTCACCACCGTCGATGATGTCGAAGCCTTGCGGAACAAACTCCATGGGGTCCAACGCAAAGGTCACCATTGCCGGTGCCAAAGAAGAGAAGCGCCGATCAGAAGTGGCGCAGTAGGGAGGCGATGCAGTGGGCGATGGGCGAGGCGGAGGAGGTGATGCAGACAGCGAGGAGGGAGGTTGAGGTGTTATGGGTGGTGGCTCTGCATGCGGAGGTGGAATAGATGGGGTGGCAGGCTCGACGGGACTGGGCAGAGACCCAGCAGGACTAGCTATGGAGGGAATCGAGGCGTCCAGCGTAGAAAAACCTACTGACCGGCTGGAATCGCCAGATTTGATCCATGGGACCCACTTGTAAGCTGGTGAAGGAGTAGAATCCGAACAACCCTTTGCCCTGTGCCCCAACCGAAAGCATCTACGGCAACGGACCCTGTTGGTGCACGCTTTGGTTAAATGAACCATGGATAAGCAATTCTGACATTTCCACACATTAAAAACCATGTCATCAATAAATTCATTTAAATCAGCAGAATCTCCAGATAAATCTGTTGGTTGCAAATCAATATTCGCCTCGTTGCCAAAACCAGATGGAGATATATCAGACAAATCCATGTTTGATAGGGCCGGGGAAACAACCTGGGCCATGGGAATCATCGGGTCTATTGATTGGGCCGGGGAAGCATCTTGGGACAGAATCGGAGCTGGTCCAACCAGCTCATCCCCATGCACATGCAGATTGACATCGAGAGTGGTTTGCGCTGCCACAGAAAACCCTACCGAAGAAATCTCACGAACGTTAACTATTCCGAAAGTGATGGGTGGCTCGGCCACCGTCCATCGGAGATCAGTTGCCGGCGGTGGAGGCAAAATTACTCGTTCACGAGGAAGAACAGTATACCCAGCATGAGCAACATCATCAACCATACCAGGCGAGGAGGGATAACTATACCCCTTGCAAACATTGTATTGTTGAAACGTTGCAAACGAAATTTTCTTTGTAGATCCAGAACCCGAACGCAAAGCGGACTTAGATGGTGGTTTGTGCATCGCGATCAAACCAAGAGAAGCACGCCTCTTAGAGGGACTGATTAAGATCCACTCAGCATCACATTCCTTCTTCCAAATTAGAAACTCACATTTCCAATTAGGGCCACCATTGCCCCAAAGATGGAAGAAACATTTGAATTGTGGGCACGCAAAAGATCTCAATTGAAGAACAAGAAGGCCAACACGTTTGCATGAGACAATAAATGAGAATACCTTGTCTTTAATGAGTTGAATAGACAAATCAATTGCAGATCCTCCAATTGCAGATTCCAAAGCCGCCACCACTGAATCATCATCAAGACGAAAATTGTGCCTGCTAAAAGACACGACCATAATAAAATGGCCCGTGTCATCCACGGGATGAATGCATTTCCCACAAGATCTAAAAACGTCCTCCGCAAAAGCCATTCCTTTAGAAAAATCCAGATCCAGAGTTGATCCTCCATGATGACCCATGGGAGATGGGTATAGGGAGAAAGATCAGAGGATGCCGGAGATGATGCGTGGAGAAGGACCAAGATTTACTGGTTGGAGAGGGAGATCACCGGAGAACCTAGGACGCCGGTGGGAGGAGAGGTGGGATTAGCTATGAGTTATAATGGTTTACCTTGCGTGCCAACATGCTATTAAAATGGTTATGATGTGGTATGATAGGGTGGTATCCTCCTCTGAATGATGTAAGTAACTTGACTTGGCGCATGTTCACGCATGTAGTTGAAACAAAATCAACATAGCCTTCACGATATTTAAGTTCATGGTGGATTATATCCTACGCATGCTTGCATTCGGTGTTGATTAATTTTAATGCATGTTCATGACTGTTGTCGCTCTCTAGCTGGTCGCTTCTCAGTCTTTTGCTAGCCTTCACCTGTACTAAGCGGGAATACTGCTTGTGCATCCAATCCCTTAAACCCCAAAGTTATTCCACATGAGTCCACTATACCTACCTATATACGGTATCAACCTGCTGTTCCAAGTAAATTTGTATCTGCCAAACTCTAAACCTTCAAATAAATATCCTGTTTTGTATGCTCGAGTAGCTCATGTATCAACTAGGGTTGTCTGTATCTTCCATGTTAGGCGGGTTATTCTCAAGAGGAGTGGACTCCGCTCCTCACTCACGAGATAAATGGCTGGTCACCGGGATGCCCAGTCCCATGCTTTATGCAAACTAAATCAAAATAATTGCAAATAAAACTCCCCTTGGGACTCTTGTTAGTTGGACGCACTCGTTGTTTCGAGCAAGCCATGGATTGATGCTTGTGGTGGAAGGGGGAGTATAAACTTTACCATTCTATTTGGGAACCGCCTATAATGTGTGTAGCATGGAAGATATCGCCATCTCTAGGTTGTTATGTTGACAATGAAAGTATACCGCTCAAAATATTATTCACCTCTGTTTCAAAACCGAGCTCTGGCACCTTTAGAAATCCCTGCTTCCCTCTGCGAAGGGCCTATCTATTTACTTTTATGCTGAGTCATCATCCTCTTATTAAAAAGCACCAGTTGGAGAGCGCTGCTGTCATTTGCATTCATTATTGTTAGTTTACATTGACTATGACTTGATTGGATCTCTTTTACGATGAATTACAATGTCTAGTCAGTCCTTGGTCTTTAAAGGTGCTCTGCATTTATGTTTTGCGGACTCAGAAAGGGCTAGCGAGATGCCATCTTGTTATATAATATTATGATTGTTTTGAGAAGGTGTTGTCATTCGAGTTTTATTATTATGGCTCGCTAGTTGATTATGATATTGATATGAGTAACTTGAGACCTATGCGTTATTGCGAATGTGGTTAGTTATAATCTTTGCTGAAAACGTGAATGTTGGCTTTACATATTTAGAACAACAAGAGCAAACAGAGTTTGTAAAAGTTTTTCTTTATCACTTTAGGTTTGTCAACTGAATTGCTTGAGGACAAGCAAAGGTTAAACTTGGGGGAGTTGATACGCCTCAAACGTATCTACTTTTCCAAACACTTTTGCCCTTGTTTTGGACTCTAACTTGCATGATTTGAATGGAACTAACCCGGACTGACGCTGTTTTCAGCAGAATTACCATGGTGTTATTTATGTGCAAGATCAAACATTCTCGGAATGACCTCAAACTTCACGGAGACACTTTTCAGAAAATAAGAAAAATACCTGCCAAAGATGAAGGCCAGGGGGCCCACCACCTTGCCACGAGGGTGGGGGGCGCGCCCCCTACCTCGTGGGCCCCCTGTTGCCTCTCCGACTCCAACTCCACCTCCATATATTGAGTTTCGATGAGAAAAAAATAAGAGAGAAGAAATCATCACGTTTTACGATACGTAGCCGCCACCAAGCCCTAAAGCCTCTCGGGAGGGCTGATCTGGAGTCCGTTCGGGGCTCCGGAGAGGGGAATCCATCGCCATCGTCATCACCAACCATCCTCCATCACCAATTTCATGATGCTCACCGCCGTGCATGAGTAATTCCATCATAGGCTTGCTGGACGGTGATGGGTTGGATGGGATCTATCATGTAATCGAGTTAGTTTTGTTAGGGTTTGATCCCTAGTATCCACTATGTTCTGAGATTGATGTTGCTATGACTTTGCTATGCTTAATGCTTGTCACTAGGGCCCGAGTGCCATGATTTCAGATCTGAACCTATTATGTTTTCATCAATATATGAGTGTTCTTGATCCTATCTTGCAAGTCTATAGTCACCTATTATGTGTTATGATCCGTTAACCCTGAAGTGACAATAATCGGGATACTTACCGGTGATGACCGTAGTTTGAGGAGTTCATGTATTCACTATGTGTTAATGCTTTGTTCCGGTTCTCTATTAAAAGGAGGCCTTAATATCCCTTAGTTTCTGTAAGGACCCCGCTGCTACGGGAGGGTAGGACAAAAGATGTCATGCAAGTTCTTTTCCATAAGCACGTATGACAATATTCGGAATGCATGCCTACATTACATTGATGAACTGGAGCTAGTTCTGTGTCACCCTAGGTTATGACTGTTACATGATGAACCACATCCAGCATAATTCTCCATCACCGATCCATTGCCTACGAGCTTTCCATATATTGTTCTTCGCTTATTTACTTTCCCGTTGCTATTGCTATCATCACTACAAAAACCAAAAACATTACTTTTACTACTGTTACCTTTTGCTACCGTTACCACTACTATCATATTACTTTGCTACTAAATACTTTGCTGCAGATATTAAGTTTCCAAGTGTGGTTGAATTGACAACTCAACTGCTAATACTTGGGAGTATCCTTTGGCTCCCCTTGTGTCGAATCAATAAATTTGGGTTGAATACTTTACCCTCGAAAACTGTTGCGATCCCCTATACTTGTGGGTTATCAGCTATATCATTCAATTTAGTAAGATGTGCCACAACAGTTTCAGATTCATAACCATGAAAAGGATCAGATTCAACCAAAGTAATTATATCAGGATTAACAAAGAATTCATAATCCTTATCAGTAACAAAGATAGGTGAAGTAGTAAAAGCAGGGTTAGGTTTCATTCTAGCATTTAGAGATTGCTTACTCCATTTAGCTAATAACCTTTTGAGTTCATTTCTATTTTTGCAAGCTAAAATAGCTAAAAGAAGCTTCTTGATCAAAAACATAACCCTTAGGAATAACAAGTGATTCTTCATCATCACTTTCATCAGTATCATCAGATTCAATATTTTCAATCTCTCTAGCCCTAGCAAGTTGTTCATCAAGAAAATCACTAAGTGGCATAGTAGTATCAGGCATAGAGGTAGTTTCATCATAAGTATCATGCATAGTATAAGTGGCATCATCAATAACATGCGACATATTAGAACAAATAGCAGAAGCAGGTGTAGGTGTCGCAAGCTTACTCAAAACAGAAGGCGAATCAAGTGCAGAGCTAGATGGCAGTTCCTTACCTCCCCTCGTAGTTGAGGGATAGATCTTGGTTTTTGGGTCTCTCAAGTTCTTCATAATGATAAGTAGATATATATCCCAAGTGACTCAAAGAATAGAGCTATGCTCCCCCGCAACGACGCCAAAATAGTCTTGATAACCCACAAGTATAGGGGATCACAATAGTTTTCGAGGGTAGAGTATTCAACCCAAATTTATTGATTCGACACAAGGGGAGCCAAAGAATACTCTCAAGTATTAGCAGTTGAGTTGTCAATTCAACCACACCTGGAAACTTAATATATGCAACAAAGTATTTGGTAGCAAAGTAATATGATAGTAGTGGTAACGGTAACAAAAGGTAACAGTAGTAAAAGCAATGTTTTTGGTATTTTGTAGTGATGATAGCAATAGCAATGGAAAAGTAAATAAGTGAAGAACAATATGTGGAAAGCTCGTAGGCAATGGATCGATGATGGAGAATTATGCCGGATGTGGTTCATCATGTAACAGTCATAACCTAGGGTGACAGAGAACTAGCTCCAGTTTGTCAATGTAATGTAGGCATGTATTCCGAATATAGTCATACGTGCTTCTGGAAAAGAACTTGCATGACATCTTTTGTCCTACCCTCCCGTGGCAGCGGGGTCCTTACGGAAACTAAGGGATATTAAGGCCTCCTTTTAATAGAGAACCGCAACAAAGCATTAACACATAGTGAATACATGAACTCCTCAAACTACGGTCATCACCGGTAAGTATCCCGATTATTGTCACTTCGGGGTTAACGGATCATAACACATAATAGGTGACTATAGACTTGCAAGATAGGATCAAGAACACTCATAGTGAATACATGAACTCCTCAAACTACGGTCATCACCGGTAAGTATCCCGATTATTGTCACTTCGGGGTTAACGGATCATAACACATAATAGGTGACTATAGACTTGCAAGATAGGATCAAGAACACTCATATATTGATGAAAACATAATAGGTTCATATCTGAAATCATGGCACTCGGGCCCTAGTGACAAGCATTAAGCATAGCAAAGTCATAGCAACATCAATCTCAGAACATAGTGGACACTAGGGATCAAACCCTAACAAAACTAACTCGATTACATGATAAATCTCATCCAACCCATCACCATCCAGCAAGCCTACAATGGAATTACTCACGCACGGCGGTGAGCATCATGAAATTGGTGATGGAGGATGGTTGATGATGATGGTGGCGACGGATTCCCCTCTCTGGAGCCCCGAACGGACTCCAGATCAGCCCTCCCGAGAGGTTTTAGGGCTTGGCGGCGGCTCCGTATCGTAAAACGTGATGAATTCTTCTCTTTGATTTTTTTTCTCCCCGAAACTCAATATATGGAGTTGGAGTTGGAGTCGGAGAGGCAACAGGGGGCCCACGAGGTAGGGGGCGCGCCCTAGGGGGGCAAGCGCGCCCCCACCCTCGTGGAGAGGTGGTGGGCCCCCTGGCCTTCATCTTTTGCAGGTATTTTTCATACTTTCTGAAAAGTTGCTTCATGAAGTTTCAGGTCATTCCGAGAACGTTTGCTCCTGCACATAAATAACACCATGGTAATTCTGCTGAAAACATCGTCAGTCCAGGTTAGTTCCATTCAAATCATGCAAGTTAGAGTCCAAAACAAGGGCAAAAGTTTTTGGAAAAGTAGATACGTTGGAGACGTATCATGATACCATGCCAACTTTCAGCCTTTTCAGAGTTCATTTGAAGTGCTTTTGAATTTCAGGGTCATATAGCTAAAAAAATTGAGTAAATGATGAATAATAACAAATTAAGTTAGAAAGGGTTGAAAATTAATGATTTGTCTTTGAATGGTGCATTTTGAACACACTAAGTCCAAAATAATGAAATCCCTTTGTAATAGATAAGTTTTCGTCCAAAACCCTGATACTTCAAAAGAGATTGTCCATTTTGTACACGAAGTGCATCCAGTTTTTCCCGTAACCCTCTCAACTTTTTAGCACATGCTGTGTGCGTGAAATGATGATACCATGCCAACTTTCAACCTTTTCAGAGTTCATTTGAAATGCTTTTCAATTTCAGGGTCATGTAGCTCAAAAAATGAGTTAATGCATGAAAAATAACAAATGAAGTCAGAAATGGTTGAAAATTGATGATGTGGCTTTGAATGGTGCATTTTGAACACACAAAAGTCTGGAGTTCAAATAAGTTCAAAATAATGAAATCCGTTTGTAACAGATGAGTTTTCATCTGAAACCCTGATAATTCGAAAGAGATTGTCCATTTTGTACACGAAGTGCATTCAATTTTCCCGTAACCCTCTCAACTTTTTAGCACATGCTATGTGCGTGAAATGATAATACCATGCCAACTTTCAACCTTTTCGGAGTTCATTTGAAGTGCTTTTCAATTTCAGGGTCATATAGCTCAAAAAATCAGTAAATGCATGAAAAATAACAAATGAAGTCAGAAAGGGTTGAAAATTGATGATGTGGATTTGAATGGTGCATTTTGAACACACAAAAAGTCTATAGTTCAAATAAGTTCAAAATAATGAAATCCCTTTGTAACAGATGAGTTTTCGTCCGAAACCCTGATACTTCGAAAGAGATTGTCCATTTTGTACACGAAGTGCATCCAGTTTTTCCCGTAACCCTCTCAACTTTTTAGCACATTCTATGTGGATGAAATGATGATACATGCCAATTTTCAACCTCTACAGAGTTCATCTGAAGTGCTTTCCAATTTCAGGGTCATTTAGCTCAAAGAATGAACTAGAAAACTTTTATGAAACTCTAATAGCAAAAATAATAAACTAAAATTTATGCAACTAAAATTATCAAAGTATTTTCTGTTCAAAACATTAAAAGCAAAAAGAATTTTCATAAAGAACTTTTTTGTTTAGAAACTTTAATAGCAAAAAGAATTATCGTAAAGATTTTTTGTTAGAAACTAAAATAACAAAAATTGTTTTTGAATATGATGATAAAACACAATAATATTAAATAGCAGGAAAAAGAATCACTCCAAAATCTATTTTTATAGTAAAGTTAATCACAAACTAGTGATTCACACAAATTTCAAATAATTCAAATTTAAACTATATCAAATTTGAAAACTAATGACACTAACAGAAAGTTTATATTTTTTTTGACCTAAAAGCAAAAGGAATTAAAAAAGTAAAGCAAAAAACAAAAGAAAATAAATAATGCAAAAAACAAAACAAAAAACTGGAAATAAATAAATAAATAATGCCACCTACTCGGCCACCACGGCCTGAATAGGACTAGAAATCCAACAAGCTTGTTGGGCTAGGATTCAGGCCCGCAGAAGGCCCAACAGGCCCACATGAAGATACAGGGTGGTTAGGCCCGTAAGCCTGCTTTGGAGAGGAGCTCGAAGGCTCAGGCGCACCGCGCCTTATAAACAGGTGCGGCACTCTCTCAACTAGCGAGGTGGGACTAAACTCCCACCACGCCGCTGTGCAAGGCCATTGGTCCCGGTTGGTGGCACCAACCGGGACTAAAGGGTGGCATTGGTCCCAGTTGGTGGCACGAACCGGGACCAATGCTCTGGCTATATAAGCCAGCACTTAGGAAATTTTCAGATTTCCATCGCCAGTTGCCCCCCCCCCCCCACGACGCCGAGCTCATCGACACCGCCAGGCTGCCCCGATCAACACCGTCCGCCGCCCTGCCGTCGCTCGTGCCTCGTTGTCGCCGTCTTTGTCACCGTCGCCGCCCGGCTCGCCCCGACGCCGCCCCGATGCCTCCTCTTTGAGCACCGCGCCATGCCCTACCCTGCCGCCGCCGTCGTCGTTGCTTTTTTTGTTATATATGCTTTTTTATATGTGCTTTCTTTTTATATGTATGCTCTGTTGGAAAAGGTAGTGCCTAGGAGGCACTTAGGCACGCCTAGGTGCTAGGCAATGGCCAAACGCCTCGCCTAGGGCATAAATGGCGGTCTAGGCATGGGAAGCAAGGAACTGCCTACCCAAGCAAGAAATTATGCCACATACTGCATTGATATGCCAAGGTTATATTCCAATGGCAGTAGACGGTAATGAACTTATTTATATGCCCTAAACTAATATCAACACCCATATAATAATCACAAATACACTACGGGTAAAAAGTATATTACCGCCTAGGTTGCGCCTAGGGCGCTTAGGGACCGCCTAGGCACTAGGCGAAGGCCAGCCGCCTCGCTTACGCCTACCGCTTTTTCCAACCTTGTATGTATGTATGTATGTATTTTTCAAACTTTTTATATGTATGGAAAAGAAAGGAAGAAGGAAGAAGGAAGAAGGAAATAAAAAAGGAAGAAGGAAAAGAAGGAAGAAGGGAAGAAAAAGAAGGAGAGGAAAAAGGGGAGAAAAAAGAGAAGAAGAGGAGAGAGAAAAAATAAGAAGATAAAGAAGGATAAGAAGAAGAGAAGAAGAGGAGAAAAAAATAAGAAGAGGGTGAAGAAAAAAAGGAGAAGAAGAAGGAATAGAGGAGAAGAAGGAAAAAAAATAGATTCTCCTCTTTTTTCTTCTTCTTCCCCTTCTTAATTTTTATCGGGAACGAGGATGTCGAGGGTTCAAGGGTCGAGGGTCGAGGAACGCCAAGGGGTCGAGGGTCGCCGAGGGTTCGAGGATTGAGAGGTCGAGAGGTTGCCTAGTGTCAAAGTATTGAAGAAATCCATGGCTTCATCATTAGCCGAAAGTAACTAGGGCATGATGGTATGAAGTTCTGCAAAGTTATTCTGGAACGGAGTCCCGGATAGGACAATCCGCCTTTTGGTATGAATTTCAGCAAAGGCCTTCCAAATAGCAATATTCAGAAGGCTTTGCTGAACTTTGTACCAAAAAGTGAATTATCCTATCTGGGACTCCGTTCCAGAACAACTTTGCATAACTTCATACCATCATGCGCCTGTTACTTTCGCCTAATGATGAATGCATGGTTTTGTTGAATCCTTTGACACTAGACAAACATGACATGAGGGGGTCGTGGGTATGGAACTAGGGTAGAGGGTCGTGGATCACCGAGCGGTCGAGACTCGTCGAGGCTCGTCTAGAGGTCGAGGGTCTAGATTTATCAAGAATGCCCCCATTATGGATGTGCACAAGTTGATACAATTTTTTCTGATCCCATATATATATATTCTTTTATATGTCACGTTGTCTGTCAAAGTATTGAAGAAATCCATGGCTTCATCATTAACTGGAAGTAATAAGCGTATGATGCTACGAAGCTCTTCAAAGTTGTTTTGGAACAGAGTATGATCCCTTGTCGGTCCGGACGTCGGACAATCATAAGGGAGGCGGTCCGGCCCAAACCCTAGAAGCGCTGTCGAGGCCATCCAAATTTACCAAGTTAAAAGAGTGTTGTCATCCAGGCCACCCCAAACCCTAGAAGCGTTGTCGAGGCCACCCCAAACCGTAGAAGCGTCGAGGCCACTAATATGATTCCTTGTTGTGATTAGCTAGCTAGGTCTACGTTTGCCACTAATATATCCATCTGTCATGTTTGTATATTAATTGTCATGTTGTAATATTTGCAGAAACTATGGAGCACCGAGACTTGGAAGCAGAACAGGAGTTGGGGGACATAATCCTCGCCGGAGGTGATGTCATGCTGTATCTCAACAACAACGATGGTCTGGAAGGAGAGGGTGAAGCAGGCTATGGTGATCGAACAATGGAGGAGGAAGGACATGATTATGATGGCTCCGGTGACCGAATGCCGGTGGAAGGAGACCGTGATGACGGCTCCGATGACCGAACGGAGTCCGGCCAGGTATATATATTAATCAAGCTTGTGATTACTAGCTAATTGATGCATTAATTGTTTTGGTATGTACACATATTAACTCTCTTCTTTCTTATTTTCTAGCCCTCTAGATCGAGAAAAACTTCGGTAACGAGACGAGGCCCAAAGAAAAAGTTGTGCCAGGATGAAAGGTTCACGATCACAGCAATTGCGCGTGATGGCCAAGCGATTGAACCCATCCGGACCAAGGAAGCATTTTCTACTCAGTGCGGGGTTCTTGTTAGGGACATGATCCCGGTTAGCATCCACCAATGGTATAAGCATAAGAACGAAGACCCTCAGGTGTCTTATGTCAACGATAGGCAGAAAGATGATCTTTGGACCGCGCTGAAGGCAAATTTCACCCTATCGTTAGAGGAGGATCCGGAGAAGCCAGCTATAGAGCCATTGGTCAAGGCTCATACTCTTAAGAAGATGGCAGATCTATTCAGGAGGTGGAAGAATGAGTTGAAAACAACATTTGTCGACAAAGACAAGACTCCAGAATTCACCGGCCGATTTGAGAAGATAAGAGATCACTAGGATGCATTTGTGGCCCACAAGACATCGGAGAAGAGTAAGTAGATGTCAGCAACAAACAAGAAAAATGCTGCAAAGAAGGAGCTTCACCATTGCACGGGGTCAGGTGGCTACCTCAAAGCCCGGCCGTTGTGGGACAAGGCTGAGAATGACCTACTTGATAAAGGGGTCGAACCATAGACATTGCACTGGCCAGACCGTTCAAGGACTTGGTTCTTCGGGGTTGGGGGAACCTTGGACCCTAAAACAGGGAAGTGCCGTTGTAAGAACCAGCAACTGAATATACCTGTCACGAAGCTTCGGGAGTATATCACCGCAGCGCATCAAGGGACGTTCGTTCCCGACAGAGAGAACGACGAGCTCACACTGGCCCTCGGGAATCCTGAGCACCTTGGACGGACATAAGGCACGCCAGGCTCCGTTTCGTGGAAGGTTGGGTTTCCTGAGGTAGGCGGTTACAAAACCCAGGAGAGGAGGAGGAAAGTGGAGCAGACTGAACTGCATAAGCTGCATGCAAGGGTAAAAGCGCTAGAGGAAAAGGACAGCCAGCGACATGTCGGAGCTACCCCAGAACCTACCCCACCATCTTAGTGGAGAAGTAGTGTGGCTTCCACCGAGCTCCTTCAGCAGCCTGACTTCACGGCTCCTGCTAGCTACCCCGTGGATGCTATCACGGAGTGCTACCTCTTGAACATGTGTTGGTTTTCCCTTGAAGAGGAAAGGGTGATGCAGCAAAGTAGCATTAGTATTTCCCTCAATTTTTGAGAACCAAGGTATCAATCCAGTAGGAGGCGACACGCAAGTCACAAGTACCTGCACAAACAAATAAGAACCTTGCAACCAACGCGATAAAGGGGTTGTCAATCCCTTCACGGCCACTTGCAAAAGTAAGATATGATAAAGATAATAAGATAAATATTTTTTATATTTGTTTTATAGATTGGAAAGTAAAGATTGCAAAATAAACGGCGACAGAAATGGCTAGTTGACGGGAAATTAATATGATGTAAAGTAGACCCGGGGGCCATATGTTTCACTAGTGGCTTCTCTCAAGATAGCATATATTATGGTGGGTGAACAAATTACTACCAAGCAATTGATACAAAAGCGCATAGTTATGAGAATATCTAGGCATGATCATAAACATAGGCATCACGTCCGTGTCAAGTAGACCAAAACGATTCTGCATCTACTACTATTACTCCACACATCGACCGCTATCCATCATGCATCTAGAGTATTAAGTTCATAAGAACAAGTAACGCATTAGGCAAGATGACATGATGTAGAGGGATAAAATCAAGCAATATGATATAAACCCCATCTTTTTCTCCTCGATGGCAACAATACAATATGTGTCGGTTCCCTTTCTGTCACTGGGATCGAGCACCGCAAGATTGAACCCAAAGCTGAGCACTTCTCCTATTGCAAGAAAGATCAATCTAGTAGGCCAAACCAAACTGATAATTCGAAGAGACATGCAAAGATATCAAATCATGCATATAAGAATTTGGAGAAGAATCAAATATTGTTCATAGATAAACTTGATCATAAACCCACAATTCATCGGATCTCGACAAACACACCGTAAAAAGAATTACATCGAATAGATCTCCAAGAACATCGAGGAGAACTTTGTATTGAGATCCAAAGAGAGAGAAGAAGTCATCTAGCTAATAACTATGGACTCGAAGGTCTGTGGTAAAATACTCACACATCATCAGAGAGGCTATGGTGTTGATGTAGAAGCCCTCCGTGATCGAATCCCACTCCGGCAGATCGCTAGAAAAGGTCGCGGATGGGATCTCACGGGTACAAAAGGTTGCGGTAGTGGAAAAGTGGTTTCGTGGCTCCCCTGGATGTTTTTGGGGTATAAAGAGTATATATAGGCGAAAGAAGTAGGTCGGTGGAGCTATGAGGGGCCGCGAGGGTGGGGGGCGCGCCGCCCTACCTCGTGGCCGCCTCGTTGCTTCCTTGACCTCCACTCCAAGTCTCCTGGATTGCGTTTGTTCCAAAAAAGATCCTCGCGAAGGTTTCATTCCGTTTGAATTCTGTTTGATATTCCTTTTCTGTGAAACACTGAAATAGGCAAAAAAAACAGCAATTTGCACTGGGCCTTCGGTTAATAGGTTAGTCCCAAAAATAATATAAAATTGCATAATAAAGCCCGTTAAACATCCAAAACAGATAATATAATAGCATGGAACAATAAAAAATTATAGATACGTTGGAGACATATCACAGAGGCTCAAGATTGCCACCTTATGACGCAATGGCACCACCTCAAAGTCAAGGCGGATGTCGGCTCTGTTGCACCTCCTGAACCCGGCGCAACTTTTCACTACCGGCCGATTCCAGAAGGATATGCTATTGTGATGGTGGATGAAATAACGGAGGGATTTGAGGAGCTCGAGCTTGACCACCCTACCGGTGAAGGGGAGACTCGGCTGGGTCTTGCTCTGAAGACTCCATGTCTATGGCGGAAGGAGCTCATCAACCTTCCGAACTGGACGCCTCCTCCTCCTCCTCCGGCGAGTCAGGGCACTCCGCCTCCTCCTCCGATGAGTGATCAGGGCACTCTGCCTCCTTCTCCAGTGCGTGGCGGCACTCCACCTGCTTCTTCCTTTGCGTCGGCGCGTCCGAGCAGCCCGCCTCCTCCTCCGCCTCGTCAGCAAAAGCCTAAGACAGTCGTCACCGCTCCGGCTGGTCCGGCGCGTCGTAGCACTCCGCCTCCTTATTCTACGCCTCGTAAGCAATGAAAGAAGACAGCCACAGCCGCTTCGGCTGCTCCAGTGTATAGCAGTACAGCCAGAGGCGGGAGGCAATACAGATTTGGTCCATCTCTCAAGCCTCTAGAGAGGTTACCATATGAGATGACCGAGGAGGAAAACGTGAAGATCTATGAAGCCCAAGTGAAGGACTTCTTTGAAACGCAAAGAGCTAAGAAACATCCACCTCCGGAGGAGAAGATAGATAAGGTGAAAGTTCACCGCACTTTGGATGCCCTCAAGCGACCACCACTGTCTCCACCAAAAACCAACTATGAGTGCATTATTGAAAGGTCATATATTGAAGCGGAGCGGTCGGGAAGTACTTGCAGTGATCAAAGGTTAGCAGAACGAAGAAGTGAGAAAACAATTCCCCAGCTCGGCGAACAAGCTAACCAATCGTGCCCCCCGCTCAAGGTGTCTAGCGATATCATCGCTAATCATCCGAGGATGCTGCCCGATACCAATCCTGGAGATTACTTGCCTGATGATGCACATTTTGATACAATGGAGGTGGACGATTTCAAATACCGGCACGGGAAGCCTCTCGTCAAACTTGGTCATCCTCCTCTAACAACGATGATGCGAAGATTCCATGACTGGTACATGAAAACCTGCAGCGAGTCTGGGCAGGATACTTTGACGGTGAGAGTTAAAGAAGAGCACGACCTCGTTGGAATTGATATGTTGTCTGTTCCATTTGAGGAGTTCTTCCATTTTTTCAATAAAAAGGCCCTCGATAAAATAATCGTCACTTGCTACTGTCTGTAAGTACTACTTTTGTAATTAAGTCTCTATATATAGCTTACCTCTTTCATTGCATGTATATATAATTATCCTCACTATATTATGCAGATTGAAGATCGTCGAATGCAGAAAGGAAGAAATCTATGATATTGGGTTAATTAATACAAATATCATAGATGAATGGACGGTTAAACATGATGCCAAAGAAGCCGAGGCCAACTTGCTAAAATCGTTGCTTCAAATTCAAAACAAAGATAAAATGCTCTTTCCTTACAAATTCAAGTGAGTGTTACTGTCTTGTGCATATTCGGTTTCCAGTATTACTCGAGGTTATAGTAATGTAATTGATGAGTTATGCATGCGTGCACAGCTTCCACTTTATTCTCCTAGAGATTAAGCTTGAGCGGGGACTAGTAACTGTCTTAGACTCGAGACGAAAAAGTCCCTAGGACTATGCGGACATGACTAAAATGCTCGAGAAGTAAGTTCAATCAATCATTATCACACCATATCAGCAACTTTATTCATTTCCTGATATCAAGTAATTGTTTTCTTTGTCCCGCAGGGTTTGGAAAGTATTCACCGCACAAGCTCCGGGACTGCCGGGGGAGCTACGATTTACACACCCGAAAGTAAGTACTGCTAGCTACCTAGTTTTGCGCATCTCCCGTTGATTATTTCTACTTTTATCAATACCATTTATAATGTTTCATTATCAGTTTGATTGACCTCTATTTATCGTAAAGTGCTTGTGGCAGGAACCCGGAAATAGTTATTGTGGATACTACGTTTGCGAGTTCATCTACAACGCGACTTGCAAAAATAAGCGGGGCTACTCTAAAAGACAATTTGAAGTGTGTAAGCAATAATATTCATAATTTCATTTTATTATACCATCATTTGTGTTGAGTTTCATTCATATATATGTATTGACCCCCTTCTTCAAATTAGACGTGGCAGATGTGGAATGAACTCCTACCACAAGATCGCATACAAGCAATTCAAGAGGAATTGGCGGGATTCTTTCTTGACCACGTCATCTGTAAAGCCGGAGAATACCATGTGTAACTTGAGTTCAGAAGTTAGGAGATTGTAAGAGATCTTAATATTGTATATATGTAGCCAGTAGCGTCGGATAGATATACGAAAACTTGTTGTTCGACCAATCTCTCGGAGAAGGAGAGGTCGATCACTTCTCTCTGTATATGTTCATGACGATCTTCTGTAATTAATGGTTTCCTTCATTTGCTTACTAGCTAGCGTGTCGAGTCCTCTCTATACGTATACTATGTAGCGTCAACCAAGCACGGAGATAAGAGAGGACACTTCTCTCTATTAGCTAGCTAACACAATATACGAAACCCCTACATTAACCCTACAAAACCCCCAAAACCCCCAAACCCCCCTCCCCTTCAAAAACAAAAAGCAAAAAACCCAGCCCCTGAATTGCTGACGCGTGGATGCCTTTTGGTCCCAGTTGGTGCTACCAATCGGGACAAAAGGCCCTCCTGCCTGGGCAAGCCGCAGTGGCCACGTGGAGCCCCATCTGTCCCGGTTCGCATAAGAACCGGGACTAAAGGTATTGGGCTTTAGTATCGACCCTTTAGTCCCAGTTCTCGAACCGAGACAAATGGGCCTTATGAACCAGGACAAATGAGCCCTTTTCTACTATGAGCCCAGGAACAAAGAAAGGAGACCACCACCACCACCCCTCCCTCCATGTACTCCAGTATGATGACTTGAGGAGAAACCCCGAACAAACTCTTCTTCTCCATATTGGCTTTTTTAGTGGGCAACTCTTTTTCTACAATTAAACTTTTTCTACAATTCTAAAAAATATGCATGTAATTTTGGAAATATGTGTGTAATTATAAAATTTTCTTTCAGACTTTAAAAAAAATTAGAAAAATTTGTCATGTACTTTCTAAAATGTGCTTATAATTTTTTAAGTGTTCTATCATTTTGAAAATAATCATGAGTCTATAGAAAAATGTTTAAATTTTAGTAAAGGACAAATGTTCTGCTCGCTCGAGAAAACTTTAGTAAAAGGACAACATAAATAAAAGAATAGAAAAATGAAAAACAAATATAGAAGAGAACAAAAAGGAACCAAGACCTCGACGTGGCACCATGCCCCTTATACCTTTAAGCAAGACAGGGGACGCGCTTGCTTCGGGGCGACCCCACACGGGCCGGACCAGCCGCGCTGGAGCCACAACCTGTTTTTTTTCTCTTTTTGTTCTCATTTTTTTCTTATTTTTGTACTCTTCTTATACTTGAAAATATTCTTCATATTACAAAAAACACTCTTCAAAAACACATTTTAAAAGATGTTGAATAAATATTAAACAATGTTGAACAAGAATTTGAAAAATGTTGAACACGTATTTGAAAATGTTGAATAAGATTAAAAATGTTGAACAAGTATTTGAAAAATGTTGATTAGGTATTAAAAAATGTTCAACGGGTATATTAAAAATGTTGAACAAGAATTTTAAAAATGTTGAACAAGTATTTGAAAATGTTGAATAACTATTGAAAATGTTGAACAAATATTTGAAAAAAAGTTGAAATAGCTATTAAAAATGTTGAATGAGTATATGAAAAATGTTGAACATGTATTTCAAAATGTTGAATAATTATAAAAATGTTGAACAAGTATTTCAAAAAATGTTGAATAACTATTAAAATGTCGAACAAGTATTTGAAAAATGTTGAAATAGCGTTGGGACAATGTTGAATGTGTATACAAAAAATGTTGATCACTTGTTACAAAATATGTTTTTGACATGTATGAAAATGTAGAGTGAAACCAAAAACAAACATAAGAAAACACAAAAGAAAAATGAAATATGGAGAAGAAAAAAAAGAATGAAACAAATCTGAGAAGAAAGGAAAAATTATGAAAAAATGGAGAAGAAAAAAGAAATGAAACAAAAGAAAACGAAAAAAGTACAAGAAAAAATGGAGAAGACCAGCTCAATCGCCTCTAGGACCCTGGAGACCAGGGTTCGATTCTTTTTGTTTGAAGGTAACTAGGGAATTTTATTCAAAGTTCATCACATCCGGAATACAAGCAATATCATGAAGGATCCCTAGCCACACGTGGCGGCCCACCGGCAGAGACATAGCTCCTTTTGCAACCGAGTGGGCCTCGAAATTATTTTCTCTATGCTCAAAACGAAAGATAACTGAAGCGAAAAGGTTCATGCTAATGTGTATATCCTGCAGAATAGGCGGATACACTGGTGATGCTTGTGTGTTGATATTTGAGACCAGTTCTAAACTATCAGACGCGATCACCATCTCCTGCACATTCAGATCGCGAGCAAGGGCAAGTGCCTCATTGCACGCGTGCTGTTGGGGAACGTAGCAGAATTTTAAAATTTTCTACGCATCTCCAAGATCAATCTATGGAGTCATCTAGCAACGAGGGAGAGGGGTGTGCATCTACATACCCTTGTAGATCGCGTGTGGAAGTGTTCAAGAGAATGGGGTTGATGGAGTCGTACTCGTCGTGATCCAAATCACCGATGACATAGCGCCGAACGGACGGCACCTCCGCGTTCAGCACACGTACGATTGGGAAGACGTCTCCTCCAACTTGATCCAGCAAGGGGGAAGGAGAGGTTGATGGAGATCCAGCAGCACGACGGCGTGGTGGTGGAAGCAACGGTGATCTCGGCAGGGCTTCGCCAAGCTCAGGGAGAGGGAGGAGTGTCACGGGAGGGAGAGGGAGGCGCCAGGGGCTAGGGTGCGGCTGCCCTCCCTCCCCCCCACTATATATAGGACCCCTAGGGGGGAGCCGGCCCTAGAAGATGCCATCTCCAAGGGGGGGCCGCGGCCAAGGGGGGTGGAGTGCCCCCCAAGCCAAGTGGGGCGCCCCCACCCCTAGGGTTTCCAACCCTAGGCGCAGGGGAAGGCCCATGGGGGGCGCACCAGCCCACTAGGGGCTGGTTCCCCTCCCACTTCAGCCCATGGGGCCCTCCAGGATAGGTGGACCCACCCGGTGGACCCCTGGGACCCTTCCGGTGGTCCCGATAAAATACCGATTACCCCCAAAACTTTCCCGATGGCCGAAACTTGACTTCCTATATATAAATCTTCACCTCCGGACCATTCCGGAATTCCTAGTGACGTCCGGATCTCATCTGGGACTCTGAACAACTTTCGGGTTACCGTATACTAATAGTTCAACAACCCTAGCATCACCGAACCTTAAGTGTGTAGACCCTACGGGTTCGGGAGACACGCAGACATGACCGAGACGACTCTCCGGTCAATAACCAACAGCGGGATATGGATACCCATGTTGGCTCCCACATGCTCCTCGATGATCTCATCGGATGAACCACGATGTCGAGGATTCAATCAATCCCGTATACAATTCCCTTTGTCAATCGGTACGTTACTTTCCCGAGACTCGACCGTCGGTATCCCAATACCTTGTTCAATCTCGTTACCGGCAAGTCACTTTACTTGTACCATAATGCATGATCCCGTGATCAACCACTTGATCACATTGAGCTCATTATGATGATACATTAACGAGTGGGCCCAGAGATACCTCTCCGTCATACGGAGTGACAAATCCCAGTCTCGATTCGTGCCAACCCAACAGACACTTTCGGAGATACCCGTAGTGTACCTTTATAGTCACCCAGTTACGTTGTGATGTTTGGCACACCCAAAGCACTCCTACGGTATTCGGGAGTTGCACAATCTCATGGTCTAAGGAAATGATACTTGACATTCGAAAAAGCTATAGCGAACGAACTACACGATCTTCAAGCTATGCTTAGGATTGGGTCTTGTCCATCACATCATTCTCCTAATGATGTGATCCCGTTATCAATGACATCCAATGTCCATAGTCAGGAAACCATGACTATCTTTTGATCAACAAGCTAGTCAACTAGAGGCTCACTAGGGACGTGTTGTGGTCTATGTATTCACACATGTATTACGATTTCCGGATAACACAATTATAGCATGAACAATAGACAATTATCATGAACAAAGAAATATAATAATAACCATTTTATTATTGCCTCTAGGGCATATTTCCAACAATCTCCCACTTGCACTAGAGTCAATAGTCTAGTTACATTGTGATGAATCGTACACCCATGCAGTTCTGGTGTTGATCATGTTTTGCTCTAGGGAGAGGTTTAGTCAACGGATCTGCCACATTCAGGTCCGTATGTACTTTACAAATATCTATGTCTCCATTTTGAACACTTTCACGAATGGAGTTGAAGCGACGCTTGATATGCCTGGTCTTCCTGTGAAACCTGGGCTCCTTGGCAAGGGCAATAGCTCCAGTGTTGTCACAGAAGAGAGTCATCGGGCCCGACGCATTGGGTATGACTCCTAGGTCGGTAATGAGCTCCTTCACCCAGACTGCTTCTTGTGCTGCCTCCGAGGCTGCCATGTACTCCGCTTCACATGTAGATCCCGCCACAACGCTTTGCTTGCTACTGCACCAGCTTACTGCCCCACCATTCAAAATATACACGTATCTGGTTTGTGAGTTAGAGTCATCCAGATCTGTGTCGAAGCTAGCATCGACGTAACCCTTTACGACGAGCTCTTCGTCACCTCCATAAACGAGAAACATATCCTTAGTCCTCTTCAGGTACTTCAGGATATTCTTGACTGCTGTCCAGTGTTCCATGCCGGGATTACTTTGGTACCTTCCTACCAAACTTACGGCAAGGTTTACATCAAGTCTGGTACACACCATAGCATACATGATAGACCCTATGGCTGAGGCATAGGGGACGACACTCATCTTTTCTCTATCTTCAGCCGTGATCGGGCATTGAGCCATGCTCAATCTCGTACCTTGCAATATAGGCAAGAACCCCTTCTTTGACTAATCCATATTGAACTTCTTCAATATCTTGTCAAGGTACGTACTCTGTGAAAGACCAATGAGGCGTCTCGATCTATCTCTATAGATCTTGATGCCTAATATGTAAGCAGCTTCTCCAAGATCCTTCATTGAAAAACACTTGTTCAAGTAGGCCTTTATGCTTTCCAAGAATTCTATATCATTTCCCATCAACAGTATGTCATCCACATACAATATGAGAAATGCTACAGAGCTCCCACTCACTTTCTTGTAAATGCAGGCTTCTCCATAAGTCTGCGTAAACCCAAACGCTTTGATCATCTCATCAAAGAGAATGTTCCAACTCCGAGATGCTTGCACCAGCCCGTAGATCGAGCATTGGAGCTTGCACACCTTGTCAGCATTCTTAGGATCGACAAAACCTTCCGGCTGCATCATATACAATTCTTCCTTAAGGAAACCATTAAGGAATGCCGTTTTGACGTCCATTTGTCATATCTCATAATCATAGAATGCGGCAATTGCTAACATGATTCGGACGGACTTCAGCTTCGCTACGGGTGAGAAAGTCTCATCGTAGTGAACCCCTTGAACTTGTCGATAACCCTTAGCGACAAGCCGAGCTTTATAGATGGTTACATTACCATCCGCGTCTGTCTTCTTCTTAAAGATCCATATATTTTCTATGGCTCGCCAATCATCGGGCAAGTCAGTCAAAGTCCATACTTCGTTTTCATACATGGATCCTATCTCGGATTTCATGGCTTCCAGCCATTTGTCGGAATCTGGGCCCGCCATCGCTTCTTCATAGTTCGAAGGTTCACTATTGTCTAACAACATGATTTCCAAGACAGGGTTGCCGTACCACTCTGGTGCGGAACGTGTCCTTGTGGACCTACGAAGTTCAATAGCAACTTGATCTGAAGTTTCATGATCATCATCATTAACTTCCTCTCTAGTCGGTGCAGGCACCTCAGGAACATTTTCTTGAGCTGCGCCACTTACCGGTTCAAGAGGTAATACTTCATCGAGTTCTACTTTCCTCCCACTTATTTCTTTCGAGAGAAACTCTTTCTCTAGAAAGGATCCATTCTTGGCAACAAAGATCTTGCCTTCGGATCTGAGGTAGAAGGTATACCCAATAGTTTCTTTAGGGTATCCTATGAACACGCATTTTTCCGATTTGGGTTCGAGCTTTTCAGGTTGAAGTTTCCTGACATAAGCATCGCATCCCCAAACTTTTAGAAACGGCAGCTTAGGTTTCTTCCCAAAGCATAATTCATACGGTGTCGTCTCAACGGATTTCGACGGAGCCCTATTTAAAGTGAATGCGGCAGTCTCTAAAGCATAGCCCCAAAATGACAGCGGTAAATCGGTAAGAGACATCATAGATCGCAGCATATCCAATAGAGTGCGATTACGACGTTCGGACACACCATTACGCTGAGGTGTTCCAGGCAGCGTGAGTTGTGAAACTATTCCACATTTCCTTAACTGTGTGCCAAATTCGTGACTCAAGTATTCTCCCCCATGATCTGATCGCAAGAACTTGATTTTTCTGTCACGTTGATTCTCAACCTCACTCTGAAATTCCTTGAACCTTTCAAAGGTCTCAGACTTGTGTTTCATTAAGTAGACATACCCATATCTACTCAAGTCATCAGTGAGGGTGAGAACATAATGATAGCCACCGCGAGCCTCAACACTCATTGGACCGCACACATCAGTATGTATGATTTCCAATAAGTTGGTTGCTCGCTCCATTGTTCCTGAGAACGGAGTCTTGGTCATTTGACCCATGAGGCATGGTTCGCACGTGTCAAATGATTCATAATCAAGAGACTCCAAAAGTCCATCTGCATGGAGCTTCTTCATGCGTTTGACACCTATGAGACCAAGATGGCAGTGCCACAAGTATGTGGGACTATCATTATCAACCTTACATCTTTTGGTATTCACACTATGAATATGTGTAACATTATGCTCAAGATTCATTAAGAATAAACCATTCACCAGCGGAGCATGACCATAAAACATATCTCTCATATAAATAGAACAACCATTATTCTCGGATTTAAATGAGTAGCCATCTCGAATTAAACAAGATCCTGATACAATGTTCATGCTCAAAGATGGCACTAAATAACAATTATTGAGGTTTAAAACTAATCCCGTAGGTAAATGTAGAGGTAGCGTGCCGACGGTGATCACATCGACCTTGGAACCATTCCCGGCGCGCATCGTCACCTCGTCCTTCGCCAGTCTCTGCTTATTCCGCAGCTCCTGCTTTGAGTTACAAATGTGAGCAACTGCACCGATATCAAATACCCAGGAGCTACTACGAGTACTGGTAAGGTACACATCGATTACATGTATATCACATATACCTTTAGTGTTGCTGGCCTTCTTGTCCGCTAAGTATTTGGGGCAGTTCCGCTTCCAGTGACCACTTCCCTTGCAATAAAAACACTCAGTCTCAGGCTTGGGTCCATTCTTTGACTTCTTCCCGGCAGCTTGCTTACCGGGCGCGGCAACTCCCTTGCTGTCCTTCTTGAAGTTATTTTTACCCTTGCCTTTCTTGAACTTAGTGGTTTTATTCACCATCAACACTTAATGTTCCTTTTTGATTTCCACCTCCGCTGATTTCAGCATTGAATATACCTCAGGAATGGTCTTTTCCATCCCCTGCATATTGAAGTTCATCACAAAGCTCTTGTAGCTCGATGGAAGCGACTGAAGGATTCTGTCAATGACCGCGTCATCCGGGAGATTAACTCCCAGCTGAGTCAAGCGGTTATGCAACCTAGACATTTTGAGTATGTGCTCACTGACAGAACTATTTTCCTCCATCTTACAACTGAAGAACTTGTCGGAGACTTCATATCTCTCAACCCGGGCATGATCTTGGAAAACCATTTTCAGCTCTTCGAACATCTCATATGCTCCGTGTCGCTCAAAACGCTTTTGGAGCCCCGGTTCTAAGCTGTAAAGCATGCCGCACTGAACGAGGGAGTAATCATCAGCACGTGACTGCCAAGCGTTCATAACGTCTTGGTTCTCTGGGATGGGTGCGTCACCTAGCGGTGCTTCTAGGACATAATCTTTCTTGGCAGCTATGAGGATGATCCTCAGGTTCCGGACCCAGTCCGTATAGTTGCTGCCATCATCTTTCAGCTTGGTTTTATCTAGGAACGCGTTGAAGTTGAGGTCAACATTAGCGTGGGCCATTTGATCTACAAGACATAGTGTAAAGATTTTGGACTAAGTTCATGATAATTAAGTTCATCTAATCAAATTATTCAATGAACTCCCACTCAGATAGACATCCCTCTAGTCATCTAAGTGACACATGATCCGAGTCAACTAGGCCGTGTCCGATTATCACGTGAGACGGGCTAGTCAACATCAGTGAACATCTTCATGTTGATCGTATCTTCTATACGACTCATGCTCGACCTTTCGGTCTTCTGTGTTCCGAGGCCATGTCTGTACATGCTAGGCTCGTCAAGTCAACCTAAGTGTATTGCGTGTGTAAATCTGGCTTACACACGTTGTATTCGAACGTTAGAATCTATCACACCCGATCATCACGTGGTGCTTCGAAACAACGAACCTTCGCAACGGTGCACAGTTAGGGGGAACACTTTCTTGAAATTATTACGAGGATCATCTTGTTTAAGCTACCGTCGTTCTAAGCAAATAAGATGCAAAACATGATAAACATCACATGCAATCAAATAGTGACATGATATGGCCAATATCATTTGCTCCTTTTGATCTCCATCTTCGGGGCTTCATGATCATTGTTGTCACCGGCATGACACCATGATCTCCATCATCGTGTCTTCTTGAAGTTGTCTCGTCATCTATTACTTCTACTACTATGGCTAATGCTTTAGCAATAAAGTAAAGTAATTACATGACGTTCATGTTGACACGCAGGTCATGAATAAATTAAGACAACTCCTATGGCTCCTGCCGGTTGTCATACTCATCGACATGCAAGTCGTGATTCCTATTACAATAACATGATCAATCTCATACATCACATATATCATTCATCACATCCTTTTGGCCATATCACATCACACGGCACATGCTGCAAAAACAAGTTAGACGTCCTCTAATTGTTGTTGCAAGTTTTTACGTGGCTGCTATAGGTTTCTAGCAAGAACGTTTCTTACCTACGCCAAAACCACAACGTGATATGCCAATTTCTATTTACCCTTCATAAGGACCCTTTTCAACGAGAGACAGACACCCGCTAGCCACCTTATGCAACTAGTGCATGTCAATCGGTGGAACCAGTCTCACGTAAGTGTACGTGTAAGGTCGGTCCGGGCCGCTTCATCCCACGATGCCGCGGAATCAAGATAAGACTAGTAATGGCAAGAAAATTGACAATATCCACGCCCACAACTGATTTGTGTTCTACTCGTGCATAGAAACTACGCATAGACCTAGCTCATGATGCCACTATTGGGGAACGTAGCAGAATTTTAAAATTTTCTACGCATCACCAAGATCAATCTATGGAGTCATCTAGCAACGAGGGAGAGGGGAGTGCATCTACATACCCTTATAGATCGCGCGCGGAAGCGTTCAAGAGAACAGGGTTGATGGAGTCGTACTCGTCGTGATACAAATCACCGATGACCTAGCGCCGAACAGACGACACCTACGCGTTCAACACACGTACGGTTGGGAAGACGTCTCCTCCAGCTTGATCTAGCAAGGGGGAAGGAGAGGCTGATGGAGATCCAGCAGCACGACGGCGTGGTGGTGGAAGCAACGGTGATCTCAGCAGGGCTTCGCCAAGCTCAGGGAGAGGGAGGAGTGTCACGGGAGGGAGAGGGAGGCGCCAGGGGCTAGGGTGCGGCTGCCCTCCCTCCCCCCACTATATATAGGACCCCTAGGGGGGTGCCGGCCCTAGGAGATGCCATCTCCAAGGGGGGGCGGCGGCCAAGGGGGCTGGAGTGCCCCCCAAGCCAAGTGGGGCGCCCCCCACCCCTAGGGTTTCCAACCCTAGGCGCAGGGGAAGGCCCATGGGGGGCGCACCAGCCCACTAGGGGCTGGTTACCCTCCCACTTCAGCCCATGGGGCCCTCCGGGATAGGTGGCCCCAGCCGGTGGACCCCCGGGACCCTTTCGGTGGTCCCGGTACAATACCGATTACCCCCGAAACGTTCCCGATGGCCGAAACTTGACTTCCTATATATAAATCTTCACCTCCGGACCATTCCGGAACTCCTCGTGATGTCCGGGATCTCATCCGGGACTCCGAACAACTTTCGGGTTACCGTATACTAATATCTCCACAACCCTAGCATCACCGAACCTTAAGTGTGTAGACCCTACGGGTTCGGGAGACACGCAGACATGACCGAGACGACTCTCCGGTCAATAACCAACAGCGGGATCTGGATACCCTTGTTGTCTCCCACATGCTCCTCGATGATCTCATCGGATGAACCACGATGTCGAGGATACAATCAATCCCGTATACAATTCCCTTTGTCAATCGGTACGTTACTTGACCGAGACTCGATCGTCGGTATCCCAATACCTTGTTCAATCTCGTTACCGGCAAGTCACTTTACTCGTACCGTAATGCATGATCCCGTGATCAACCACTTGATCACATTGAGCTCATTATGATGATGCATTACCGAGTGGGCCCAGAGATACCTCTCCGTCATACGGAGTGACAAATCCCAGTCTCGATTCGTGCCAACCCAACAGACACTTTCGGAGATACCCGTAGTGTACCTTTATAGTCACCCAGTTATGTTGTGATGTTTGGCACACCCAAAGCACTCCTACGGTATCCGGGAGTTGCACAATCTCATGTTCTAAGGAAATGATACTTGACATTCGGAAAAGCTATAGCGAACGAACTACACAATCTTCAAGCTATGCTTAGGATTGGGTCTTGTCCATCACATCATTCTCCTAATGATGTGATCCCGTTATCAATGACATCCAATGTCCATAGTCAGGAAACCATGACTATCTTTTGATCAACGAGCTAGTCAACTAGAGGCTCACTAGGGACGTGTTGTAGTCTATGTATTCACACATGTATTACGATTTCCGGATAACACAATTATAGCATGAACAATAGACAATTATCATGAACAAAGAAATATAATAATAACCATTTTATTATTGCCTCTAGGGCATATTTCCAACACGTGCGCCTCCAAACTCGCCGGGTCGATCAAGGCATCAAAGACTAGTGCTGATGCTCCAAGAAACTTCCCTGACTTGTCTCGACAAATCACGGCCGCCGCCCCCTTATCGCCCAGGGTTGATAATGCACCATCACAGTTAAACTTCACTGCTCCACCCTCGGGCGGCAACCATGTACGTGCTCTCGGAGCAGCAGGCAGCGACACCGGTCGTGACTTTTGGGATTCAACAATATCCAATTCCTCCAAGAAGCGCCTGATGAAACTCATGGTTGACAAAGGGCTTTGAAACTCGTTCTCATGGATTGCTTTTTGGCGCGCCCACCAAATTGCCTACATTGTCACTAGAACCCGAGTTAAATCATGTTGGCTTGTTGATTCGAACAGCCAAAACAGCCATAGACGTGCATCAGTGTTCTGGTATGATATCACATGCTCGGGGAGCTCTTTGATATGTCTCCAATGTATCTATAATTTTGATTGCTCATGCTATATTATCTACTGTTTTGGACAATATTGGGCTTTATTATCCACTTTTATATTATTTTTTGGGACTAACCTATTAACCGGAGGCCCAGCCCAGAATTGTTGTTTTTTGTCTGTTTTAGGGTTTCGAAGAAAAGGAATATCAAACGGAGTCCAAACGGAATGAAACCTTCGGGAACGTGATTTTCTCAATGAACAAGACCCGGGAGGCTTGGACCCTACGTCAAGAAAGAAAAGAGGAGGCGACGAGGTAGGGGGCGCGCCCACCCCCACCAGGTGCACCCTCCACCCTTGTGGGCCCCCTGTTGCTCCACCGACGTACTCCTTCCTCCTATATATACCTACGTACCCCCAAACGATCAGAGACGGAGCCAAAAACCTAATTCCACCGCCGCAACTTTCTGTATCCACAAGATCCCATCTTGGGGCCTGTTCCGGAGCTCCGCCGGAGGGGGCATCGATCATGGAGGGCTTCTACATCAACACCATAGCCCCTCCGATGAAGTGTGAGTAGTTTACCTCAGACCTACGGGTCCATAGTTAGTAGCTAGATGGCTTCTTCTCTCTTTTTGGATCTCAATACAATGTTCTCCCCCTCTCTTGTGGAGAACTATTTGATGTAATCTTCTTTTTGCGGTGTGTTTGTTGAGAACGATGAATTGTGGGTTTATGATAAAGTCTATCTATGAATAATATTTGAATCTTCTCTGAATTCTTTTATGTATGATTGGTTATCTTTGCAAGTCTCTTCGAATTATCAGTTTGGTTTGGCATACTAGATTGATCTTTCTTGCAATGGGAGAAGTGCTTAGCTTTGGGTTCAATCTTGCGGTGTCCTTTCCCAGTGACAGTAGGGGCAGCAAGCCACGTATTGTATTGTTGCCATCGAGGATAACAAGATGGGGTTTTCTTCATATTGCATGAGTCTATCCCTCTACATCATGTCATCTTGCTTAAGGCGTTACTCTGTTTTTAACTTAATACTCTAGATGCATGCTGGATAGCGGTCGATGAGTGGAGTAATAGTAGTATATGCAGGCAGGAGTCGGTCTACTTGTCTTGGACGTGATGCCTATATACATGATCATACCTAGATATTCTCATAACTATGCTCAATTCTGTCAATTGCTCAATAGTAATTTGTTCACTCACCGTAGAATACTTATGCTCTCGAGAGAAGCCACTAGTGAAACCTATGGCCCCCGGGTCTATCTTTATCATATTAATCTCCTACTACTTAGTTAATTCCTTTGCTATTTACTTTGCCTTTATTTTACTTTGCATCTTTATCATAAAAATACCAAAAATATTATCTTATCATATCTATCAGATCTCACTCTCGTAAGAGGCCTTATAGGGATTGACAACCCCTATTTGCGTTGGTTGTGAGGATTTATTTGTTTTGTGCAGGTACGAGGGACTCGCGCGTAGCCTCCTACTGGATTGATACCTTGGTTCTCAAAAACTGAGGGAAATACTTACGCTACTTCGCTGCATCATCCCTTTCTCTTCGGGGAAACCAACGCAGTGCTCAAGAGGTAGCACTCTTCATCGCCCAATGCCCATACGCATCGCACCATGCAGTAGCTTAACAGTGAATGACGCCAAGTGTCCTCATCTGCCCCGCAAATCGAGCATGCTGGTGAATCTGCCATATTTCTCTCATGTCGCACGAGCCCCGTCAGGATCGAGGTATGTGCTAATCTCCATACAAAAACCCTGATCTTGGAGGGAACCCGTACTTTCCGCAGCTACGACCAAGAGTTCCTATCGGCTGCAATGTTTGAGTGTCCTGGCCGATGATCAAGCCAATCCTCCCTCTGAGCCTTGACTGCAGAAATCATACGGTAGGCCAATCGAATCGTTTTCCGGCCTTGTGAAATTAATACTGCTTTGCTGAATCTTGTCATGAAAGATCCATTTTCCAGCCTTCCTAGTGAAGATGTCGCTACCTATCTAAATAGCTTCGTTGATTTGTGTGACATGCAAAAGAACAAAGATGTGGATAATGATATTGTTAAATTGAAGCTATTTCCTTTTTCGCTCAGAGATTGTGCTAAAGCTTGGTTTTCGTCTTTGCCCAAAAATAGTATTGATTCATGGAACAAGTGCAAAGATGCTTTTATCTCTAAGTATTTTCCTCCCGCTAAGATCATCTCTCTTAGAAATGATATTATGAATTTTAAGCAACTTGATCATGAACATGTTGCACAAGCTTGGGAGAGAATGAAATTAATGATACTAATTGCCCTACTCATGGTTTAAATTTGTGGATGATTATACAAAAATTTTATGCCGGATTGAATTTTTCTTCTAGAAATCTTTTAGATTCGGCCGCGGGAGGCACTTTTATGGAAATCACTTTAGGAGAAGCTACTAAACTCCTAGATAATATTATGGTTAATTATTCTCAATGGCATACTGAAAGATCTACTAATAAAAAGGTGCATGCGATAGAAGAAATTAATGTTTTGAGTGGAAAGATGGATGAACTTATGAAATTATTTGCTAATAAGAGTGTTTCTTCTGATCCTAATGATATGCCCTTGTCTACTTCGATTGAGAATAATAATGAATCTATGGATGTGAATTTTGTTGGTAGGAACAATTTTGGTAACAATGTGTATAGAGGAAATTTTAATCCTAGGCCTTATCCTAGTAATCCCTCTAATAATTATGGTAATTCCTACAAAAATTCTTATGGAAATTATAATAATATGCCCTCTGATTTTGAATCTAATATTAAAGAATTTATTACTTCGCAAAAGAATTTTAATGCTATGATTGAAGAAAAATAGCTTAAGATTGATGATTTGGCTAGGAACGTTGATAGAATTGCTCTTGATGTTGATTCTTTGAAACTTAGATCTATTCCACCTAAGCATGATATCAATGAGTCTCTTAAAGCCATGAGAATTTCCATTGATGAGTGCAAAGAAATAACCGCTAGGATGCGTGCTAAGAAAGATGCCTTTATAAGAGCGTGTTCTTCTAGTTCCTATGAAAATAAAGATGAAGATATAAAAGTTATTGATGTGTCCCCTATTAAATCTTTTTTTTGCAATATGAATCTTGATAATGATGGGACTGAATATGATCCACCTTTACCAAGAAGGCGTTCCAAGGATTCGGAATTTGTTGATCTTGATGCTAAATTTGATAAAAGTGGGATTGAAGAAATTAAAACCCTAGATGTTGCTAAACCCACTATTATGGATTTCCAGGAATTTAACTATGAAAATTGCTCTTTGATTGATTGTATTTCCTTGTTGCAATCCATGCTAAATTCTCCTCATGCTTATAGTCAAAATAAAGCGTTTACTAGACATATCGTTGATGCCTTGATGCAATCTTATGAAGAAAAACTTGAATTGGAAGTTTCTATCCCGAGAAAACTTTATGATGAGTGGTAACCAACTATTAAAATTAAAATTAAAGATCATGAATGCTATGATTTATGTGATTTGGGTGCTAGTGTTTCCACGATTCCAAAGACTTTGTGTGATCTGTTAGGTTTCCGTGATTTTGATGATTGCTATCTAAACTTGCACCTTGCGGATTCCACTATTAAGAAACCTATGGGAAGAATTAATGATGTTCTTATTGTTGCAAATAGGAATTATGTGCCCATAGATTTTATTGTTCTTGACATAGATTGCAATCCTTCATGTCCTATTATTCTTGGTAGACCTTTCCTTAGAACGATTGGTGCAATTATTGATATGAAGGAAGGAAATATTAGATTCCAATTTCCATTAAGGAAAGTGAGGGAGTCCTGGATTAGGGGGTCTCCGGACAGCCAGACTATATCCTTTGGCCGGACTGTTGGACTATGAAGATACAAGATTGAAGACTTCGTCTCATGTCCGGATGGGACTCTACTTGGCGTGGAAGGCAAGCTAGGCAATACGGATATGTATATCTCCTCCTTTGTAATCGACCTTGTGTAACCCTAGCCCCCTCCGGTGTCTATATAAACCGGAGGGTTTTAGTCCGTAGGACAACAGACAATCATACCATAGGCTAGCTTCTAGGGTTTAGCCTCTCCGATCTCGCGGTAGATCAACTCTTGTAATACTCATATCATCAAGAATAAATCAAGCACGACGTAGGGTTTTACCTCCATCAAGAGGGCCCGAACCTGGGTAAAACATCGTGTCCCCTGCCTCCTGTTACCATCCGCCTTAGACGCACAGTTCGGGACCCCCTACCCGAGATCCGCCGGTTTTGACACCGACATTGGTGCTTTCATTGAGAGTTCCTCTGTGTCGTCGCCGTTAGGTTTGATGGCTCCTACTATCATCGATAGCGATGCAGTCCAGGGTGAGACTTCTCTCCCCGGACAGATCTTTGTGTTCGGCGGCTTCGCACTGCGGGCCAACTCGCTTGGCCATCTGGAGCAGATCGAAAGTTACGCCCCTGGCCACCAGGTCAGGTTTGGAAGCTTAAATTACACGGCCGATATCCGCGGAGACTTGAACTTCGACGGATTCGAGCCCCTTCCTTGTGCGCCACGCGGTCACGATGAGTACGATTTAGCTCTACCATCAGACCGTATTCAGGAGATCGCACCGGCGGCCGCTTTGAGCCTCAATTCAGAGCCAGTTGCGCCATCCATGGACGGGTGGATAGACCCCGTCACGGAGGCCGTATCCTCAGCGGCGTTCGAGCCGAATATCGACCTTACCCTTCACGAGAGCCGTGCTACCAAACTGCCGGATCCTTTTCCGGCCACGGACTCTGAACTGCCTGCGCCCGTTCCTATCGAATCCGATTGGGCGCCGATCATGGAGTTTACCTCCGTTCAGCACTCGCCCTTTGGCGACATACTGAATTCATTAAGATCTCTCTCCTTGTCAGGAGAGTCCTGACCGAACTACGTTCGGCAGGATTGGGATGCGAATGACGAAGAAATTCGCCGCCCACCCACCACCCACTTAGTACCCACTGTCGATGACTTAACCGACATGCTCGACTTCGACTCCGAAGGCATCGATGGTATGGACGACGATGCGGGAGGCGAAGAGGAACCACTGCCCACAGGGCAGTGGACGTCCACTTCATCACATGATGTATACATGGTGGACACACCCAAAGAAAACAACAACGAGGAACGGAAGGACGCAGCGAAGGGTTGTTCCCTCGAGAAGCAGTCAAAGCGGCGGCGTAAACGCCGCTCCTAATCCTGCCTTGGCAGAAATAACAATCATATAGACCCAGTGATAGAGCAGGGTGCACCATCGCCAGACCAGGGCAACACGGGGAACCAAACCAAACAACCCAACTCCGTCGAAGATAACAGTCCGGACGACATCACACCGGACAAGCGCCAGGAGCAATATAATGCCCACCAAAGGCTTGTTGCCACGGCGAGGAGTCTGAAAAAACAGAAGCAAAGGCTCAAGGCTGCACAAGACACACTCAAAATCAAATGGAGTGAAGTACTCAACACTGCAGGGAAGTACGGCAATAATCGCCACACCAAGAGCTATCCAAAGCGAAAGTTGCTACCTGAATTTGATGAGGAGGCCTTAGATCCTCCACTATTAAAAAAATAAAACGGCCATCCGATCGGATAGACGACCTCACAGCAAACATAAAGCGGCAAACGATGCCGCACATAAACCAGTACGCGATCCGTGTAAGGGCTCGCATCAAAAGGACGGCGCAACCAGATCCATCTATGGACCACGCAGGCGCTCTCCAACATACAATGCAACACAACAAACATCCGAACACCACGGTACGCCCCAATACAGGGGTGCCACACACCCTCTATGTTTCACCGACGAGGTGCTAGACCATGTATTTCCAGAGGGATTCAAACCCGTAAACATAGAGGCGTACGACGGAACAACAGACCCTGGGGTCTGGATTGAGGACTACATCCTCCACATCCATATGGCTCGAGGAGACGATCTCCACGCCATCAAGTACTTACCCCTCAAGATCAAAGGGCCAGCTTGGCACTGGCTTAAAAGCCTCCCCGAAAACTCCATCGGAAGCTGGGAAGAGCTCGAAGATGCCTTTCAGGCAAATTTTCAAGGGACAGATGTCCGACCACCGGATGCAGACGATTTAAGTCATATAACTCAACAGCCCGGCGAGTCAGCCCGAAAACTTTGGAACAGGTTCCTCACTAAAAAGAACCAAATAGTCGATTGTCAGGACGCCGAAGCTTGAGCAGCTTTCAAGCATAGCGTTCGAGACGAGTGGCTCGCCAGACACCTCGGTCAAGAAAAGACGAGAACAATGGCAGCATTAACAAGCCTCATGACCCATTTTTGCATGGGCGAGGACAGCTGATTAGCCCAACGCAGCACCAGCGACCCAAGTACATCTGAAGTCAGGGATGGGAACGGGAAATCACGATGCAACAAGAATAAGCGCCGGAATAAAGAAGACAGTCCGAAGATCACGACGGTTGTCGGTGTCAAAACCGACGGATCTCGGGTAGGGGGTCCCGAACGGTGCGTCTAAGGCGGATGGTAACAGGAGGCAGGGGACACGATGTTTTACCCAGGTTCGGGCCCTCTTGATGGAGGTAAAACCCTACGTCCTGCTTGATTTATTCTTGATGGTATGGGTATTACAAGAGTTGATCTACCACGAGATCGGAGAGGCTAAACCCTAGAAGCTAGCCTATGGTATGATTGTATGTTGTCCTACAGACTAAAACCCTCCGGTTTATATAGACATCGGAAAGGGCTAGGGTTACACAAGGTCGGTTACAAAGGAGGAGATATACATATCTGTATTGCCTAACTTGCCTTCCACGCCAAGTAGAGTCCCATCCGGACACGAGACGAAGTCTTCAATCTTGTATCTTCATAGTCTAACAGTCCGACCAAGGGATATAGTCCGGCTGTCCGGAGACCACCTAATCCAGGACTCCCTCAGTAGCCCCTGAACCAGGCTTCAATGACGATGAGTTCGGCACAGTATTGTCTTCGGCATTGCAAGGCGGGTTCCTCCTCTGAATACACCATGGAAGAATTTGAATACAAGGATAGTGTCTGACCCTGCAAAATAAGTTCCACATACCACCGTAGAGAGAATAATATTTCCACAAATCTAATTTGCTGACTTGTTTTGGCAACACGACATTATGCCATGGCACGGTGATTATTCGAACCGTTTCCTTTAACTAGCCCCGTACATAACGCGAGGCAGTTTTTTGACACGTCTTGTCAAAGCAGAGATCGTGTCCCCCTTATTACAGGATTCTCATCAATACGGGCATGGGTAACCCAACCACGCCATTTATTATGGCACTTGGGGGATAAGCGAGTTTTACCAGGCTAGTGGGGGTGCATAGTTTCGGCCGCCCTTATACAGGGACAAGGTTTAACCTTTTTCTACCCACGCCTTCTTCCTCCTTGTTCATCCTCTCTTGCGCACTCGAGCTCCAACGCCCAAACCTACATCCTTCCCCTCAACCTTCTCCAATCATGTTCGGAGCGGGAGGCAAATGGATGGCTTCCTCTGTTACGGAGGGACACATCAAGAAGCTGCGCGGGGCCGGATACTTGGCCACGAACATCGCGCATCGGCTGCCCGCTGTGGGGCAGATCGTTCCTACCCCTGAACCTCACGAGAGGGTAGTCTTCCTCCACCACTTCCTCCACAGACTGGGGTTTCCCCTCCATCCATTCGTCCATGGTCTCATGTTCTACTACGGGCTGGACTTCCATGATCTGGCCCCGAACTTCGTCCTCAATATTTCGGCATTCATCATCGTGTGTGAGGCTTTCCTCCGCATCCGGCCCCACTTCGGACCGTGGCTAAAGACCTTTAATATCAAGCCGAAGGTGGTGGGCGGCCAACAAGCAGAATGCGGCGGAGCCATGGTGGGCAAGATGCCCAACGTTATATGGCTTGAAGGCTCCTTCGTGGAGACCATAAAGGGGCGGCAATCAGCGTGGTTCTACATCACCGAGCCGCACGATGCCAAATGGGTGGCCGCCCCCAAGTTTCGATCCGGAATCCCCACGCGGCTCACTTCCTGGAAAGCGAAGGGCCTGTCCTGGGGTCCATCGGTGGAGCTGGATGGACTCCAGAAATGTATCCGGAATATGGCAGGCAAGAATCTTAAGCTTGTCAACATAGTCCAGGTCATGCTCATCCGCCGGATCCTCCCGTGCCAACAACGGGACTTCAACTTGTGGGAGTTCGACCCGGCCCAGCACCAAACTCTAAGCGAGCTCTTTGACACGACGCATAAGGACGTCTAGAAGGTGCTGTTCAAGGGCGCCGAGATCCCTCCCTCCCTCACCGAGGACCGCGGGCTAAGCGCAAATCGCCAAGCGCATTTGGTGAGTTCTATACATCTGGTAGGATATTTTATTTCCCCTAGCTTAATCATGTGCGGGGTCTGATCTCCATGCCTTTGACAGGACTGGGTGGAGACGTCGGGGCAGATTAACTATCCAGCCCCTCTGCCCGAAGATACTGCGGACGCTCTCCTTACGAAGATGCTGACTCCGGCCCTTTATAAGGTGCCGGAGAAGACCAAGAAGGCCAAGGGATCCCAAAAGAGTTCCCGACGCCAGGTGTTATTGGACTCATCGCCCGATAACTCTGCGAAGCACTCCTCCCCCGAAGACGAGGAGGAATAAGAAGATGCTCCCCCTTCAGTTGGGGGAGACAAGAAACGGAGGGCCGCCCCAACCGGGGGCGGGCGAAGGGTCCAAGAAGGGAAGGACCCTCCTTCCGGACTACTCCACCGCCGCCGCCGAAGGCGAAGACGAGTGGCTGCTCAGGGCCAAGCCCCTGGCGAAGTCATAAGTATCCGGATGCCAGAGTAGTTCATAGCATACCTTTGTCGCACCGCTTCTCCTAACGCCGAATTATGATTATGCAGACCACCACGAGCCCGTATCGACGTATCGTCGGACGGCTCCCTGGGCTCGCCAGATATGGATAGCGATCCACTTTCGACCGCCACCTCCCCTTGCCCTACGGACAACACTGAGGTATTGTCTCAAGAGGCACCGGGTCGAGGGGAGACAGTCCCGGAGGCGCCTCAAGGCGACCTTCCGGACTCCGGGAGCAGAGGGAGCAAGGCTCCCGAGGGCTCCGAGTTCGGCTATCAGCCGAACACCGCGCCGGAACCTCCAATGGTTCCGGACTCAGGCAGGCGGCCTCCTTCCAAAAAGGGCCAAGACGCCTGTGCCGGTGACCTCTGTCCAACCAGAGGCATCAGACAATCTACTGGGAGCGCTTCGTAGCGCTTCCATCGACGAAGAGCACCGCACTATTATGAGTGCGGTGGTCCAGAAGGTTCAGTCCGCCAAGAGCGGATTGACTGAAGCCTGTGCCAGCCTTCTAACAGGCTTTGAGGTAAGTTTTTGAAATATAGGAGAAATATTACCACATAGACAGTAGCCCCTGATGCTCTGTTTGGTGTTCACAAAGAAAAGCCGAACAGAGGATCAAACAATATCGCAGGAGTCTAATATAAGTGTGTCTATATGCGTATGCAGGCTTCGCTGCTGGCCTCTGCCGCACTGACTGCGGAGGTCGCCGCACTAAAGCTGGACCTTAAAGGGTCCTAGGAAGAGCTCGGCCTTGCCAAGAGGCAGCTCGAGGAGAACAAAGGTAAGTAGTACTTAGTCTGTGGATCTATATAAAAGGAAAGCGATTGCAAAATGATAGGATCATTGTAACTTTGCCAGGGGCCACGACCGAGGTGGTGACCCTGAAGCAAGCGCTGTCCGAGGCCGAAAACAAAGCGGCCAAGGAGCGCACCAAGCGGGAGAGGCATGAGGCACGGGTGGGCGAGGTGCAGCAAGAGCTCCATGCTCTCGTGATGAAGCACGAGGCGCTGGAGCTTGACTTGAAGGTGCGAGAGTCCGAGCTTGCCACGGCCCTTGAGGATGCAAAGAGTGCCAAGGCCGAAGCCCAAAAGGCCCTCCAGGAGATTGATGCGATGAAGAAGATAGCGGCGGGTAAGGCATTCTATATGCAAAGTAAGCATCACTACAAAAAAAATACACTTCCGTGATGATACGTGTTTGTCACAGTAGGTCGCTTTTTTTGTCATGCATGTACATCCATGACAAATTTATGACAGAATCAAGATAGTCATACCTGTGTTGTCGTAGAAGTGTTCCATGAAATTACCAAAATTATCATCACGGAAGTGTCCACTTCCATGACGATAAATCGCGCGTCACAGAAGTGCTTTCGTCAAGGGTGACCGACATGTGGCATCCACCGTAACGGAACGCCGTTAAGCTATCGGGTCGGGTTTTGGATCCGATAACCCGTTAACAGCCCCGACCAATGGGAAATTTCCATGTGTAAAATTCTTATTGGCCGGACAAAACACGTGTCAGCTCGTCAGTGGGTCAGATAGGCGCCTATGATACGTCGACACGTGGCATGGCCCAATAGAGGCCCATTCCTGTGGAAAGGCCGACCCGTTTGACTTGGTCAAAAGCTGGCGGGCCGGCCCATGGAAAGCCTGTTAACGGCATGTTCGAATATAGCCCATTTACAGCCCGCTAACCCAAGGCCCGTTACGCCCTATCCGAATTAGGCCCAGTAGCGTCATCTGGGCCATCCAATATGATTCCAGCCCGTTTTCACTTCTGGCCCATGTATGGCCCATGACGTCTTTCGGCCCATATGAGGCCCTATGTAACTCTTGGCCTACTAACGGCCCGTGGTGAAACTGGCCCGTAATGAGCAGTGTATCACTTACACCCATTAACGGCCCATGGTGAAACTGGCCCCTAATGAACAGTGTATCACTTTATACCCATTAACGGACCGTTATTTCGTTGGGCCGTTTCTAGCCCATGTTATCTTTTGGCCTTCTCAGAGCCCATTTATTCTTGGGCTCATTTCCAGCATTCGTTTACTTACGGCCCGTTACTGTCATTTTCTGCTTGTGGGCCAAATTCAGCCCGTGGTTACAGTCGGCCCGTTTGTGGTCCGTTAATACGTTGGGCCGATTTCATAGCGTCATCAAATACGGCCTATTAACGATGACCCGTTATGGTCGGCCCATGAACGGACGATTCCAACTCTAGCCCGTTTACGGCCATAATGCGGTCTGTTTGGCCCATGTTTGGCCAATCAATTATACGGCCCGTATAAGGCCCATTGATAATACGGCCCGCAGAAGGCCCATTGTTTCTACGGCCAGTAGAAGGCCCATTGTTTCTACGGCCCGTAGAAGGCCCACTATTTCTACGGCCAGTAGGAGGCCCAGTGTCACTACAGTAAATATTAGCCCATGGTTATTGTGGCCTAGTTTTAAAAAATAGGTTATTGCAGCCACTAGCTAACCGCGGAAAAAGAACTGCAATGACTACAAGCAAACAAATAAACAAGACAACAAGGAAATAAATACGCAAGCAACTAACGCTAGGCTATCACGGCTACTACACATATTACATCCACTGGGCATCAAAGTTCGCCACCAGTGCAAATATAGGGAACAAAGCAGCATATCATATACACTGGTTGTCGAAGTTGACGACCAGCGCAAATAAACGCCGCAGCAAAGCAAATCCAGAACTGAAACCACTTCAGAAGATCTCAAGAAACAATATCCTGGGTACCCATAATGCTAGCAAGATGCTTAGCAAGCTTATTAACTTTCTCTTGTTTGGCGCTTAAATCCTCCAGAGCTTGCTATTGCACCAGAAAATATGCATCTGAATTCTGCAGGGACTTCCTCAGTCCTTCAGCTTCCTGTCGCAGCACATCTGATCGATGTCTTTCAACTTGAAGTTGAGACTCAAGAAGACAAACTGATTCAGGCAGCGAGTTCGAAGAGCTTGTGCCAGCAGTAGTGGCCAGTAACTCAAACACTACATCAAGACAGGACTTTTGGGTTCCCTCACTGTCGTCAAGATAGTTTTTATCATCTTTCTTGGAGACCAACAGGGATGTCTCACTATCTTGAACCTTATCTGCATTACTTCCTTTACCATTGGATAACGCGGTACTGTTCTCCAATATTTTGTCCGCATTCTAAAAGAGAAACAAGCAGACACATCACATGTTTACCATGTTGTATACGAAACTCATTTTGGTAAATGAGTTCAGTAGTAAAGTGGACAGGATGACAGCATGAAACAAACATATATCTATGTACCATGGTCACTTTATGGTCTATATCATTCTAGTTTTTGTTGCCAAATCAAGATAGAGACACAGTTCAAATAATATTTGTTCAAGACAAAGCAGAATAGACAGAATATAAGTGTGGGTAACTACAGAGCAATAACAACACTTGTAATGTGCATGACATGAGAACATAACTGCTTATTCAATTGAAACTGAAATCAACATAGAGCAGGTTACAATAGCAAACCAGTTAAAGAAACAGGTTTAAAACATACCTGTTGCGCCATTGGAGTTTCAATTCCATCCTTCAAATTTGAAAATAGTTGGTATGAGTAAATACAGTCATGCAAGAGCAAAGGAGTATGAACCATAGCTACAGAACCTGACCTGAGAACAAATCTTCTTCTCCTTTAAGTGTTGAGTTGGGATTCGGAGTGGTGGTCCTCGTGCTTTGGGCACTGCAGTTCCCTTACTAACTGCTCGTGTTTGGGTGCTCTATGGTGGAGACGGTGCTGTGTCAACTGGAACTGGGTTACTATCTGCCGGGGTTGGGGTTAGAAGGGGTGTAGCTGGTTCTCTGTCCAACTGGGTAGGGGTACAATCTGCGAGAGTCTGGGTTATGTGCGGTGGATCTGGTCCTTGGGCAAGTACAACCGTGGTTCTATCTGCATCAACTGGTAGCACTATCTTTTTTGAAGACCGTGTTGTTACTCCCTTAGATACTGCCATCACGCTCTCCAATTCAAATGGCTGATAAACAAGAAAAGTAATTGAAAGTATAGACATTGTATGATAGATAGGTGCAATGGATAGTGGGGAATAAAAGAGGGCATGAAATAATTCACATTTATGTTGTCTAACCAAACAGGATAGCATGACACAATTTCACATTATGATGGCTAAGTAAAAAAGATGGAAAGACATAGTTCAAAATATGAGACTATGTAAACAGGATGACATGACATAACTATATAATGTGTTTATTAAATAGGTTGGCATGCCATAATTCACATACATTCACGGATAGAATGCCATAATTCAAAATATGATGACTATAAACACTAAACAGGATGAGATGATATAACTATATGATGTCTTTATTAAATGGGTTGCCATGCCATAATTCAGATAGATGATGTGTATGTACTATGTAAACATGATGGCATGATATAATTCAAATATATGATTTATATAGTAAGCAAGTAAGCAGATGACAATCCATATATGATGTAAAAACTAAGCAATGCAAGACAACATGCATGACATGGGTAATATAACCCTGCCAAGTTTGAGCATAGACCTCAAGGGGAAAATAGGACTGGTCATTAGTCTCTGAATCCTCCTCTGAGGAGCTCTCTGTAACTTGTAAGATGTCTGCTTCAGCAGGTAGCATTGTCTACTCTGAATACATTGTTTTCACTCCAGATACTTCCATCACCGCTTCAAATGGCTGATGCACAGGAAGAGTAGTTGAATATACAAACGTTGTCGACAAATGGAACACGTAGTACAAAAAAATGATAGCATGATATAATTCACATACATGATGATTGGCTAAACAGCATGGCATTGCATAATTCACATATATAATGCCTTTGCAACAAGATAGCATTGTATAATTCACATATATAATGTCTTGCAACAACATGGCAATGCATAATTCACATATATGGTAATTAGACACTGAACAGGTGGCATTCACACAAAGCATGTCTAAACTAATCAAATGGCATAGCAATGAGAGACACCATACGCACGATATGAGCAACATAACCCTGCCAAGTTAGAGCATACACCTCGGGGGGAATAGGACTGGTCATCTATCTCTGAATCCTCCTCTGAGGAGCTATTCGTAGCCAGCGAGATATGCGCTTCGTCAGATAGCATAGTCTGCTCTGAAGACCTTGTTTTCACTCCAGAATTTGCCATCACCGTGTCAAATGGCTGATGCACACGAAGAGCAGTTGAATGTGATAACATTTTTTAAAAATGTAATATGTAACCAAAAAAAGGATGGCCTGATATAATTTACATATAAGATGACTGGCTAAGCAGGATGGCATTGCAAAATTCACATATATGATGCCTGGCTAAACAAGATGGCGTTGCATAATTCACATAAACGATGAATAAACTAAACAGATGGCATTCGCACAAAGGATGTCTAAACTAAGCAGATGACATATTTGATGTATAAAGTAAGCAATGCAAGACACCATATGCATGATATAACCAACATCAGCATGCCAAGTTAGAGCGATGACCTCAGGGGGTAAATAGGAGTTATCTTCTCCTTCTGAATCCCCCTCAGAATAGATATCTTCCTCTCGATTACAATCCGAAATGCGTGGAGGGGGCTGCCTTTGCGCCTACCATGGAGCGACGTCTGCATGAAATTTTATTGCCACGCAAGGCTCGTCTCTTTTGCTCTACATGTTCAGTTCCATTGTTTACAATAACTGTCATGCATAGGAATAAAACATAGTGAGATTATGTAAGGAGTGCATGCAGAAATCCAGAGTGATGGTAGCAACCTGTGGATAGACCCAAAACCAATAATAGCAGGCAGATAATGGCTTCAGTTAAAAAATACAGATAATGGCTTCTTTACTGTTTGTTTCCCACCCAACATGAAACTCATAGTAGACAGTGGAGATTAACCAGATAGTAGATAGATACATTGATAGCGGCCCTGATATGTACCCCACAACCATTTAGAAACTCAGGTTTGACCATTAGTTTGGAGCTGACTCAGAGTCTAATCAGTGAACAGGACGATAAAGTAGCATGTAATATTAAACGATGAATAACGTAAGCAGACACGAAAGAGTGAGACCTCTCTTGCGGACCCGTGTAGTCCTCGAGGTCATCTGCTCGGTTGATGATGGTAGTGCAGTTTTCATGGCTGCCAGCGGCGGGGAAGAAGATCTGAGGCGGCGAAAGACAGTCTGGAGGCCGGATCCCTGCTGTGCTGGACCCTTCTGTCATTGGAGCAGCTGAGCTGGGGTGGACGACGGCGCAGTAGGAGCGGGACAAACCATGCAAGGTTTTCTTTGACAACTATCTATAAGAGAAGTAATTCGGTAAGGGCTCGTTTGAATTGGAGGATTCCAACAATGCAGGGATAGGAAATAGACAGGAATAGGATAGGAATGCACGTGCAAAACAGAGAATTTAAAAACACAGGATTTCTGCCAATCTGGGTGTTTGATTCACAACAATTGGAAGATCATAGGATGCAAAGAAGCATGGTGACATTAAGTCAAACCACAAGAAAATGTACGATTATAATGCTATTATGCTACTATCTCTTAGTCTTGTGCTTCATGAATAGGAATTTGAAAAGGAGGACAAGTGAAAATTAAAATTCCTACGTTTTTTTTCTTTCAAGGAGACACTAACGGAACAAATCCGTGTACTCAGTGGACAATATATATAACAGTAGAGTAAAAAAGAGATGCACCAAGTGTAGAACCTCTTTGGCGAAGCCATGTCGATCTCAGCGTGATTGGGTTGGCCGGTGAGGATGCTCCGGCTGACTTGGCTGTCGGAGGAGGGGAAGAAGTTCTTAGGCGTCTGGAGATGGAGCCCGAGGTACTGCTCCGCTGTGATGGAGGGTTTCGTTGTTGGAGCAGCTCCGGTGAGTTGTACGACGCCGGGGCTGAAGCAGGACAAGAGAGACAACGAACAACGTTAACCTGAGTGGAATTCTAATAGCATCTCCAATACATGAAGTAAAATACATAACCACAAAGTGCTAGATGTAAAATACATCAGCCGCTCATCTCTGAACTTAACTGTCGAAACTGAACTTAACTGTCGAAACTGAACTTAACTGTCGAAACTGAACTTAACTGTCGAAACTGAATTTTGCTATCGAAACTGAATTTTGCTGTCGAAACTGAACGCACTAGCAAGGTGAGGCTACACATCGGTCGACTGACTTTTTCATCCCTGGTCAGTCGATTTTGCAGCCATTGGATACGAAATCAAGGGCCTGCGGTTCATCTTCAACCTCCACCCCCTGAGCCGGCCAAACAGCAGCCCCCCGCCGCCCAGGGCCGGCGGTGCGCCGCCTCGCCCGCCCCGAAAACACTCCCCACCGCCGGTCCGCCGCCGCCCCGGCCATCCCTCTAGGCCACCCCATGCCGAGCTTTTTCTCCGGCGATCCCCACGCCACCGCCCCGCCAACGCCCCGCCACCGCCGGCGACCACCGCCCCCATCCTGAACCCTAAGATAGATACTGGGGTATCTCTCCAGCGAGCCCCCCTCCCCGCTATGGCTGGTTCTTCCTTCACCCCGGCGAGCCCCCCGCCACCTGAAAATTGACTGACCCAAAAGTCGATTCAGTCGACTGAAGTGTGGCTAAATCGGAGCAGCATCGCAAGCAAGAGCAAGAGCGAGAGCAGCAGCGCGAGCAAGAGCAATAGCAAGAGCAGACCAGGTAGGGGACCGAGAGCAAGAGCAGAGCAGCAGCGCGAGCGAGAGCTAAAGCAGCAGCAGGTCCTACTGATGTGGATGTCGCCGCCGAGGGAGCGACGCCGTGGAGGAAGTGGCCGGCGACGCCGCTGTGGATGGAGCCACGCCGTGTCGGCTCGGGACCGAGCGCCGGCAGCACCGTGAGATCGAATCAAGAAGAAAATGCGGCGATTAGTGTACAACCTCTTTGGTGGCGCCGATTAGGCCACAGCTTCATCCGAGGAAACGGTGATGATGATGCTCTTCCAGTGGTGCAGGTGAAGACGGCGGTGTGGGAATGGAGGTGGCGCGAAAGATAAGGGGAACGTCGGGGCAGCTCCTTGGAGGTGGAGGACGGGGTGGCTGAACCAGCAGGACGATGAGATCGACGACGGATCCTCATCCGGTACGATGGATGAGGGACGTCGAGGTGTTGTTGTGGACGACGTCGTCGGGGAAGAGGCTCCGGCTGGGTGGTGGACGGAGCAGGGTGTGGGGTTTCGTCGCAGGTTTTCGTGGCCTCGGTGTACGAATGGGTGGGCGGATGGGATGGCAGTGGGGAACCATGGCTTAGAAACGCGCTTGTCCGAAATGTGGGGTAAGTTACGAAAGTACCCCCACCGATTTGAGGCGGTTCTTTCGGTTCAGGGGTACCACGGGCATTTTGCGTGTCTGGATTTCACAGGAGGTGGGAGTTTTCGCGCGCGTTGTAATTTCGGAATAGCAAGGCGCGGGTTGAGATGGAGGGAGTTGTCGGAGCACAACGAGACAAAGATATATCTTAAATATTTCGGGCTAACAAGGCACGGGTTGAAATTTCCGGACAAGCCTAACGTGTACTGTCCCAAATCAATGCGCCCTACAAATGTCATTCAAAACTTTGAATTCATGTTATGTTCAATTAAAATATTTCGCTGCGTGTATAATGCATGCAACCTACTACTCAAATGAACGTTTTAGTGCATTCCAAACGTATATACTACCGCTTCAATATGAACTAAATTTGAATTCGTTTCTCTATTTGAATAAGATCTACAGTAATGATTGTTGTGAAGTCAAAGCATTTGAATTCGTTTCTCTGTTTTAATAAGATCTACAATCATCATTATTGTCAAGTTAAACCATCGTTTGTGTATTATCTTCACAGCACACCACATGATTAGTCTAGAGTTACATATGAACTATCTGTACTCCTATATGAATTCCAACTAGATTTTTTGAATCCACTTTATTTTGATTTCAAATCACATTACATTTTTAGCTCTAGCTAGATCTTCATAATCTAAACCATGTCGCATATGTATAATGTGTTTATCACATTATGTATGGTGCCCCGCCCCCTACGCCTACAAGTATTTAGATGTGAGTTACAAACACCACACATTACCACAAATTCAAATAAAATTTGAGATTGTGTGATGTATAGTATGGTTTAGATTGTTCGGCACTTAGCTGTGAGTTGCAAACACCATGCATTGTCACATTATGGTATAACATGTGCACAGCACGTGTATCACCGCTATATTCATGCATGCAATGTTTAAAACACTATGATCTCCTATTCAAATATATGAATCCACTTTCATATCAAATTATGATCTTTGTTAGTCTCTTACACCCACACAATCCTCTAACCTTTGTAGCTACCACTAACTTTCTCTCGTGCATGCACATGCCCTCCTCGCCCTCCCCCTCCCTCGGCATTCTATCCACCCGGCACATTCATTTTTTCTTTAGGTCGTTCTCCCACAGTCTCCACAACTCCTTTCCAACACACACCGATCGATAAACCTCTCCAGCGGTGCCTGCCTACAACATACAAACACACCTTCAATCTCCTCCTTTATGTGTCCTTGCCTCATGTCTCTCATACGGTCAGACACACGTGTAAACTCTCGCCCCTCTTTTCATCGCTCTCACAACCGCACACTCCTCCCCCTATCTAGCTAGTATTTGGGCCTCTTGCACCACCTCCTAGCTCCATTCTCTCTGTCTATCCGTCTCGCTGGGCCTTATTTGCCTCTAACAAATGGACGTACACCGATCGATCTCTCGCTATACATATAGCTAGTTAGGTCCTTATAACTCGTTTTTACTCACACGTCAATCAATCTACCTCATTAATTGTGTCTCTCCCTTCCTCCGACAAACAACAATTGATCTACCGATCTAGTTAGGTTTGCTTACCAAACACATGGTTCCCCTTCATCATCCATGGATGCGTCCCGACAGATCTATCACGCACAGGCACACACAGAAACACATCCCCACTCTTATTGATAACATTGCAGTTCCACCCTCAGTTTGTCTAGTAGGCTTCTCCCACCATCTTCGAGAAGCAACTCCATCACCCATCCAGCACTCTACCCCTCTCCCTCCCTCTCCCTCCCTCTCTCCCTCCTCTCTCTCTCTCTCTCTGTCCCATCATATTTCCCGTCCTTCAGTTATGTATGGATGTCGACCTATCTCCCTCAAGACATATCTGGGTCTCTCCTTCTCAACACATATACGAGTCGTTCTACCTCTATAGTTAGGCCTATGCCTACCCCTCCCACCACCCCCCCCCACACACACACACACCGATACATCGAGCGCTCTAGTCATGTCTCCCTGCCACACACAAACTTGACGTGTGCCCTCTAACGTTCCGGTAGGCTAGTCGCCCTATATCTTTGACTTGTACACACAAACAATTTCGATGGCTCTCTTCATCGATCTCGCACCCACCCACTTGATCCTCTCTTTGACTCTATCGATAGCTATGACCCCTCCCTCTCTTCTCGTGGATTGCCCGACCCTCTATGTATGATATGGATAGGCCTCCATTTCACACACATTGCATGCAAAATTTTGTTTGAGATGTCATCGACACATATTCCCACAAATAATTCACGAAATCAACCCCCCACCCCACCCCCCCACCCCAAAACAAAAAACACTCATGAACGCAGTTTGTATCTCTCACACACACCCCACGTAGGTGGGGGACGTGCACGAAGAGAAGAGGTGCATGCACGGCGCACGTACTCCCGTCTCTTTCCCAACCACACCCGTGCGGGTACACGGTGGAGCTCATTTCTATACGAATAAGGCAGCCCACGTGGTAATTTGGCACGTGTACTGGTTGTCCACTTGGTGGAGGGAGGATCGTCTACCACGGGTGAACAAACAAATTGCGACTTGACGCATTATGTTAAACTAAAAAAGAGGCAAACCATGTGGGCCTACCTTAGAGGCAAGGCTCTATACACTGGAGTACTTTTGATGTGTCCCGTCAACTCGCAGAACGAGGAGAAGCTTGCTTAGTACGCCGTCTCCCCCGCCCATGGGCGCGGTGGCTCGCAGGATGAGGTGAAGCTTGCTTACCACGCCTTACGCCCGCTCCCTCGCCCACGCGGGCGGTGGCTCGCAGCCCGAGGAGAAAATTTTACTACTCCCTCCGATTACTCCTCGTCCCTACTACCTTGGTTATAGAGATTATACTATCATACTGTTTGGAATATATATGTCCTTTAGTAGATTTCAATATGAACTACTAGTACATACTCCAAACACTGATGTATATAGACATATTTTAGAGTGTAGATTCACTCATTTTGCTCCGTATGTAGCACTCTCCCTCGCCCCTCGATCCTCGCCCACGTGGTGGACGTGCAGCAATTCATTCGGTCTCATATAGCCAGAACGATATATACTGCACTACCATTATTGCTCGACTTCCCGAAGAGGCGAAGAGCCAATCGCAAGGTTAATATCTTGGAGATGCCAAGCGCAAGGTTATAGGAGAACGAGTAGTAGGTGTCGCGTCATTTATAAATAAAGTTTTTTTCTTCAGTGGCACGTACGCAATATGATAGGTTCATATGGAGAGAAAAGGAAACCGCTCCACTATATACATAGTCAGGACGGGCCAGCCTACATGGTTGCTTGCTAGGGTTTCTCTCTTCACACTCTCTCACACAAAACGACTGTGGCCACATCTCTAACATCCCGGTGGATCACGTCCGCTTGGGGAAGGGGTGGATACTTAGTGTAGATGCGGTGGCTGTCACCGACGGCAAAAAACCACTGTCGGCACGTCCCAATCAGGGGTCCCCGCCGTTCTCTCTCACAAAGTCGGTGAGGTTTCCTTCATCCATTGCTCACTGCCGCGACGTGGGCAGTTGCCGCCTCCCGCCGCCCTCCTCAAGGTTGAGCTACGTCCCTCAGGTACAACTCCCTGTACAGCCGGCTTGCACCACTGCTCCAGCTGCCCACATCACTCCCTGTGGATATTTCTCTACTTCTTTGCCCCACACATACCTCTACTGGCTTCTACGTACTGTATTTGTGATGAGTTTATGTCTCATCAACTAGTCCCAGTAATCTTATTCTAATCACGCTTGTTCAATTTCTTTGCCACAGGGATGCTCATCTCGATTTTGGTGAAACTGCACAAAATGATCCGATGGTCAAAAGGTTGCAAACTTCATTTATTAGGAAGCTCGAACGTTGCCAGCAAATTGAAGCCTGGTCAGGGTTCACGGTTCAAGGGCTAGGGACTGCATGGATCGTTTTTTCTTTAGCTGCCTCTGTTCCAAAATAAGTGTCAACTTTAGTAGTAGTACAACTTTGTCCCAAAGTTTGCACAAAGTTGAGAAACTTATTTTGGAACGGAGGGAGTACATATTTGCTATGATCTATCAATCATTGAGATGCAATAGCATGCATGTTAGTCTCCTTTGTATTTGATGAAATGTTGCAATGGGCAACCTTGGACGCAAGATACATGTAACAGAAGCTGGAAGCTTCATAGCATTGTACAAATTTATCTCACTGATAAATTACAGTACGTACTATACTAGTAGTTCCTCCATTCCTAAATATAAGTCTTTGTAGAGATTTCACCATGAACCACATGCGGATCACTGAGCCTACATGTTTTCACTGCTCTTGCACGCCTCCGCTGTAAGAATGGAGAAAATTGTAATCTAGTAGGTATAACTCCTTTCGCCGAAAGCGTGGGACATCCAGCAGTCCTACGACCTCAGTAATAAAGACCAATGAGCCATCAAATCACATAGACCCAGCAGTAAGTTGGACGGACGAAGCAACCATCACTCTTGCGCCAGTGAGAGGTTGCGTCCGCTCTGCCCTGGCATGAATGCGGCACCGATTCTTTGGAGCGGCGCTGACCGTTTCAGGCAGGAAGTGCGCGCGGGCGATGGAGGGGCTTTGGGTGGGCCAGGCTGGTCAGGAGCGGCCGTGGCAGCTGTCCGCATGTCCCTACCGGACACGCCCGGAAACGAGAGGATGCACCGACTCTCGTGGCTAAAATCGTACACTACACAACATCTCTCTGTAGGAGTAGGTCGATCTGTCGCTCTCTCTAACACACACATGGTGTTAAACACACACGCACACACACACAGCACGCACACGCACGCACCTTGGTCCCGTTGCACCTTCTAACGTGACTTATTACACCTAGACGGAGGGAGTAGTAAGTATACGAGATACGGTGGCACACTGACTTAAGTCGAATACAAGTGCCCAAAATTTGTGTGCATGTTATAATAAGGACTCAGGAATGTATAAAAGGTTATTTCCCTCTCGTTGAACATAACGGGAGGGTTGTGTAGCTGGTTAGCCTGTTCGCTCATCAAACTTGAGGTCTCGGGTTCGATAACTACACTTGAGCATAATTTGTGCCATGAGGATTCTTTGACTGGTCAAAATATTTTCTAGGGTTTGCACGCTTCACACTCTCTCTCCAGTATATATATACACGCTGGAGCCTCAGCGCTTGTAGTTGCTCTCTTCACACTCTCTCGCCCTCTCCCGCTGGAGCCTCAGCGCTTGTAGTTGCTCTCTTCACACTCTGTCGCCCTCTCCAGATCTAAACAAGACTTCGTTGGCCTCTCTCTCCCCTCACTGCTGCTCAAAGTGCCGGCAGGATCCGTCCGCCGGGAAGGGAAGGAGGCTTAACGCTGTCACCGTCGACGATGGACTACCGACGCAGCTGTTCACTTTCCACCCAGCGGCAGTGCAGGAGGGCCTCCGACCCCTTCTTCTTCGCCGCCGTCCCATCGCCCGCCGAACCACGCCCCAAGAACCTTAAGGTATAATTTACTTACTCCACATGCATTGCTCTAGCTGCATGTATACCATGAATCTAGGACGCGGTTCAAAGAGGAAAGGAGTGGGAAAAGTTGTATATAGCATGAATCTCGGACGTGGTTCAAAGAGGAAATGAAGGGGGAAAGTTGTATAGCATTAATCTAGGACGTGGTTCAAAGAGGAAAGGAATGGGGGAAAGTAGTGGGGAAAGTTGTATCGCATAAATCTAGGACGTGGTTCAAAAAGGAAAGGAAGGGGCGAAAGTACTAGTTCAAAAAGGAAAGGAAGGGACAAGGCTGTAGAGTTTGAGCAGGACTAGATTTGCTGCGCTCACATAGGGAAAGGCGTCTGATAACAAAACTGGGACCAACACGGACTGACACGGAGTTTTTTTAGTCCCTACACCAAAATGTCCCTGTAAACAAACACCCTCTAATAATGCCGCTGCAAAATTGATGCAATGCCACAGTTAAAAGCAAATTACATGTTTAACGAATTTTATTGTTAATATAATATCTATGTTAATATTAATCAATGCCACCATTTGAGAAATGCTACTGTCTTGCTTTCTTTCCCATTTAGATAAGGTATATGCTTCTTTTTGTTAGCTTCTGTGTCATCCACCGTTATTGACCACTAATTGTTTCCTTTGCACCTCTGTGTAAACAGGATTATCTGCTTCACCTCGTTGCCATTGTGACCTTTTGTTGCACTGCACAAAACACTTTTGCAAAATGTCACACCGACAACATTGCTTGATTGATTGATCTTAGTGGAACTGCACAAGAGGAGATCTTACTTCCTATCTGTTAAGGAGAATTTGGTTCAGATCTTCTTCTTGTGAGTTGTTTGAATTCTGCATCATGAGAGGTCAGTACTAGCCTATTTTCACATGATTCTGCAGTGTGCATTCATATGTTGTGCTACTTGTACGATAATGTTGCTTGATTTTAGTGAACTGCACAAATGGAGACAAGACTTCCAATCTGTATGTGCACCGTAATATCCCATTGAGGTAAGATAAGGATATTTCACAACTGCTGGCCTGTATTTTGCCACTTTCATCAGAAAATTAAGTTTAGTACTATACTTGTGCTCCCTAATTAACATGCCAAATCTTACATTGAAGGCGAAGCTTGTTTGTTATTGAACCAAGTGATGAAGGGGAAGAACAAGGGGAAGAAAAACAAAAATCAACTCCCGGTGCTGTCATGAAAAAGTGGTATTGTCCTTGCGAAGTGCTTCATCTGTGCTGTTTTAAATAATTCCTTTCCTTTTTTCGAGCAAACGGTGATGCTAGCATTTAGTAGTCCTCTTGTCTTTGCACAACAGGATGATCTTCCTCTGAAGAAGAATATGGAGTACGTGAAGTGACTAGTTCCGATTATGCCAGGATGAAGAAGCCCTGTCTATCTTATCATCAGAAGGAGCAGTTGAAGGATGGTTACATTACTCCCCACAAGACCAAACTAACTTCAGCTCAGATGGACTGACAAAATCTCCATTTTTTTGCTGTGATGCGCGAGTACAATGTTGTTCTAGGATTCTTTCTGGTGAGTTCCATTTTTCTAAAAGTGTGCTCTACATGGACCATGTATGTGCCTGTTGAAACTGTCAATTCATAGTACAGTTTGCTCTATACTAATCACTTTTTTGTATTTGTGCAAACAGGGGTGCTCAGCTTGATTTCAATGGGAACTGCACAAAATGTTCGTGAATACATCGAATCATTCATTTCCACCACAAGAAAGAGGTGCCGATAAGTTCAAGGCGTTGCAACATATAAGGGCGAAATTATACAAGCTACGCGCGAATTTGGTTGATTTTGGTGGAACTGCACAAAAAGAACAGCTGGTTTATTTAGCACGAGGTGCCATGTCAATGTCCGAACTGATGGCAAACCCTGCCCATTCCACAATCGTAGGCATTTTATATTTTGGAATGGGACAACCTTGTCAAATTTTGCTCATTGATTTTAGCAAGACATGTGTTTGATATTTTCGAATGGGACGCCCTTGCTGTCAGCAGCGTCGATCAATTTTTTTCTTTATTCTTTAGTTGTGAAGTAAATATTGCCTCTGACATGTGAGTCGCTGAGATGCATAATCATTGATTGTTTTGAATGTTCTCTATGAATTGTCAGGCCTGTGTGTTTTATTGCAATGTACGGAAACGCTAAAAACCTGCTCAAACTCTTTGTACTCCTTCTGTTCCTTTTTACTTTGCACATTGTGAAAGTGCATACTTTTTTGTATAAGATTGGTCAAAGTAGAGATACTTTGACTGTAGACAAAACTTGTATGCAGACTAGAAAGGACCGGAGGGAGTACATGTGAAACTGCTGCAAACGAGGTGATCACCCTGGGAATAATGCTAGTACATATTGTTTTGCATGTTCATCCAATGCCAGTGATACAGGAATTCGAACTGATCGAAATAAATTCATTCATACACGGTCGGATTTCATACAAACATGCCAGATTTCATTACATTTCATACATTCTTCAACTAAAAAGGGGTGCGCTAGAGGTATAATTAACTAACTGAAGCTACCCACCTGTGTCCCGCTAGGCCGAACAGAAGCTTCAGTGACTTAACAGCAGGTGTAGTTGCATAACTGACATGTGGCCTATTGGGCCCACGTGTCAGTCAGCCAACTGCACCAGCAGTTAAGTAGAAGCAGCATTACTCTCCAGCAGAACTCCCCAACTCCACATCGCCGCCAAGAAGCTAACCGGCCGTCAATGGTCAACCCGCCTAGCTTGGCTTCAATAGGAGGGTAGCAGCGGTGGCCTTACTTGGACCCGAGCGGCGGCGACCTACCGTGTTCTACTCTTCCTCATTTTCTGTGTGGCGCGGCCTCGTTGGCAGCGGGGCGGGGCCTCGGCGGAGCTGGTGATGTCCTCTATCTCGTTGCCGGCGGGCGGCGCCTCAGCGGAGCGATGGAAATCCTCCCCCGCGTTGCCGGCAGGGTGGGGCCTCGGCTGAGCCGGCGATGTCCTCTGCCTCGTTGTTGGCGGGGCAGGGCCTCGGCGGAGCCGGTGGTGTCCTCTGCCTCGTTGTTGGCGCCGCGGGGACTCGGCGGAGCAGGGCCTTGTCGACGCCAGCAGAGAGGGGACTCGTCGGAGCCGGCATTGTCCTCTGCCTCGTCCTCGGTCTCGCCAAACAGCGCATCGCCCGCTTCATCGCCCTCTTTGCTAGCCTCTTTGTAGGCGGCCGTAGCCTCCGCCACCCGCATGCGCTCCTGCAACACTCGAGGCGGCCCTTGCGGGCGGAGCGATATGAGTCGAGCAGTGCCTCCTGCTCCGCCTGCTCCGTGGCGATCTGCTCCTCTGCCTGCAGATGCTCCTGGAGGAGATGGTGGTTATAGGCGGCGTCGGCCTGCGCCTCTCGGAACTACTCCTGACGCATCTGCCTCACACTGTCCATATATTGGGCACGGGCCTCGCCAATGCTCATGGTGCAATGCACCAGCGAGGATGGCGCAGAGGAGGGGGTTGGCGCCGAATCGTCGACTACCATGTTCTCCATTGGGACATCGTCGTCCTCCGGCTGCCTGCCGGCCAGCTGGTCGGCAGCAATGGGTGCCATCTCCTTGTGGTCCGTCATCCGCCCGTCCCGAAGAGCGCTGGAGCGCGAGGAAGCCATGGTGGGCAGTAGTGGTGTGGACAGGAGAAAGGGAACGGATGCGGATGACTGCGGCTATGGCCGGCACAGCAGTTTATATAGCAATGGTGGGCGGGTGGAGGGACGGACGTGTGGCGCCGAAGTAGCTGCCTCGGCAACCGCGTATCATTAATGTGGGCGGCGGATGGACGGACGACACTTGTGTCGTTTGAAGGTGGAGCAATCGCCTGCACCGGGAAGCGGGACGGGCGGCGCTGACTGTTTCGGGCGGAAAGCGCGCGCGGGCGAGGAGATGACTTTACTTGGAGAGGATGACAATGGGGACCCACCAGGTCCATAGCCTCACGTACGCAAGTGCCTCCTTATTATATATATATATATATATATATATATATATATATAAAACTATACTCCCTCCGTCTAGGTGAATAAGTCGTATTAGAAGGTGCATCACGACCTAGGTGCAAGCAGATTGGTGGAAAAGAAGAATATTTCTCTCTTCTAAACACAACATTTAATCACAGCAGTTAAGAGGATGCCTTATTAGCTACCCATGCAGGCCATCGTAATTCATAGCATGCAAAGCGCTTTTATTTCTTGCCTAATAACCGCATGGACGTGCTGCATGCATTGGTCCTTGCCCGAGCAAAAAAAAGGGAGGAAAGGGGTTTCCACGAGAGACAACGAGGCAGAGGTGGAAGCGCTCGCTGGAGTTATTTATTTTTCTTCCCCCTGGTTTCCTGACATCACAATCCCACACCATTGTCAACCTATGTAGTACTAGTCAATAAACGAGAGAATTGCACAAGAAGCGACCGACAGCTGGGACCAAGCAGCTCGAGCAGTATTTGTGTTTTTGAGGTGTGAGCACTGCAGAGTTTTTCGATGTTTAGCCTAGATATTAATTTTTCTCCTGTGAACAACAACGAAAACATCGCTGCAGGTATTAACTGGGCGGGCTATGGCCCGTCTAGCCCAGGCCAGATATCCAGCCCAGATATTAAATTTTTTTCAAGCTGAAAATGGCTAGCCCAGCTATACTTTTTTTAGGAATACCCAGGCAAGGTCAAGTTGTTATTCTCCGCCCCGCTGGGCTGCAAATCTTTCCTAGGAGGGATGCATTAGGCTTAACAAGAAAATGGGCTTTAAGAAATAATAAATGGGATGTAATTATAAAAACTGGGCAGTAACTATAAAAAATGCACCAAACACGTGATTACTTTATAAAATATTATTTTTGGATATTGAAAATTTTAATTTCATTAATTGTTGCGAGCGCAATGTTTCGTTGGATTTTTATGTAATATAAATTTATATTGAAATTGTATTTAATCTGACTAGAAATTTCAGGATAAAAATATTTCGGATCCCATCAAAATGTGGGAAATTTTATTGAATTCTGTTTTGAACGGTTGGTTGAAATGGGCTGTACTTTTAACAAACTATAAATGGGCTGTAGTAAATTCCATTAGAATTCAAAAATGGGCTACACATTCTTACAAATCTCAAATGGGCTATAGGTTCTCTGCCACACACTTCTGGCCTTACTAAGTTGATGCATCCCCTAAAAAAACAGAGTTGATGCGTATGCAAGGCTTTGTCAACTTATAGTCAACACACGGTTCTAGCAGGAGTGGCCGTTGGATGTCCATCCAACGGATGCCGTGCTTCTTCTTCAATCTCGGATATTCTAGCTTCACCCGCCCAAAAAATGATTCCTCCCCCTGACATCTGGGGTGCACCATTTCGGAAGCTGACCTGTGGGCCTACTAAGTTGACATACCAAGGGCTTTGTCAACTTAGTCAATATAAACGATTCTAGCTGCAGTGACCGTACGATGTCCATCCAACGGCCGTAGTGCTTCTTCAACCTCTGGTCTTCTTGCTCCAGCCGCCCAAAGCAGCACCGGTCATGCCGCCTGCTCCTGCCTCCCGTGGCCGGTTGTGCTGCCGTGGAGGCCTCACCGCCCCCTACTATTCTCACCGCTGGCCAGGCCCTGCGGCAACGGCAGCCTCACACCGCAGCCGAACGAGTGAACCCTCATACTCCTCTCCGTGTGGGCATCCACTGCCGCGTCTTCAACGGCTCCGCGTCATCCCCTTCCTAGGCCTCGTCGTCGTCCACCGCCCTGGTGCTCTCGGCGCGGCGTGGTCAACATGGAAGGAACGACTTCCATCGGACGTGGACTGTACGTGGAGAGGCTGACAGCTGGGTCCACGATGGCAGCAAGGAAGTGCCTCCTTATTACGTGGAAAATAATGATTCCTCCACCTGACAGCAGGGACCCACCGGACGGGCCACCAGTATTTTTCCAAAAAATCGTTTCCCCCTGACTGCTAGGACCCACCGGATGGGCCACCGTATTTCGTGAAAAAAACGTTCCCCCCGCTGTTAGCTCGGACCCACCGGAAGTGCCTCCTTATTACGCACAAAAAAATGAATACTCCCCCGGCTAGCTGGGACCCACCTTGCTGGGAGGCTGACTTGTGGGCCTACTAAGTTGACGGGGACGAAGGGCTTTGTCAACTTAGTCAATATGAACGATTCTAGCTCTAGTGACTGTACGATGTCCATCCAATGGCTGTAGTGCTTCTTCAACCTCTGGTCTTCTTGCTCCAGCCGCACAAAGCAGCGCCGGTCGTGCCGCATGCTCCTGCCTCCCGTGGTCGGCTGTGCTGCCGCAGAGGCCTCACCGCCCCCTACTATTCCCACCGCTGGCCAGGCCCTGCAGCGACGGCAGCCTCACACTGCAGCCGAACTAGTGAACCCTCGTAGTCCTCTCCGCGCGGGCTTCCACTGCTGTGTCGTCCCCTTCCTAGGCCTCGCCGTCGTCCACCGCCGTGGTGCTCTCCGCGCGGCATGGTCAACGTGGTCAAGGAACAACTTCCATCGGAAGAGTACTGTACGTGGAGAGGCTGATAGCTGGGTCCACGGCCACAGCACAGTTTTTTGTGATTTGCCAAGTAAGTCGCTTTGTCAGGCCTGTTGGGCTGCAAATCTTTCAAGACGAGGAGAGCTTTCATTCGGCTGGCCGAGAAAATGGCCCATCAGTAATGAGAAATGGGTTGTACATTTTTAAAACACATCATACCGGCAATTAGTTTCAAATATCTTTTTTTTCATTTCAAGATTTTAAATTACATTAATTTTTATGCATGGAGAATTTGTTGGATTTTATATTGATATACATTTATTTTTAAAATCAGTTTGAATGTGATTCGAAATTTCGGGATTAAAAACAGTTCGGACCGCATCGAAATATGCAAAATTTCGTATAATTTTTTAACCGTTGCCACAATATGGGCTCTAATGCTAACAAAAAGAATATGGGCTCCAAAAAAACCTTAAGAATTAGCAAATGGGCTGTAAATTATTAGAAATAATGGCATATGGGATGTATGCTGTTTTCCACAGATTTGAGGCTTTCCTAAAAAAAGGTTGACGCAGAAGCGCTGACTGTTGGATGTCCATCCAACGGCCGTCATGCTTCTTCAATCTCTGCTCTTCCTGCTCCAGCCGCTCAAACAAGCGTCGGCGGGACTACCTGCTCCCTCCTCCTCGCGGCCGGCTGTGCTGCCGCGCAGGCCTCACTGCCCGACCGTACTCCCATCGCTGGCCTAGCCATCCCTCTACTCACCCACACCTGCTGTTATTCTTCAGCGGCGGCAGACGAACCAGTAAACCCTCGTACGGTCATACTCCCCTCCACGTGGGAAACAATTGCCGAGTCTTCCCTGCCTCCGTGTCGTCCCCTTCGTAGGCCTCGCCTTCGTCCACCGCCCTGGTGCTCTCGGCACGGCGTCATCAACATGGTCAAGGAACGACTTTGATCGGACATGGACTGTACATGGAGAGGCTGACAGCTGGGTCCACGGCCGCAGCAAGGAAGTGCCTCCTTATTACGCGGAAAATAATGATTCCTCCACCTGACAGCTGGGACCCACCGGATGGGCCACTGTATTTCGCAAAAAAACGTTTCCCCCTAACGGCTGGGACCCACCAGCTACATCTTCGCACGCAAGGAAGTGCGTCCGGGCAAAAAAACGATTCACCCCCTGACTGCTGGGACCCACCAGCTACATCTTCGCAGGCAGGGAAGTGCCTGACAGTCGGGACCCACCTGGTCGAAGCGTACATAGCGTTGTCATTCTGGTCGCGAACGTGTACGTACATATATACTGGTCGATGTAGAGGCGCGTACGTGTCGTAGTAGAGGCGTGCACGTAGCATGTACACGTACGTACAGCGGCCAGGGTGCAAGAAATAAAATACGGCCACGTATGTTTACATACGGGCGGGGTCTCGAACGCCTACTCGCGCATACGTACGGCCAGGGCTCGTGTACATGGCTGGGTCGGAACGGAGAAACAGCATCGTCGTCACGTTCATGGGGAGGCAACGGAATGCGTCGTGTTCATGGGGAGGCAACGGAATGCGTCGTGTTCATCGGGAGGGCTTGGACGGAACATGCGATGGAAACGAGGCCTGGCATACCACAAAATGGAGGAAACGGCCTTGTGTTCGACCGGCCACGTTCGAAATGGGATCCTGTTCATCGGGAGGGGTTTGGCGTACCGCAAAACAGAGGAAACGGACCTCCTACGGTCGAAACGGGGGTCCTGTTGATCGGGAGGGGTGTGGCGTACCACAAAACGGACGAAACGGAGTTGTGTTGGAGCGCTACGGTCGAAACAGGGGTCATGTTCATCGGGAGGGGTGTGGCGTACCGCAAAATGGGACTCCATGAGATACTGTCATCTCCACCGTCGACCCCCTCCAGCCTCCATGAGCTACTGTTCATCCACCGTCGACCTCCTCCAGCCTCCACAGGCTCCTGTTCATCCAGCCTCCATCGCGCGCTACTCCACCGGCTACTGTTCAACCACCCCTCTCCACGGGCTCCTGTTCAACCACCCCTCCACGGGCTACTGTTCATCCTGCCCTCTATCGTCTATGGTTCATCCTGCCCTCCACGGGGTGGTCCTGTTCATCCAGCCCTCCACGGGGTCCTGTTCATCCATCCCCAACCGGCTCGATCGATCGGGGTCATGTTCATCCAGAGGCAACACCACGGGGTCCTGTTCATCCGCCCCCACCGGGAACTGTTCATCCAACCCCCTCCCCCCCCCCCCCCCCGCGCAACGCTCACTGTTCATCCAGAGGCAGCATCGATCGGCTTCAGTTAGCTGCAGTAGCGAAGGAATCACTCGATCGGGTTCAGTTAACAGCCATTGATCGATCGCTCGGGTTCAGTAACGCGTAGCCTGCAGTGCAATCGCTCGGGTTCAGTTAGAGCCCAACGCCTCGCTCGGGTTCAGTTAGAGCCAACGCCTTGCACACACGCTCGTACGTGTACGAGAGAAACGCGCATTGCTCGGCCCCCGACCTCCCACCGTAACCGGGAACTCCCCAAAATTTTCCTCCCCCTCGCTTCTACCATGGTTTTTTCCGTCATGGATGGCCCAAAGAATGTCATGCAGCTGCGTCTCCGGCCCGCCCAGGACGAAAAGCCCATTTTCTGTCATGATTTTTTGTCATATAAGTAGGAGCCCACCACATCTATGATGATACCGGGTTTTGTCATAATTATCGTCATAGAAGTGTCATATGTATGACAAAAAAAATTCGTTCGGCCCAAAATGTCACGGATGTGTCTTTTTTTTGTAGTGCATGTGAAAGTAAATTACTTGTTACTTACCCGAATTCGGAGCTCTCCAGGAGCATTCGCAGATTTGGCCCACAGCGTGTCGGATGCCGCAAAATTTTACTGGGCCGAGGAGGGAAGCTCGACGGAGAAGTTGTTCTGGGCCCAGTATACTGGAACCGAACACCCAGTACCTATGAGCGACCAGCTCAAGCAGCTGGTCGAGCTACACAAGGCGGCCGAACAAGCCATGAAGGGCTTTATAGTCTGGATGTGGCCTGGCGACGCCCTTCCCGGCAGCTACTTCGGCCTAGTGAGGCGGCTTGTGGATGCCTGCCCACGGCTGGAAGTCATCAAGCGGTCTGTCTGCATCGAAGGGGCGCGTCGGGCTTTCGCCCGTGTGAAGGTGCAATGGGCCAAGCTGGATGCCGTGAAGCTGATTAAGGAAGGGCCACCGAAGGGCAAGGAGCATCGCCACCCCGAGATGTACTATGAGGGTGTCCTGAAGGGTGCTCGTCTCATAGCGGACAAGTGTACGAAAGATATAATATTCGAGTAAACTTGCTCGTGTAATCCTGTAGTTATGAAAACTTGTTCATATGCGCTATGCAACGCTTGTTTGAATTTAAAATATTACCTTCTGTTTGGCTGTTTATCAAATCTTAGAGATGGCTAGTCGTCGGCTTCTGCCCCCATGCCACGAGTGCTGGGGTGTTCGGGATAAACCTGAGCACTCTTGTTCACATTGTTGGGTCCTTCGAGGGAGGTGCTCAGCACGAAGGCAATCGGACTATAATGCGTTATCACTCTCACTTAGCCATAGAATTCTATAATTTTAAATTTCGGCGAAGCCCCTAGTATTCGGAAGGCCGAATCTGGGACGCGATACACGCCTTAAGCCGGACAGGGCCGACTCCTCGCTCTAAGCGGCATAAGTCTTTAAGGACTCGAAAACCTCTCGAACAGTGACCAGTCTCTCGCCTTCTCATGACAGTCAGTTTTAGCTTTCTCTACTGAGGTGCTTAGCCCAGCAGAATCGGGGCACAATCGCAGTAGTTCTCCCAGTGCTACCTTAGCCGATATAGCGGAACGTAAGGTACCAAAACATGGGAGCCGGGCAAACCCAACTATTGACCTAAGACATGATTCGGAGCTGATGCATATAATGCTATAAGTTTGGGGTGCCGCACTGTCGAAAGTGTTCGGACTTCTCACGTCGTATTGTGGGGTATGCTTAAGCCCCTAGCGTATTGGTCGTACCAGAGTGTACGGGTGCTGGATGTCACGAATGAACATATATATATATATAAAGAATGCAATAAAAGCCTTAATGCAATGCATTGTTTATTAAAAAAAACATGCGTTAGAGCAGAATGATACAGGTAGTGCGATAAGCAAAAAGTAGGACTATGTCCCCTCCAAGGGCAAGCTGAGGAATAATATTAAAACAAGTATTTCACTCATTATCGTAATCCACCTGGGAGTTCTGTGGTGTGATGTAGCTTTCTGCCTCCTTGGTTGCTGCATCATGTGTTCGGCAATCATGCTACCGGACAGGGTTTCTAGAGATTAATGTCCTGAAAGAGAGAAAAATAACAAAGCGGGAAGCCCCTAGTGCGGTTTAAGCCGCGTCTTGGGGCATGCCATAGTCGTGCCCCCTTCCCCGCCTGTGCCCATGGTATTTTTAATGCGTAATTATGTACGCGTGGCACGGGTTTCGCCGTTTGGCTGGGACCGGGGTGGGGGCCGCATTGCTATGCGAGCTCAGAATGTGCCAGGCGGTCTAGTTGTCGATTACTCCGGGCGCGCTTGAAGTTGTCCGGGTCCTTAATCGCCGAACTAGTGGGTTGCCTTAAGTGGCTGCTTTGTGCTTCTGCTGCGAGGACGGCAGTGTGCTCCTCCGTTCGGAGAGAGCGCTCTGTGTTTCCATTAACTTTAATGACCCCACAAGGTCCTGGCATCTTGAGCTTGAGGTATGCATAATGCGGTACCGCATTGAATCTCGCAAATTCGGTTCGCCCAAGCAGTGCATGATAGCCACTGCGGAACGGGACTATATCGAAGATTAACTCTTCGCTTCGGAAGTTATCCGGGGATCCGAAGACCACTTCCAGTGTGACTGAGCCTGTGCAATGGGCCTCTACACCTGGTATGACGCCTTTAAAGTCGTTTTTGTGGGTTTGATCCTTGAGGGGTCTGTACCCATTTTGCGCACTATGTCCTGGTAAAGCAGGTTCAGGCTGCTGCCGCCATCCATAAGGACTCGAGTGAGGTGAAATCCGTCAATGATTGGGTCTAAGACCAGTGCGGCAAAACCGTCATGACGGATACTAGTGGGGTGGTCCCTGTGATCGAATGTGATCGGACAGGAGGACCATGGGTTGAACTTTGGGGCGACTGGCTCCAACGCATATACATCCCTGAGCGCACGCTTCTGCTCCCTCTTGGGATGTGGGTTGCGTATATCATGTTCACTGTCCGCACTTGTGGCAGGAACCTCTTCTGTCCTCTGGTGTTCGGCTGCCGGGGCTCTTCCTCGTCATTGCTATGTGGCCCCTTATCTTTGTTTTCGGTGTTTAACATGCCAGCCTGCTTGAATACCCAACAATCCCTATTGGTGTGGTTGGCTGGCTTGTCGGGGGTGCCGTGTATTTGACACGAGCGATCGAGTATGCGGTCCAAACTGGACGAGCCCGGAGTGCTTCTTTTAAATGTCTTTTTCCACTGACCAGGTTTAGAGCCTTTGAATCCGGCATTGACTGATGTATCCTCGGTATTGTCGCTGTTAATGCGGCGCTTATGTTTGTTGCGACGTGACCTGCCATTGCCGTCCTTGGTATCCGAAGTACCACGGTTCTTTGATATGTTATTACTGCGAGCCAGCCAACTGTCTTCTCCTGCACAAAAGCGGGTCATGAGTGTCGTGAGGGCTGCCATAGATTTCGGCTTTTCCTGACCAAGGTGCTGGGCTAGCCACTTGTTGCGGATGTTGTGTTTAAAAGCTGCTAGGGCCTCTGCATCCGGACAGTCAATGATTTGATTTTTCTTTGTTAGGAACCGTGTGCAGAATTGCCTGGCCGATTCCTCTGGCTGCTGAATTATATGGCTCAGGTCATCGGCGTCTGGTGGTCGCACGTAAGTGCCCTGAAAGTTGTCGAGGAATGCGGCTTCCAGATCTTCCCAACAGCCAATGGACTCTGCTGGCAAGCTGTTGAGCCAATGCCGGGCTGGTCCTTTAAGTTTGAGTGGGAGGTATTTGATTGCGTGTAGGTCATCACCGCGGGCCATGTGGATGTGCAGGAGGAAATCCTTGATCCATACCACAGGATCTGTCGTGCCGTCGTATGATTCTATGTTTACGGGTTTGAAACCCTCTGAGATTTGATGATCCATTACTTCATCTGTGAAGCATAAGGGGTGTGCGGCACCTCTGTACTGGGCTATATCGCGACGCAGCTCCAATGAGTCTTGCCTGCTGTGTTCGGCCCGGCCGGATTTAATTTTACTGTATCCGGCGTGATGTTTATCGTCTCGCATAGTGGCGTGCCCTCGTGATCCGTAGATCGATCTTGCATGTTTTGCTTTGTCCTCCAATACGTCTCGCAGGTCTGGCATGTTTCCCCATGCCTTTTTATTTGAATGGCGTCGGGGTGCTAGCTGAGCTTTTGGCTGGAATGCCTCTCTATCGCGGCCACGAGGTGGCCGATCAGCCACGTCATACGCTTCTTCCTCCAGTCGGGGTAGCAACCTGCATTTTGGGTAACTCTTGGAGGGGCGTTCGAGTTTATATTCCTCGGCCACGAGGACTTCAGTCCGTCTGACAGCTAGCAGATCTTGATCAGCTTGAAGCTGCTGCTGCTTTTTCTTAAGGCTATTTGTCGTGGCTATAAGCCGGCGCTTGAAGCGCTCTTGTTCGACGGGATCCTCTGGCACGACGAATTCGTCATCGTCGAGGCTTGCCTCGTCTTCGGAGGGGGGGCATGTAATTATCATCCTCCGCCTCTCCATCTGCCGCTCTCTCTGGAGGGCTGGTCTCTCCATCCTCCTGTCCTAGATTGTGCTGGAGGGGATTGTTGCCATCTTCGGCACTATCCGGAGTGTTATTATCCACTGTGCCGGTATCACCACTTTTTCTTTGGCGGGACTTAGAGCGGCGCCGCTGACGCCGGCGCTTAGGTTGCTTCTTGGAGGGGTCATCCTCCACTGTTCCGTCGCCATTGCCTTCTTTGGGTGTCTCCACCATATATATGTCATACGACGAGGTGGCTTTCCAGTGCCCTATAGGCGCTGGTTCCTGTTCGTCTCCTGCATCGTCGTCCATACCATCGATGTCTTCGGAGTCGAAGTTGAGCATGTCGGTCAAGTCATCGACAGTGGCTATGAAGTGGGTGGTGGGTGGGCGTCGAATTTCTTCGTCGTCCGCATCCCAATCCTGCTGGTCATAATCCGGCCAGGACTCTCCTGACAAAGAGAGAGGCCTTAGTGAATTCAGTATGTCGCCGAAGGGCGAGTGCTGAAAGATATCCGTGGCAGTGAACTCCATGATCGACGCCCAATCAGATTCGATTGGCAGGGGCGCGGATGGTCCAGAGTCCGGAGGAGAGTCCAGCGATGGGGAGTCACGGGCCTCGCGAAGGATAAGGTTGGTGTTTGGTTCGATCTCCGTTGAGGTTGCTGCCTCCGCGGCGGGGTCTAACCACCCGCCCTTGGATGGCGCAGTTGGCTCCGAATTAAAGGTCGGAGCGGCTGCATGTGCGGTCTCCAGGACACTGTTTGGTGGCAGAGCTAAATCATGCCCATCGTGATAGTGCGGCGCACTCGGCAGGGGCTCGCATCCGTCGAAGATCAAGTCTCCGCGGATGTCGGCCGTGTAGTTTTGGCTTTCCAAACCTGACCTGATGGCCAGGGGCGTAGCTTTCAATCTGCTCCAGATGACCAAGCGAATTGGCCCGTAGTGCAAAGCCGCCGAATACAAAAATCTGTCCGGGGAGAAAAGTCTCACCCTGGACTGCATCGCTAATGATGATCGAAGGAGCCATCAAGCCTAACGGCGACGACACAGAGGAACTCTCAATGGAAGCACCAATGTCGGTGTCAAAACCGGCGGATCTCGGGTAGGGGGTCCCGAACTATGCGTCTAAGGCGGATGGTAACAGGAGGCAGGGGACACGATGTTTTCCCCAGGTTCGGGCCCTATTGATGGAGGTAAAACCCTACGTCCTGCTTGATTTATTCTTGATGGTATGGGTATTACAAGAGTTGATCTACCACGAGATCGGAGAGGCTAAACCCAAGAAGCTAGCCTATGGTATGATTGTATGTTGTCCTACGGACTAAAACCCTCCGGTTTATATAGACACCGGAAAGGGCTAGGGTTACACAAGGTCGGTTACAAAGGAGGAGATATACATATCCGTATTGCCTAGCTTGCCTTCCACGCCAAGTAGAGTCCCATTCGGACACAAGACGAAGTCTTCAATCTTGTATCTTCATAGTCTAACAGTCCGGCCAAAGGATATAGTCCGGCTGTCTGGAGACCCCTAATCCAGGACTCCCTCAGCGGTAAACGCCGGATTTAGAAGCTCTCGGCCAGGGCAGTAGAAGCCGCCCTGCAAAGGCAACAGAGATGAATTGTCCAGCCTAAACGAAATTCTGGACAAAATATGTCAGATCCATAGCACTCCGGATAAACCGGCAAATCATACCCATAGAGAATGTTGTGTCTTCAAACAGTCCGGCAAGCTCAACGCTGAACACAAGGGGCAGGATACACCAAGTGAAGACGAGGACGAGCCTTTCAAGCAAAACACAGGGGAACAGAATAAATTCCCACCAGAAGTCAAAACAGTCAACGTGTTACACGTGATAAAAGGGACAAACAAAGCGGCACCTTTAGAGGAACATGCCCCAGGGCCTATCAGCGCGGAGCTCCACCACTGGTCGTCCCAACCGATGACCTTCGACCATCGGGATTACTCGACAAGTATCCGGCGTGCAGGATGGGCTGCCTTGGTATTAGATCCAATAATTGACGGATACCACTTCACCCGAGTCCTGATGGCCGGCGGCGGCAGTTTAAATCTGATATATCAGGAGACAGTCTGCAAAATGGGGATAGACCCAACAAAACTTTGCTGCAGCAATGCTACCTTTAAAGGAGTAACGCCAGGCCCGGAGGCTCATTGCAGGGGCTCCCTGCTACTAGAGGTTATATTCGGCTTCCCCGATAACTTCCGCAGCGAAAATTTAACTTTCCACGTCGCTCCGTTCCAAAGTGGCTATCAAGCACTACTCGGACGCGAAGCTTTCGCTCGCTTCAACGCAATACCGCATTATGCTTCCCTCAAGCTCAAGATTCCCGGTCCACGCGGCATCATTACAGTAAATGGAAATATTGAGCGCTCCTTGCGCGCCGAAGACGGTGCGGCCGCCTTGGCCGCCGCACACTAAACGGCCTCACCAACTCAAGCATTTGACAGGTCGTTAAGACCACGGACACGGCTAGACGAGTCCGGCTCAGCTATATGTAATTAATACAGGTTTGATGGCTATACCCCTATTACAATACAAGGGGCTCAACGCGCGCGCAAAAGTGGCAATAAGGCTCACCTTTACTCATTTTCAACTATATATTGTTTATTTAGTATAACTTAACTTTTGCACGGCAACTTTTCAATTAAGTTCCTCTCTTTTTCAGATGACCATCATGCTACACCCGTCTAGCATACAGCACAACGGAGACACAGGCGCAGACGTGCAGCAGGGACCCGTTCCAAGGATTCTTTGTAGAATAAGACCCTGGTAAACGTTTTTTACTGTCTCTTGTTGATTTACATCCCTCGGATTCTCAGTACAACCGAGAAGGATGCTGACGTCCTGGCATGTGGCCACGCCAGAATAATGCTCGTACCTGGACACCAGGGGCTTGTTACAAAGGGTACTGTTTAGACCCGGTTTACACCATAAAGACCGAATACCTTAGGGAGTGTTTGGCGTCGCGAGTTTGGCCTTATATGCATCAGCTCCGAATCATGTCTTTGTTCAAATGTTGGCTTTGCCCGGCTCCTGTGTTTTGCTGCCTTACGTTCCGCTCTATCGGCTAAGGCGGCACCAGGAGAACTACTACGATTGTGCCCTGGTTCATCCGGACGAGCACCTCAGTAGAGAAGGCCGAAAACTGACTATCATGATATCGCGTGAGACTGGTCAACCACTCTATGGCCTATTGGAATCTTCGGGATTCCTCTGCATTAACGAAGGGCTGTTTCCCGGCCAGGCATGTACGCACCCCGAATCCGGACGAGTGCGGATCCACCAGGGGCTATATAGTAGCCCCACTGTCAAACTCCTATCGCTAAGTGAAAGTGTTAAAGCATTATAGTCCGGTTGCCTAGCTCGCTGCGCTATCACCTCCTTATTGGGACCAAGACGTTGGATTAAGTGTGAATACGCGTCTTCTGCGAACACCCCCACGTTATATGCGTGGGGGTTGAAGCCGACGACTGCAATCTTTCAGGTTATATACATGTATACATAAACGGCCGCACAGGAGGCATCACAATACTTTCGGGCAAAAGTATAAATACAGCCTTGATAAATTCAATAAAACGTTGTTTTTACAATGGGAATACATGTCACTCAAACATAACATTCTTCGAGCACTGGGCCTCTATCGTACGAGCGCCCTCAAGAACTTCTTCAAAATAGTGCTCGGCAGCCACTTGGCCTATGGCCAAACCCTGCGTCGCGAGAGTGGTGGCATCCATCTTCGCCCAGTATGTTTTGACACGGGCAAGGGCCATCCGCGAGCCTTCTATGCACGTCGACCTCTTCATCGCATTAATGCGTGGCACCGCACCAAGGAACTGCTGCACCAAGCTAAAATAGGCCTTTTCGGCCATAGATTATCCACGACATACCTCATGGCGAGTCCGGACAATCTATTGAGTTTGGCCCATTCGGCAAGCTGATTAGTCAATGGAAGCGGGCGCTCTGGAACGTTAAATTGCGACCAGAACAGCTTGTCCACTTCATGATCTGTTTGATCTCGGAAGTATTCGGCCGCATCGACAGCGCTCACTGCCAAGTCCAGATATGCGTCGGCCGAACTCCACAGCCGATCCAGAGGGGCATACCGCGGATCGCCGAACTTCCTTCGCAGCATAAAGGGCTTCCCAGCCACAATATCCCCGGCTTCACGCAGTTCCTCCTTCTTTGCTCTCATTACAGAGCGGGTGTCTTTGGTCGCCATGGTGTCCTTTTCGAGGTCCGTAGCCTTCGCCCGTCTTTCTTCTTCAAGAAACTGGCAGCGGTCGGCGGTGTCTTTTTGTTGGGGAACGTAGCAGAAATTCAAAATTTTCTACGCAACACCAAGATCAATCTATGGAGTAATCTAGCAATGAGGGAAGGAGAGTGCATCTACATACACTTTTAGATCGCTAAGCGGAAGCGTTCAAGTGAACGGGGTTGATGGAGTCGTATTCGTCGTGATCCAAATCACCGATGATCCTAGTGCCGAACAGACAGCACCTCCGCGTTCAACACACATGCAGCCCGGTGATGTCTCCCACGCGTTGATCCAGCAAGGGGAGAAGGAGAGGTTGGGGAAGACTCCGTCCAGTAGCAGCACGACGGCGTGGTGGTGGTGGAGGAGCGCAGAACTCTAGCAGGGCTTCGCCAAGCACTACGAGAGACGAGGAGGGAGAGAGGTAGGGCTGCGCCTTGGGAGAGTTCATCTCGTGTCTTGGGCAGCCCCAAAACCTCCACTATATATAGGGTCAAGGGGGAGGGGGAGGCGCCCTAGGGTTTCCCCTAGGGGGGCGGCGGCCAGGGCAGATGGGATCTCCCCCTTGGGTGACTTGGCCCCCAAGCCAGGAGGTGGGAACCCTAGATGGGGCGCCCCAAACCCCCTGTTCACGTGGGAATAGGTGAGGGGGGCGCACAGCCCCTTAGTGGGCTGGTTTGCCCCCTTCCCTTGGCCCATGAAGCCCCCCAACACTTGCCAGGGCTCCCGAAACACCTTTCGGTCATGCTGGTCATCACCCGGTACCTCCGGAACACTCCCGGACTCCAAAACCCTTCGTCCAATATATCAATCTTTACCTCCGGACCATTCTGGAACTCCTTGTAACGTCCGGGATCTCATCCGGGACTCCGAACAACATTCGGTAACCGCGTACATACTTTCCCTATAACCCTAGCGTCATCGAACCTTAAGTGTGTAGACCCTACGGGTTCGGGAATCATGCAGACATGACCGAGACACCTCTCCGGCCAATAACCAATAGTGGGATCTGGATACCCATGTTGGCTCCCACATGTTCCACTATGATCTCATCGGATGAACCACGATGTCAAGGATTCAGTCAATCCCGTATACAATTCCCTTTGTCCAACGGTATTGTACTTGCCCGAGATTCGATCGTCGGTATCCGATACCTTGTTCAATCTCATTACCGGTAAGTCTCTTTACTCGTTCCGTAACACATCATCCCGTGATCAACTCCTTGGTCACATTGCGCATATGATGATGTCCTACCGAGTGGGCCCAAAGATACCTCCTCGTCACACGGAGTGACAAATCCCAGTCTCGATTCGTGCCAACCCAACAGACACTTTCGGAGATACCCGTAGTGTACCGTTATAGCCACCCAGTTACGTTGTGACGTTTGGCAAACCCAAAGCATTCCTACGGTATCCGGGAGTTGCACAATCTCATGGTCTAAGGAAATGATACTTGACATTAGAAAAGCTTTAGCATACGAACTACATGATCTTTGTGCTAGGCTTATGATTGGGTCTTGTCCATCACATGATTCTCCTAGTGATGTGATCCCGTTATCAACGACATCCAATGTCCATGGTCAGGAAACCGTAACCATCTATTGATCAACGAGCTAGTCAACTAGAGGCTTACTAGGGACATGGTGTTGTCTATGTATCCACACATGTATCTGAGTTTCCTATCAATACAATTATAGCATGGATAATAAACGATTATCATGAACAAGGAAATATAATAATAATCAATTTATTATTGCCTCTAGGGCATATTTCCAACAGTCTCCCACTTGCACTAGAGTCAATAATCTAGTTCACATCGCCATGTGACCAACATCCAAAGAGTTTACTAGAGTTCACAATCTAGTTCACATCACTATGTGATTAACACTCAATGAGTTCTGGGTTTGATCATGTTTCTTGTGAGAGAGGTTTTAGTCAACGGGGTCTGCAACATTCAGATCCGTATGTACTTCGCAAATCTCTACGCTATATTTGGAGCCATTTCAAATAACTGTTCTACTTGGAGCTATTCCAAATTGTTGCTCCATTATACGTATCCGGTATCTCTACTCAGAGCTATCCGGATAGGTGTTAAGCTTGCATCGACGTAACTCTTTACGTCGAACTCTTTATCACCTCCATAACCGAGAAACATATCCTTATTCCTCTAAGGATAATTTTGACCGCTATCTGGTGATCTACTCCTAGATCACCTTTGTACCCTCTTGCCAGACATGTGGCAAGGCACACATCAGGTGCGGTACTCAGCATGGCATATCGTATAGAGCCCATGACAAGAGCATAGGGGACGACCTTCGTCCTTCCTCTTTCTTCTGCCGTGGTCGAGCTTTAAGTCTTAACTTCATACCTTACAACTCAGGCAAGAACTCCTTCTTTGGCTGATCCATCTTGAACACCTTCAAGATCATGTCAAGGTATGTGCTCATTTGAAAGTACCATTAAGCGTTTTTTGATCTATCCTTATAGATCTTGATGCTCAATGTTCAAGTAGCTTAATCCAGGTTTTCCATTGAAAACCACCTTTCAAATAACCCTATATGCTTTCCAGAAATTCTACATCATTTCGGATCAACAATATGTCATCCACATATACTTATCAGAAATGTTGTAGTTCTCCCACTCACTTTATTGTAAATACAAGTTTCTAACAAACTTTGTATAAACCCATAAACTTTGATTACTCCATCAAAGTGTATATTCCAACTCCGAGATGCTTGCTCTAGTCCATGGAAGGATCGCTGGAGCTAGCATACCTTTTAGCATCCTTAGGATCGACAAAACCTTTCTGATTGTATCACATACAACCTTTCCTTATGAAAACTGGTAAGGAAACTTGTTTTGGCATCCATCTACCAGATTTCATAAATGCAGCTTATGCTAACATGATTCCGACGGACTTAAGCATCGCTACGGGTGAGAAAATCTCATCGTAGTCAACTACTTGAACTTGTGAAAAACTCTTCGCCACAAGTCGAGCTTCATAGACGGTGACATTACCGTGCACGTCCGTCTTATTCTTAAAATCCACATGTACCTAACAGCCTTACGACCATCAAGTAGTTCTTCCAAAGTTTACACTTTGTTTTCATACATGGATCCTCTCTCGGATTTTATGGCCTCGAGCCATATTTCGGAATCCGGGCCCACCATCGCTTCTCCATAACTCGTAGGTTCATTGTTGTCTAGCAACATGACCTCCAAGACAAGATTACGTACCACTCTGAAGTAGTACGCATCCTTGTCGTCCTACGAGGTTTTGGTAGTGACTTGATCCGAAGTTTCATGATCACTATCATAAGCTTCCACTTCAATTGGTGTAGGTGCCACAGGAACAACTCCTTGTGCCCTGCTATACACTAGTTGAAGTGACGGTTCAATAACCTCATCAAGTCTCCACCATCCTCCCACTCAATTCTTTCGAGAGAAACTTTTCCTCGAGAAAGGACCCGATTCTAGAAACAATCCCTATTGCTTTCGGATCTGAGACAGGAGGTATACCCAACTGTTTTGGGTGTCCTATGAAGATGCATTTATCCGCTTTGGGTTCGAGCTTATCAGCCTCAAACTTTTTCACATAAGCATCGCAACCCCAAACTTTTAAGAAACGACAGCTTAGGTTTCTCTGAACCATAGTTCGCACGGGGTCGACTCAAACGGAATTGCGTGGTGCCCTATTTAAAGTGAATGTGGTTGTCTCTAATGCCCAAACCCATAAACTATAGTGGTAATTCGATAAGAGACATCATGGTATGCATCATATCCAATAGGGTGCAGTTATGACGTTCGGACACACCATCACACTATGGTGTTCCAGGCTGTATCAGTTGTGAAACAATTTCCACAATGTCTTAATTCTGTGCCAAACTCGTAATTCAGATATTCGTCTCTATGATCATATCATAGATATTTCATCCTCTTGTCACGACGATCTTTCAACTTCACCCTGAAATTACTTGAACCTTTCAATATTTCAGACTCTGTGAAGTAAGAACATAACGATATCCACTACATGCCTCAGCACTCATTGGACTGTATACATCAAGATGTACTACTTCCAACAAGTTGCTTTCTTGTACCATCTTACTGAAAACGAGGCCTTTCAGTCATCTTGCCCATGTGGTATGATTTGCATGTCTCAAGTGATTCAAAATCAAGTGAGTCCAAAGATCCATCAACATGGAGCTTTTTCATGCGTTTTATACCAATATGACTCAAATTGCAGTGCCATAAGTATGTGGTAATATCATTACTATCTTATATCTTTTGGCATGAACATGTGTATCACTACGATCGGGATTCAATAAACCATTCATTTTAGGCGCAAGACCATTGAAGGTATTATTCAAATAAAAAGAGCAACCATTATTCTCCTTAAATGAATAACCGTATTGCGATAGACATAATCCAATCATGTCTATGCTCAACGCAAACACCAAATAACAATTATTTAGGTTTAACACCAATCCCGATGGTAGACGGAGCGTGCGAAGTTTGATCACATCAACCTTGGAAACTCTTCCAACACACACCATCATCTCACCTTTGGCTAGTCTCCGTTTATTCTGTAGTCTTTTATTTCGAGTTACTAACACTTAGCAACCGAACCGATATCTTATACCCTGCTGCTACTAGGAGTACTAGTAAAGTACACATTTAATATAATGTATGTCCAATACATACTTCTTTCAACCTTGCCAGCCTTCTCATCTACCAAGTATCTAGGGTGGTTCTGCTTCAGTGACTGTTCCCCTTATTACAGAAGCACTTAGTCTCGGGCTTGGGTTCAACTTTGGGTTTCCTTACTAGAACGGCAACTGATTTGTCGTTTCATGAAGTATCCTTTTCTTGCCCTTGCCCTTCTTGAAACTTAGTGGTTTTACTAACCATCAACAATTGATGCTCTCTTTTGATTTATACTTTCGCGGTGTCGCGAATAGCTCAAGGATCATATCTATCCCTGATATGTTATAGTTCATCACGAAGCTCCAGTAGCTTGGTGACAGTGACTTTGGAGAACCATCACTATCTCATCTGGAAGATCAACTCCCACTCGATTCAAGCGATTGTTGTACTCATACAATCTGAGCACATGCTCAACGATTGAGCTTTTCTCCTTAGTTTGCAGGCTTAGGAAACTTGTCAGAGGTCTCATACCTCTTGACGTGGGCACTAAACTGAAATCCCAATTTTAGTCCTTGGAACATCTCATATGTTCTGCGATGTTTCAAAAATCAAAAACGTCTTTGGTGCCTCAATTCTAAACCATTTAGCATTACGCACTGAACTATCATGTAGTCATCAAAACGTGTATGTCAGATGTTCGCAACATCCACAACTGACGCTTGAGGTTCAGCTCACTGAGCGGTGCATTAAGGACATAATCCTTCTGCGCAGCAATGAGGAGAATCCTCAGTATACGGACCCAGTCCGCATAATTGCTACTATCAACTTTCAACTAAATTTTCTCTAGGAACATATCAAACAGTAGAACTAAAGCGTAAGCTACGACATAATTTGCAAAGTCCTTTTGACTATGTTCATGATAATTGAGTTCATCTGATTATTTCATGAACTCCCACTCAGATAGACATCCCTCTAGTCATCTAAGTGATACATGATCCGAATCAACTAGGCCGTGTCCGATCATCACGTGAGACGGACTAGTCATCATCGGTGAACATCTCATGTTGATCGTATCTTCTATATGACTCATGTTCGACCTTTCGGTCCTCCGTGTTCCGAGGTCATGTCTGTACATGCTAGGCTCGTCAAGTCAACCTAAGTGTTTCACATGTGTTCCGAGGCCATGTCTGTACATGCTAGGCTCGTCAACACCCGTTGTATTCGAACGTAAGAATCTATCACACCCGATCATCACGTGGTGCTTCGAAACGATGAACGTTCGCAACGGTGCATAGTTAGGGGGAACACTTTTCTTGAAATTTTAGTGAGGGATCATCTTATTTAAGCTACCGTCGTTCTAAGCAAATACGATGTAAAACATGATAAACATCACATGTAATCAAATAGTGACATGATATGGCCAATATCATTTTGCTCCTTTTGATCTCCATCTTCGGGGCTCCATGATCATCATCGTCACCGGCATGACACCATGATCTCCATCATCATGATCTCCATCATCGTGTCTTCATGAAGTTGTCTCGCCAACTATTACTTCTACTACTACAGCTAACGGTTAGCAATAAAGTAAAGTAATTACATGACATTTATGTTGACACGCAGGTCATAAATAAATTAAGACAACTCCTATGGCTCCTGCCGGTTGTCATACTCATCGACATGCAAGTCATGATTCCTATTACAAGAACATGATCAATCTCATACATCACATATATCATTCATCACATCCTTTTGGCCATATCACATCACACGGCATATGCTGCAAAAACAAGTTAGACGTCCTCTAATTGTTGTTGCAAGTTCTTTTTACGTGGCTGCTATAGGTTTCTAGCAAGAACGTTTCTTACCTACGCCAAAACCACAACGTGAATTGCCAATTTCAATTTACCCTTCATAAGGACCCTGTTCATCGAATCCGATTCGACTAAAGTGGGAGAGACAGACACCCGCTAGCCACCTTATGCAACTAGGGCATATCAGTCGGTGGAACCTGTCTCACGTAAGAGTACGTGTAAGGTCGGTACGGGCCGCTTCATCCCACAATGCCGCCGAATGAAGATAAGACTAGTAACGACAAGATAATTGACAATATCGACGCCCACAACTGCTTTGTGTTCTACTCGTGCATAGAAACTACGCATAGACTATAACGCCCTCGATGCAGCTATATCTCCCACGTGTCGAGGCACGACTTAGAGGCATAACCGCATTGAAAGCAATGTCGCAAGTGAGGTAATCTTCACACAACCTATGTAATACATAAGGGAAAGAGATACATAATTGGCTTACAATCGCCACTTCACACAAATACATGACTAAAGCATTACAACATCCAAATACAACCAAGGTCCGACTACGGAACCAAAATAAAAGAACCCCAAATGCGACAAAGGTCCCCGATCGACCCCAACTGGACTCCACTACTGATCAACTAGAATGAAAACAACACGAAGGACAAGATCTGCATCGAGCTCCTCCTGAGCTTGGTTGCGTCATCTGCACGGTCTCATCGGCACCTACAAACTGATTTTGGAAGTATCTGTGAGTCACGGGGACTCAGCAATCTCGCACCCCCGCGATCAAGACTATTTAAGCTTATAGGTAGGGTAAAAGGTATGAGGTGGAGCTGCAGCAAGCGACTAGCATATATGGTGGCTAACATACGCAAATGAGAGCGAGAAGAGAAGGCAAAGCACGGTCGATAAAATATGATCAAGAAGTGATCCTAAAACAACCTACGCCAAGCATAACTCCAACACCGTGTTCACTTCCCGGACTCCGCCAGAAAGAGACCATCACGGTTACACACGCGGTTGATGCATTTTAATTAAGGTCAACTTCGGGTTTTCTACAACCGGACATTAACAAATTCCCATCTGCCCATAACCACGGGCACGGCTTTCGAAAGTTCAAAAGCCTGCAGGGGTGTCCCAACTTAGCCCATGACAAGCTCTCACGGTCAACGAAGGAATAGACCTCCTCCCGAGACATTCCGATCAGACTCGGTATCCCGGTTCTACAAGACATCCTCGACAATGGTAAAACAAGTCCAGCAAAGTCGCCCGATGCGCCGACATCCTGATGGGAGCTGCACATATCTTGTTCTCAGGGTAACACCGGATGAGACATCCTACGAGTAAAACCAGCCCTCAAGTTTCCCCGAGGTGGCCCCGCAGTCTACTCAGTTCGGACCAACACTTAGACAAGCACTGGCCCGAGGGGGTTAAAATAAAGATGACCCTTGGGCTGGCCTAACCCAAGGGAAAAAGAGGCTAGGCGGCGAATGGTAAAACCAAGGTTGGGCCTTGCTGAAGGAGTTTTATTCAAAGCGAACTGTCAAGGGGTTCCCATTATAACCCAACCGCGTAAGGAACGCAAAATCCGGGAACATAACACCGATATGACGGAAACTAGGGCGGCAAGAGTGGAACAAAACACCAGGCATAAGGCCGAGCCTTCCACCATTTACCAAGTATATAGATGCATTAATTAAATAAGATATATTGTGATATCCCAACAAGTAAACATGTTCCAACAAGGAACAACATCTCCATGTTCCAACAAGGAACAAACTTCAATCTTCACCTGCAACTAACAACACTATAAGAGGGCTGAGCAAAAGCGGTAACATAGCCAAACAACGGTTTGCTAGGACAAGGTGGGTTAGAGGCTTGGTTCAACAATATGGGAGGCATGATAAGCAAGTGGTAGGTATCGCAGCATAGGCATAGCAAAAGAGCGAGCAACTAAGCAAGCAAAGATAGAAGTGATTTCGAGGGTATGGTCATCTTGCCTGAAATCCCGCAAGGAAGAAGAACGAGTCCATGAAGAAGACAAACGGATGTAGACGAACGGGTCCTCACAAACGTGACATTACCGGAACCAACCCGAAGAAGCAAACACCGGAAAGAAGCACACAACATAGTAAACAACCAACACATAAACATGGAAAGAGGTGAAGCATAACAAAACTATACCATTTAAACCATTTAAATGGGGCCGGATATAACAAACAACAAATCCGGTAAATCCCCATATGCATTAGTAATTTGGTGCAACAACAATCTAAACATTTTAATTGTTGTTATCATATTGCGGATGACATATGCAAGTTTTAAGCAATTTTATAAAAATGTTGATAAGAGCATATGAAGCATTTGGTCGTCATGGCGGAACCAAAAAGGGTGCCACGGCAACTACAACGGAAATAGTGCCACGGCAACATTTCGGGTGATCCGACAACTCATTGAGATGTCGGTGCAAGAGAAAATGTGGATGAACGGATCATGCGAGGATGGTGGGGTGATCCCGGATACCGGGTTTCCCACAGGTCGACGGCATGGCAACCGAGGCGGAACATGCAATGACAACTCGGCCACGGTTCGAACATGAGCATCTCAAACATCGCAAGCATTTGTTTCACGGACGTCGTCTCGGGTTATACCTTCGAAGTGTGCAAACGGGACGGTTCTCGTTCGATGCCAAGTAGAGGAAGTAGACGTTCTCAAGACGTTCGTCGTGGAGGTAGTCGTACACGGCGACGGTAGTTGTACACGGGTTCTCGGCCACGGAAGTAGTCGTACAACATTTTCGTAGTGGTTCGGGATCATGAGACGGAACTTGACGTCCACGGGGTCTTCGAGGGTCGACGGTAGTTGTTCTCGGTTCGTCATGGAACTTGGCGATTTCGGAGACGGCGGAAGACGAACTTGGCGGTCCTCGTTGACCTAGTACTTGGCGTTTCCCGGTTCGGTGACCGTTTTCGACATCGGACGTCGAGGTACTTGGCGGATCCGTGGTGCTCGCGGTCTGTCGTGGTACTTGACGGTCTCGCACGGGGCAGCAACATGTAGTCGAACTAGGGTCTCAGTCCTGGCGATCAAAAGGGTACTTGCGGTCTTGATGAATCCGTAGTGGTACTGGGCGAGATCACGGCCACGGCAGTCTTTGAACTTGGTTTTCCTGTATAAGACTCCACGGGTCCTCGGAGGACTCGGCGATGGCCATGTCAATGAGGCGACGGTAGATGATGAAGCACGGAGCAACAGCTCGAGTCGCGGGAGCAGCAGCTGTCACGGGCGGAGGTCGGGCTGGAGCTCCTGGCCGCAGCGGCGCGGCGCCCGAGCAGGGTCCAGCGGCAAGGCAAGGCGAAGAGGAGGAGCCTGCGAGGGACCCTGGCGGGGAGGCGGTGGAGGACGGTGCGCAGCTGAAGTGAGGTCGGCGGCGCCGTGAGCCGGCAGGGTGGAGCCGAGGAGGACGTCCGGCGACGACCGGTGCTGGGGCTCCGGCGAGCTCTGGCCAAATCGGTTGGGACGAGCAGTGCGGTGGCTCCTGCTTGCCGTGGAGGACGAAGGATGCGGGCACGGGAATGAGGTAGGACTCGGCAGAGGAAGCGGGAGGCGGCCATGGCGCGCGGAGGAGAAGCAGGAGGAAGGCCATGGCAACGAGGTGGGGCACGCGGGATCGGGCGTGTGCGGAGACGGCGGCCTCACGGAAGAGGGAGGCACAGGCTAGGCACGGCGCTCATCGGCGGGCCGGCGTTGAGGAGGGATCGGGTCGAGGCACGAGGAGCTCCTCTCCCTAGCGATGTGCGTGGAGGCGGAGCAGGAGGGATCGATGGGAGAGCGAGAGAGCGAGAGATGGGGATCGGGCTGCGGGGACTCCTGGCGGCGCGAGGAGGTGGACGAAGGGAAAAAGAGGACCGAGGGGGATCGGGCTAGGTTAGAATTGCTGGGGGTCGGCTGGGCCTATGGGCCGGCGTGGGAGGTCTGCTGGCCTCGCTGCGGGTGGCCTAGGTGGGCTGGTGTGAGAGTGGGCCTAGGGAGGCCCAGTTGGGCTCTCTGCTCTCTCTCTCTTTAACTTTATTTCTAAGCATAAAACAAAATTGGAGAAGAAAAGAAAGATGGAGGGGGTTTGGGAAAGAATTAGCGCACGCAAATAATATTCCCGGACTCGCAAAAATGCGCTGGTTCCAAGAAAAATATGAGAGGCATGATTGCAAGGATTTAATTCAAAGTCATTTGAATTTAATTCAAATGGTTTGAACAAGGCCTAGGAATTAGAGGTGTCCAAAAATGTTCCGATTTTTTGGTGGAGCTCCGGAAAATGACGAAAGAATTTATGGGCAAAGTTAAAGGCCAAGAGACGTGATGACTAAAGCATTGGGATTTTGCAAGTGTGTTAAGATGAATTCCAAAAGAATGGAAATATTTATAATAGCTCCCTAATATCGGGAGGATATGTTATAAAGAGAATCACCATGTGAATTCCCTCGGTTTAAATGGACCGAAGATCCATGCAATTTATTTAGGTGAGCTTCAAAATGGGTTGCATGATGACATGATGCAATGCACATGATGCAGAGATGAATGCAACCGACTAAAAAAATCAACAACGAATCTCGGAAACCCTGGATGGCATCTGAAGCTTCGGTCTTGGGGTGTTACAACACTCCACCACTACGAGAGGATCTCGTCCCAAGATCTAGGATGGCACCAGAGGGAAAATGGAGGAGGAAGAGAAGAGGTAAAACTAAGTTGCTTCTTGACAATTGAGTGAAACCAAAGAACCTTGAGAGGTTGAACAAAACGAAAGAAAGAATACAACGAAGATGAACGAAGTCAAAAACACTCCGTTAGAAAAGAGGAACAAGGAACATTACTAGAACCTTGTAGGTTGAAAGACATCAGGAAAGGGTTGCAATGGACAAGAAGTACATGCAAGCACTCTGGTAGAAACGAGATGCAAGACCTGATAAGATGAAAAGAACTTCAGCAGAGGACAGAACACTCCGGTTAAAACAAGGTAGAGAAGGAATAAGACTGGTATAATTTGGGCAGCACTCCGGCTGTAAATGGAAGCAATTGAACAAGATCTTGACAAAACAAGATGATGGGTCGAAGAGAGCAACATCACAATGCCTCCGGAAGAAAAGAATAGAAGTTAGATCATTGTAATAAAAGAATGGAGTTGAAAAGCCAACTTCTGCCACAAATGAGCTTGGAAAGCACCCTTCCAAGAAAGAAATAACGAAGTTGTTGGAAAAAAACAACAACGAAAAGGGTAAGCTTGAAGTGGGCTTATAGAAAACATCTCAAAACTATGAGGTGAAATTCTGCCACTAACGAAAAACAATAGATTGGATTGATATCAACAAGGAGATGAGAAACTTATTTCACCGGAAGGATAAATGAAAAACTTGGGTCATATATAAGCATCACAATTAGCAACAATCCTTAGGGAAGGCTTTAGGTGAAATATAACCCAATATAAATCCAATGAAGAGACCGATGGATTTAAAATACCTCATTCTTAACAATATGTGAATCCTGTAACATGAACCCAAATTATCAAGAATGACATAATACCACCTCCGATAATATGGTAGAAAGAATTTGCACATTGCAAGATGAAGAATGCTTGAGCTCCTCTGAAAAGAATCTCGATGAACACTTCGAAAAGGAATTAAATCCTTGATGACCCATCATGTAGAACCTTCATAAAGAACTCCAATAAACAAAAGGAATGATCAAATGAAAGGAAAGAGAAGTTGGAAACACAAGGTGAATCCTTGCAATGATTAGATGGATCCTCGCGATGAAATAATTGGGAGAACTCGGAACTCCAGTAAAAGAAAGATGAATAATTGAGATCAAGAATTTTGATGAACCTCCGAAATAAGGAATTAATCACTTGGCTGAAACAAAAATAAGAATTACGCTATGCGTATCCTTCACCAATTAAATTGATGACAAACAATGGATTTGGCATACTACTTACTCTTTTAGAAAGGATTAAGATAGATATTGCGCAAACTTGAAGAGGTCTTTAATGATCCACCGGTAGGATTGGAAAGAATGAATGAATTGATATGATAAACAAAGGAAGAGAAATGTTGAATGAACCACCGTAAGAATTGAAAATGAACGAAGAGAAGATAAAGAAACATCGGGAAGAATTGACTGAAGGGAGATACTTGAGACAATCTAGATACATGAGAACGAAGGGATCACGAACTGATTAGAGATCACTTGAACGATGCACCGGTAAGATTTGGAGAACAATGGCCTTCGGAGTAAAGAAATGGAAACAACTCATGAAATGCTCCGGATAGGTGAAAAGAATACTCACAATCTAAACAATTATGAGAGGATGGCAACAAGCTAGCACCATGAATCTTTGAGAGAACAGATAAGATATGGAGGGAAAACTCTTCTTCGGTCTTCAAAATCTGAGAATGCCTTCGAGAAACACCACCATGAATTGTTGAGGCACTCTAGAATGAAAAATTAGAAAGGTTGATACAACGATGAAAAGAATTTGAAAGATCTTGCAGAAAGACATTTGACTGATGACAATTCATTCTTACGTCAAACTTCGAAAAGAATTCGATGGTATCTCCGGGAAAATAAGAAGAGTTAGGTAAGATCCTGGAAAAAGACCTGTGGGTTAGGGCCCACTCAAAAGAAACACCGTTGAAATGATTACTTGAAAAGAGAGATTGCACCGGTTGAATTAAAAGGCTTGAATGAGATAACAACCTCGAAATAGGTTGAACTGATCTAGAATGACAAGACGATCCTTCTGAGATATCTTTAGCACTCCGGAATAATCGAATAGCAAGAATGGATGATTAAGAGGTGCACCGGCATGAGAAGGCATTTGAAACGAGAAAAGAATATGATCCACAAAGCTTGAATTGCAACCACCGGAGAAGAAAAAGAACGAAAAATAATGAACTTGAAGCTCCATTAGAATATTCATGAGAATCGCCGGATAAGGATATTGAAAGAAAAGAAAGGAGAGACTTCCATCAATAAGATGATACTTGATTAAGAAATCTGAGTCCTTGAAGAAACAGGGTGGGTGGGCGGGAAAACAAAGGCAACTTGGAGACGGATGAAACAAACACCGTTGAGAAAAACTGATAATTGATCTTGCGAATGTTGAAGTGATCGGATCCACTTGACGAGAGACACACCGATTGAAAAGGATTGACATGACAATCTCAATTATGAATAAGGATTGGTATTCACATCGGAGTATGAGAACACCGTTTAGGAAATGGTATGGAATCAACCTTTGACATTGAAGCAACTCGAATACCACAACTCAAAACAAAACCAAGGATTGGCTTGCAAAATAAGCCGGAACAAACATATGATAGAGATTTCGTCCGAAGTTTTCGTGGTGGGGCCTACAAGGGCTCGATCGTACAGCACCATCATGTACAAGGCAGTGCACATGACATACGAAGCGTCCCCGGGTCGGCATAGCCAAGGACTCTTTAAGACACAACGAGACCACTGTAAAACCGACCGTGAATAGGCGGACCACTAGACGTCGAACCCCAATTTCATATCATACATCTGTCGGAAAGATATCCTAAGAGCTACTTGAATTCCCACTTATAAACTCCCGAAATTTTCTGGTTATGCAATCAGGTGTTGGGGATACAGGGGAAGCATAATATCTCACCCAAACTAACAAATCCTACATCCAGTTGTATCCATCCTTCAACACATAACCAAGAAACCTTCGGAAATCGTCTACCTCAACCTTCGAAAAGCATCCGTTATATGAGTTATGGCAATACTCCCGAACTCCCGCCCCAGTACTGGGTGGCGTCGAGGTTATCTCACCAACGAACTGCATAAAAGAGATTTTCGATGTCGGCGTACTAAACTCAGGTATACCAGAACTGCAACGATAAAATTATGATGACAACACCTCGGAGCTCAACTCCCCGGGACACTTCCACAAAACCCCTGACAGGAGGCACCAAGAAAATGTTCTCGTCACAAAACCATCGGAACGATTCCAAGATACCCGCGTGATCCTAAAAAAAATTTAGTGAAATTTGAGAAGAGAAGAGTCAAAACTCTACGTCAGGATGCCTTACCAGAGCAATGAGGAGACTGGGAAGTAAAAAGAATTCTTAAACTCTCTGATATATAATTCCTAAATGACTCAAAACATTTTTCTAGACACAACTCGGCTGCTAAAAACGATCAATCAGTGGGGGCTCCTAAGGTCGGGGAAGGCTCTGATTACCAACTTGTAACGCCCTCGATGCGGCTATATCTCCCACGTGTCGAGGCATGACTTAGAGGCATAACCGCATTGAAAGCAATGTCGCAAGTGAGGTAATCTTCACACAACCCATGTAATACATAGGGGAAAGAGATACATTATTGGCTTACAATCGCCACTTCACACAAATACATGAATAAAGCATTACAACATCCAAATACAATCAAGGTCCGACTACAGAACCAAAATAAAAGAAGAACCCCAAATGCGACAAAGGTCCCCGATCGACCCCAACTGGGCTCCACTACTGATCAACTAGAACGAAAACAACACGAAGGACAAGATCTTCATCGAGCTCCTCCTGAGCATGGTTGCGTCATCTGCACGGTCTCATCGGCACCTGCAAACTGATTTTGGAAGTATCTGTGAGTCACGGGGACTTAGCAATCTCGCACCCTCGCGATCAAGACTATTTAAGCTTATAGGTAGGGTAAAAGGTATGAGGTGGAGCTGCAGCAAGCGACTAGCATATATGGTGGCTAACATACGCAAATGAGAGCGAGAAGAGAAGGCAAAGCACGGTCGATAAAATATGATCAAGAAGTGATCCTAAAACAACCTACGCCAAGCATAACTCCAACACCGTGTTCACTTCCCGGACTCCGCCAGAAAGAGACCATCATGGTTACACACGCGGTTGATGCATTTTAATTAAGGTCAACTTCAGGTTTTCTACAACCGGACATTAACAAATTCCCATCTGCCCATAACCGCGGGCACGGCTTTCGAAAGTTCAAAACCCTGCAGGGGTGTCCCAACTTAGCCCATGACAAGCTCTCACGGTCAACGAAGGAATAGACCTCCTCCCGAGACATTCCGATCAGACTCGGTATCCCGGTTCTACAAGACATCCTCGACGATGGTAAAACAAGTCCAGCAAAGCCACCCGATGCGCCGACATCCTGATGGGAGCTGCACATATCTCGTTCTCAGGGCAACACCGGATGAGACATCCTATGAGTAAAACCAGCCCTCAAGTTTCCCCGAGGTGGCCCCGCAGTCTACTCAGTTCGGACCAACACTTAGACAAGCACTGGCCCGAGGGGGTTAAAATAAAGATGACCCTTGGGCTGGCCTAACCCAAGGGAAAAAGAGGCTAGGCGGCGAATGGTAAAACCAAGGTTGGGCCTTGCTGAAGGAGTTTTATTCAAAGCGAACTGTCAAGGGGTTCCCATTATAACCCAACCGCGTAAGGAACGCAAAATCTGGGAACATAACACCGATATGACAGAAACTAGGGCGGCAAGAGTGGAACAAAACACCAGGCATAAGGCCGAGCCTTCCACCCTTTACCAAGTATATAGATGCATTAATTAAATAAGATATATTGTGATATCCCAACAAGTAAACATGTTCCAACAAGGAACAACATCTCCATGTTCCAACAAGGAACAAACTTCAATCTTCACCTGCAACTAACAACACTATAAGAGGGGCTGAGCAAAAGCGGTAACATAGCCAAACAACGGTTTGCTAGGACAAGGTGGGTTAGAGGCTTGGTTCAACAATATGGGAGGCATGATAAGCAAGTGGTAGGTATCGCAGCATAGGCATAGCAAAAGAGCGAGCAACTAAGCAAGCAAAGATAGAAGTGATTTCGAGGGTATGGTCATCTTGCCTGAAATCCCGCAAGGAAGAAAAACGAGTCCATGAAGAAGACAAACGGACGTAGACGAACGGGACCCCACAAACGCGACGTTACCGGAACCAACCCGAAGAAGCAAACACCGGAAAGAAGCACACAACATAGTAAACAACCAACACATAAACATGGAAAGAGGTGAAGCATAACAAAACTATACCATTTAAACCATTTAAATGGGGCCGGATATAACAAACAACAAATCCGGTAAATCCCCATATGCATTAGTAATTTGGTGCAACAACAATCTAAACATTTTAATTGTTGTTATCATGATGCGAATGACATATGCAAGTTTTAAGCAATTTTATGAAAATGTTGATAAGAGCATTATGAAGCATTTGGTCGTCATGGCAGAACCAAAAAGGGTGCCACGGCAACTACAATGGAAATAGTGCCACGGCAACATTCTGGGTGATCCTACAACTCATTGAGATGTCGGTGCAAGAGAAAATGTGGATGAACGGATCATGCGAGGATGGTGGGGTGATCCCAGATACCGGGTTTCCCACGGGTCGACGGCATGGCAACCGAGGCGGAGTGCAATGACAACTCGGCCACGGTTCGAACATGAGCATCTGAAACATCGCAAGCATTTGTTTCACGGACGTCGTCTCGGGTTATACCTTCGAAGTGTGCAAACGGGACGGTTCTCGTTCGATGCCAAGTAGAGGAAGTAGACGTTCTCGAGACGTTCGTCGTGGAGGTAGTCGTACACGGTGATGGTAGTTGTACACGGGTTCTCAGCCACGGAAGTAGTCGTACAGCGTTTTCGTAGAGGTTCGGGATCACGAGACGGAACTTGACGTCCACGGGGTCTTCGAGCGTCGACGGTAGTTGTTCTCGGTTCATCGTGGAACTTGGCGATTTCGGAGACGGCGGAAGACGAACTTGGCGGTCCTCGTTGACCTAGTACTTGGCGTTTCCCGGTTCGGTGACCGTTTTTGGCATCGGACGTCGAGGTACTTGGCGGATCCGTGGTGCTCGCGGTCTGTCGTGGTACTTGACGGTCTCGCACGGGGCAGCAACATGTAGTCGAACTAGGGTCTCAGTCCTGGCGATCAAAAGGGTACTTGCGGTCTTGATGAATCCGTAGTGGTACTGGGCGAGATCACGGCCACGGCAGTCTTTGAACTTGGTTTTCCTATATAAGACTCCACGGGTCCTGGGAGGACCCGGCGATGGCCATGTCAATGAGGCGACGGTAGATGATGAAGCACGGAGCAACAGCTCGAGTCGCGGGAGCAGCAGCTGTCACGGGCGGAGGTTGGGCTGGAGCTCCTGGCCGCAGCGGCGCGGCGCCCGAGCAGGGTCCAGCGGCAAGGCAAGGCGAAGAGGAGGAGCCTGTGAGGGACCCTGGCGGGGAGGCGGTGGAGGACGGTGCGCAGCTGAAGTGAGGTCGGCGGCGCCGTGAGCCGGCAGGGTGGAGCCGAGGAGGACGTCCGGCGACGACCGGTGCTGGGGCTCCGGCGAGCTCTGGCCAAATCGGTTGGGACGAGCAGTGCGGGCACTCCTACTGGCCGTGGAGGATGAAGGATGCAGGCACGGGAACGAGGTAGGACTCGGCAGAGGAAGCGGGAGGCGGCCATGGCGCGCGGAGGAGAAGCAGGAGGAAGGCCATGGCAACGAGGAGGGGCGCGCAGGATCGGGCGTGTGCGGAGACGGCGGCCTCGCGGAAGAGGGAGGCACAGGCTAGGGACAGCGCTCATCGGCGGGCCGGCGTTGAGGAGGGATCGGGTCGAGGCACGAGGAGCTCCTCTCCCTAGCGATGTGCGTGGAGGCGGAGCAGGAGGGATCGATGGGAGAGGGAGAGAGCGAGAGAGGGGGATCGGGCTGCGGGGACTCCTGGCGGCGCGAGGAGGTGGACGAAGGGAAAAAGAGGACCGAGGGGGATCGGGCTAAGTTAGAATTGGTGGGGGTCGGCTGGGCCTATGGGCCGGCATGGGAGGTCTGCTGGCCTCGCTGCGGGTGGCCTAGGTGGGCTGGCGCGAGAGTGGGCCTAGGGAGGCCCAGTTGGGCTCTCTGCTCTCTCTCTCTCTCTCTTTAATTTTATTTCTAAGCATAAAACAATATTGGAGAAGAAAAGAAAGATGGAGGGGGTTTGGGAAAGAATTAGCGCACGCAAATAATATTCCCGGACTCGCAAAAATGCGTTGGTTCCAAGAAAAATATGAGAGGCATGATTGCAAGGATTTAATTCAAAGTCATTTGAATTTAATTCAAATGGTTTGAACAAGGGATAGGAATTAGAGGTGTCCAAAAATGTTTCGATGTTATCTCACCAATGAACTGCATAAAAGAGATTTTCGATGTCGGCGTACTAAACTCAGGTATACCAGAACTGCAATGATAAAATTATGACGATAACACCTCGGAGCTCAACTCCCCGGGACACTTCCACAAAACCCCTGACAGGAGGCACCAAGAAAATGTTCTCGTCACAAAACCATCGGAACGATTCCAAGATACCCGCGTGATCCTAAAAAAAATTTAGTGAAATTTGAGAAGAGAAGAGTCAAAACTCTACGTCAGGATGCCTTACCAGAGCGATGAGGAGACTGGGAAGTAAAAAGAATTCCTAAACTCTCCGATATATAATTCCTAAATGACTCAAAACATTTTTCTAGACACAACTCGGCTGCTAAAAACGATCAATCAGTGGGGGCTCCTAAGGTCGGGGATGGCTCTGATTACCAACTTGTAACGCCCTCGATGCGGCTATATCTCCCACGTGTCGAGGCACGACTTAGAGGCATAACCGCATTGAAAGCAATGTCGCAAGTGAGGTAATCTTCACACAACCCATGTAATACATAAGGGAAAGAGATACATTATTGGCTTACAATCGCCACTTCACACAAATACATGAATAATGCATTACAACATCCAAATACAATCAAGGTCCGACTACAAAACCAAAATAAAAGAAGAACCCCAAATGCGACAAAGGTCCCCGATCGTCCCCAACTGGGCTCCACTACTGATCAACTAGAACGAAAACAACACGAAGGACAAGATCTTCATCGAGCTCCTCCTGAGCTTGGTTGCGTCATCTGCACGGTCTCATCGGCACCTGCAAACTGATTTTGGAAGTATCTGTGAGTCACGGGGACTCAGCAATCTCGCACCCTCGCGATCAAGACTATTTAAGCTTATAGGTAGGGTAAAAGGTATGAGGTGGAGCTGCAGCAAGCGACTAGCATATATGGTGGCTAACATACGCAAATGAGAGCGAGAAGAGAAGGCAAAGCACGGTCGATAAAATATGATCAAGAAGTGATCCTAAAACAACCTACGCCAAGCATAACTCCAACACCGTGTTCACTTCCCGGACTCCGCCGGAAAGAGACCATCACGGTTACACACGCGGTTGATGCATTTTAATTAAGGTCAACTTCAGGTTTTCTACAACCAGACATTAACAAATTCCCATCTACCCATAACCGCGGGCACGGCTTTCGAAAGTTCAAAACCCTGCAGGGGTGTCCCAACTTAGCCCATGACAAGCTCTCACGGTCAACGAAGGAATAGACCTCCTCCCGAGACATTCCGATCAGACTCGGTATCCCGGTTCTACAAGACATCCTCGACAATGATAAAACAAGTCCAGCAAAGCCACCCGATGCACCGACATCCTGATGGGAGCTGCACATATCTCGTTCTCAGGGCAACACCGGATGAGACATCCTACGAGTAAAACCAGCCCTCAAGTTTCCCCGAGGTGGCCCCGCAGTCTACTCAGTTCGGACCAACACTTAGACAAGCACTGGCCCGGGGGGTTAAAATAAAGATGACCCTTGGGCTGGCCTAACCCAAGGGAAAAAGAGGCTAGGCGGCGAATGGTAAAACCAAGGTTGGGCCTTGCTGAAGGAGTTTTATTCAAAGCGAACTGTCAAGGGGTTCCCATTATAACCCAACCGCGTAAGGAACGCAAAATCTGGGAACATAACACCGATATGACGGAAACTAGGGCGGCAAGAGTGGAACAAAACACCAGGCATAAGGCCGAGCCTTCCACCCTTTACCAAGTATATAGATGCATTAATTAAATAAGATATATTGTGATATCCCAACAAGTAAACATGTTCCAACAAGGAACAACATCTCCATGTTCCAACAAGGAACAAACTTCAATATTCACCTGCAACTAACAACGCTATAAGAGGGGCTGAGCAAAAGAGGTAACATAGCCAAACAACGGTTTGCTAGGACAAGGTGGGTTAGAGGCTTGGTTCAACAATATGGGAGGCATGATAAGCAAGTGGTAGGTATCGCAGCATAGGCATAGCAAAAGAGCGAGCAACTAAGCAAGCAAAGATAGAAGTGATTTCGAGGGTATGGTCATCTTGCCTGAAATCCCGCAAGGAAGAAGAACGAGTCCATGAAGAAGACAAATGGACGTAGACGAACGGGTCCTCACAAACGCGACGTTACCGGAACCAACCCGAAGAAGCAAACACTGGAAAGAAGCACACAACATAGTAAACAACCAACACATAAACATGGCAAGAGGTGAAGCATAACAAAACTATACCTTTTAAACCATTTAAATGGGGCCGGATATAACAAACAACAAATCCGGTAAATCCCCATATGCATTAGTAATTTGGTGCAACAACAATCTAAACATTTTAATCGTTGTTATCATGATGCGGATGACATATGCAAGTTTTAAGCAATTTCATGAAAATGTTGATAAGAGCATTATGAAGCATTTGGTCGTCATGGCGGAACCAAAAAGGGTGCCACGGCAACTACAATGGAAATAGTGCCACGGCAACATTCCGGGTGATCCGACAACTCATTGAGATGTCGGTGCAAGAGAAAATGTGGATGAACGGATCATGCGAGGATGGTGGGGTGATCCCGGATACCGGGTTTCCCACGGGTCGACGGCATGGAAACCGAGGCGGAACGTGCAATGACAACTCGGCCACAGTTCGAACATGAGCATCTCAAACATCGCAAGCATTTGTTTCACGGACGTCGTCTCGGGTTATACCTTCGAAGTGTGCAAACGGGACGGTTCTCGTTCGATGCCAAGTAGAGGAAGTAGACGTTCTCGAGACGTTCGTCGTGGAGGTAGTCATACATGGCGATGGTAGTTGTACACAGGTTCTCGGCCACGGAAGTAGTCGTACAGCGTTTTCGTAGAGGTTCGGGATCACGAGACGGAACTTGACGTCCACGGGGTCTTCGAGGGTCGACGGTAGTTGTTCTCGGTTTATCGTGGAACTTGGCGATTTCGGAGCCGGCAGAAGACGAACTTGGCGGTCCTCGTTGACCTAGTACTTGGCGTTTCCCGGTTCGGTGACCGTTTTCGGCATCGGACGTCGAGGTACTTGGCGGATCCGTGGTGCTCGCGGTCTGTCGTGGTACTTGACGGTCTCGCACGGGGCAGCAACATGTAGTCGAACTAGGGTCTCAGTCCTGGCGATCAAAAGGGTACTTGCGGTCTTGATGAATCCATAGTGGTACTGGGCGAGATCACGGCCACGGCAGTCTTTGAACTTGGTTTTCCTGTATAAAACTCCACGGGTCCTGGGAGGACTCGGCGATGGCCATGTCAATGAGGCGACGGTAGATGATGAAGCACGGAGCAACAGCTCGAGTCGCGGGAGCAGCAGCTGTCACGGGCGGAGGTCGGGCTGGAGCTCCTGGCCGCAGCGGCGTGGCGCCCGAGCAGGGTCCAGCGGCAAGGCAAGGCGAAGAGGAGGAGCCTGCGAGGGACCCTGGCGGGGAGGCGGTGGAGGACGGTGCGCGGCTGAAGTGAGGTCGGCGGCGCCGTGAGCCGGCAGGGTGGAGCCGAGGAGGACGTCCGGCGACGACCGGTGCTGGGGCTCCGGCGAGCTCTGGCCAAATCGGTTGGGACGAGCAGTGCGGGGGCTCCTGCTGGCCGTGGAGGACGAAGGATGCGGGCACGGGAACGAGGTAGGACTCGGCAGAGGAAGCGGGAGGCGGCCATGGCGCGCGGAGGAGAAGCAGGAGGAAGGTCATGGCAACGAGGAGGGGCGCGCGGGATCGGGCGTGTGCGGAGACGGCGTCCTCGCGGAAGAGGGAGGCACAGGCTAGGGACAGCGCTCATCGACGGGCCGGCGTTGAGGAGGGATCGGGTCGAGGCACGAGGAGCTCCTCTCCCTAGCGATGTGCGTGGAGGCGGAGCAGGAGGGATCGATGGGAGAGGGAGAGAGCGAGAGATGGGGATCGGGCTGCGGGGACTCCTGGCGGCGCGAGGAGGTGGACGAAGGGAAAAAGAGGACCGAGGGGGATCGGGCTAGGTTAGAATTGCTGGGGGTCGGCTGGGCCTATGGGCCAGCGTGGGAGGTCTGCTGGCCTCGCTGCGGGTGGCCCAGGTGGGCTGGCGTGAGAGTGGGCCTAGGGAGGCCCAGTTGGGCTCTCTGCTCTCTCTCTCTCTCTCTTTAACTTTATTTCTAAGCATAAAACAAAATTGGAGAAGAAAAGAAAGATGGAGGGGGTTTGGGAAAGAATTAGCGCACGCAAATAATATTCCCGGACTCGCAAAAATGCGCTGGTTCCAAGAAAAATATGAGAGGCATGATTGCAAGGATTTAATTCAAAGTCATTTGAATTTAATTCAAATGGTTTGAACAAGGGCTAGGAATTAGAGGTGTCCAAAAATGGTTTGAACTAGCAGCGGTCGGCAGTGTCTTTTTGTTGGGGAACGTAGCAGAAATTCAAATTTTCTACGCAACACCAAGATCAATCTATGGAGTAATCTAGCAACGAGGGAAGGAGAGTGCATCTACATACCCTTTTAGATCACTAAGCGGAAGCGTTCAAGTGAACGGGGTTGATGGAGTCGTACTTGTCGTGATTCAAATCACCGATGATCCTAGTGCCGAACGGACAGCACCTCCGCGTTCAACACACATGCAGCCCGGTGATGTCTCCCACGCCTTGATCCAGCAAGGGGAGAAGGAGAGGTTGGGGAAGACTCCGTCCAGTAGCAGCACGATGGCGTGGTGGTGGTGGAGGAGCGCGGAACTCTAGCAGGGCTTCGCCAAGCACTACGAGAGACGAGGAGGGAGAGAGGTAGGGCTGCGCCTTGGGAGAGTTCATCTCGTGTCTTGGGCAGCCCCAAAACCTCCACTATATATAGGGTCAAGGGGGAGGGGGAGGCGCCCTAGGGTTTCCCCTAGGGGGGCGGCGGCCAGGGCAGATGGGATCTCCCCCTTGGGTGACTTGGCCCCCAAGCCAGGAGGTGGGAACCCTAGATGGGGCGCCCCAAACCCCCTGGTCACGTGGGAATAGGTGAGGTGGGCGCACAGCCCCTTAGTGGGCTGGTTTGCCCCTTCCCTTGGCCCATGAAGCCCCCCAACACTTGTCGGGGCTCCCGAAACACCTTTCGGTCATGCTAGTCATCACCTGGTACCTCCGGAACACTCCCGGACTCCAAAACCCTTCGTCCAATATATCAATCTTTACCTCCGGACCATTCTGGAACTCCTTGTAACGTCCGGGATCTCATCCGGGACTCCGAACAACATTCGGTAACCGCGTACATACTTTCCCTATAACCCTAGCGTCATCGAACCTTAAGTGTGTAGACCCTACGGGTTCGGGAATCATGCAGACATGACCGAGACACCTCTCCGGCCAATAACCAACAGTGGGATCTGGATACCCATGTTGGCTCCCACATGTTCCACTATGATCTCATCGGATGAACCACGATGTCAAGGATTCAGTCAATCCCGTATACAATTCCCTTTGTCCAACGGTATTGTACTTGCCCGAGATTCGATCGTCGGTATCCGATACCTTGTTCAATCTCGTTACCGGTAAGTCTCTTTACTCGTTCCGTAACACATCATCCCGTGATCAACTCCTTGGTCACATTGCGCATATGATGATGTCCTACCGAGTGGGCCCAAAGATACCTCCTCGTCACACGGAGTGACAAATCCCAGTCTCGATTCGTGCCAACCCAACAGACACTTTCGGAGATACCCGTAGTGTACCGTTATAGCCACCCAGTTACGTTGTGACGTTTGGCAAACCCAAAGCATTCCTACGGTATCCGGGAGTTGCACAATCTCATGGTCTAAGGAAATGATACTTGACATTAGAAAAGCTTTAGCATACGAACTACATGATCTTTGTGCTAGGCTTATGATTGGGTCTTGTCCATCACATGATTCTCCTAGTGATGTGATCCCGTTATCAACGACATCCAATGTCCATGGTCAGGAAACCGTAACCATCTATTGATCAACGAGCTAGTCAACTAGAGGCTTACTAGGGACATGGTGTTGTCTATGTATCCACACATGTATCTGAGTTTCCTATCAATACAATTATAGCATGGATAATAAACGATTATCATGAACAAGGAAATATAATAATAATCAATTTATTATTGCTTCTAGGGCATATTTCCAACACTTTTAACTTCACAACCATTTTGGCCATTTTCTCTTTGCTCTCGCTATGCGCGGCCTTCTTGGCTCTCAAATCTTCGGCCGCCTTCAACGCGGCCGCATTACTACTCCTTGCTTGCTCCTTGGCTCGGGCAAGCTCCGCCCGCAAGGCCTCCACGGTGGCAGCTCCATCTGCAGTCACAACATATTAAATATACTGGCATCACACTGCTCTTACTATGTTACATTCACTATAAACATCACCTACCCTGTGCCTCGTCAAGCCGCTTGTTAACAAGCTCGATATCAGCATCCGCCGCATCCAGTCGCCGTTTTAGGTCGGCAACCCCATCAGTCCGGCTAGCCACCGGAGCTTCAGACACCTGCACATAACGGCTGAGGGAGTCCTGGATTAGGGGGTCTCCGAACGGCCGGACTATATCCTTTGGCCGGACTGTTGGACTATGAAGATACAAGATTGAAGACTTCGTCTCGTGTCCGGATGGGACTCTACTTGGCGTGGAAGGCAAGCTAGGCAATACGGATATGTATATCTCCTCCTTTTTAACCGACCTTGTGTAACCCTAGCCCCCTCCGGTGTCTATATAAACTGGAGGGGGCTAGTTCGTAGGACAACAGACAATCATACCATAGGCTAGCTTCTAGGGTTTAGCCTCTCTGATCTCGTGGTAGATCAACTCTTGCAATACTCATATCATCAAGAATAAATCAAGCAGGACGTAGGGTTTTACCTCCATCAAGAGGGCCCGGACCTGGGTAAAACATCGTGTCCCCTGCCTCCTGTTACCATCCGCCTTAGACGCACAGTTCGGGACCCCCTACCCGAGATCTGCCGGTTTTGACACCAACATTGGTGCTTTCATTGAGAGTTCATCTGTGTCGTCGCCGTTAGGCTTGATGGCTCCTACTATCATCGATAGCGATGCAGTCCAGGTTGAGACTTTTCTCCCCGGACAGATCTTTGTGTTTGGCGGCTTCGCACTGTGGGCCAACTCGCTTGGCCATCTGGAGCAGATCGAAAGTTACGCCCCTGGCCACCAGGTCAGGTTTGGAAGTTTAAACTACACGGCCGATATCCGCGGAGACTTAATCTTCGATGGATTCGAGCCCCTGCCTTGTTCGCCACGCGGTCACGATGAGTATGATTTAGCTCTACCATCGGACAGTGTTCAGGAGATCGCACCGGCAGCCGCTCTGACCCTCAATTCGGAGCCAGTTGTGCCATCCATGAACGGGTGGACAGACCCCGCCACGGAGGCCGTATCCTTTGCGGCGACCGAGCCGAATATCGACCTTACCATTCACGAGAGCCGTGTTGCCAAACTGTCAGATCCTTCCCCGGCCACGGACTCCGAACTGCCTGCGCCCGTTCCTATCGAATCCAATTGGGCGCCGATCATGGAGTTTATCTCTGCAGATATTTTTCAGCACTCGCCCTTCGGCGACATACTGAACTCATTAAGGTCTCTCTCCTTGTCAGGAGGATCCTGGCCGAACTATGTCCGGTAGGATTGGGATGCGGATGACGAAGAAATTCGCCGCCCACCCACCACCCACTTAGTACCCACTGTCGATGACTTAACCGACATGCTCGACTTCGACTCCGAAGGCATCGATGGTATGGACAACGATGCGGGAGGCGAAGAGGAACCACTGCCCACAGGGCAGTGGACGTCCACTTCATCACATGATGTATACATGGTGGACACACCCAAAGAAAACAAAGACGAGGAACGGAAGGACGCAGCGAAGGGTTGTTCCCTCGAGAAGCAGTCAAAGAGGCGGCATAAACGCCGCTCCAAATCCCGCCTCACCAGAAATAACGATCACATAGACCCAGCGTTAGAGCAGGGTGAACCATTGCCCGACCACGGCAACACGGAAAATCAAGCCGAACAACCCAACCCCGTCGAAGATAACAGTCCGGACGACATTACATCGGACAGGCGCCAGGAGCAACATAATGCCCACCAAAGGCTTATCGCCACGGTGAGGAGTCTGAAAAAACAGAAGCAAAGGCTCAAGGCTGCACAAGACACACTCAAAATCAAATGGAGTGACGTACTCAACACTGCAATGAAATACGGCAGTAATCGCCACACCAAGAGCTATCCGAAGCGAAAGTTGCTACCTGAATTTGATGAGGAGGCCTTAGATCCTCCACAATTAAAAAATAAAACGGCCATCCGGTCGGATAGACGAACTCATAGCCAACATAAAGCGGCAATCGACACCGCACATAAACCAGTACGCGATCCGCGTAAGGGCTCGCATCAAAAGGACAGCGCAACCAGATCCATCTATGGACCATGCAGGCGCGCTCCAACATACAATGCAACACAACAAACATCTGAACACCATGGTACACCCAAATACAGGGGCGCCGCACACCCTCTATGTTTCACCGACGAGGTGCTGGATCATGAATTTCCAGAGGGATTCAAACCCGTAAACATAGAGGCGTACGACGGAACAACAGACCCTGGGGTCAGGATTGAGGACTACATCCTCCATATCCATATGGCTCGAGGAGATGATCTCCACGCCATCAAGTACTTACCCCTCAAGCTCAAAGGGTCAGCTCGGCACTGGCTTAAAAGCCTCTCCGAAAACTCCATCGGAAGCTGGGAAGAGCTCGAAGACGCCTTTCGGGCAAATTTTCAAGGGACATATGTCCGACCACCGAATGCAGACGATTTAAGTCATATAACTCAACAGCCCGGTGAGTCAGCCCGAAAACTTTGGAACAGGTTCCTCACTAAAAAGAACCAAATAGTTGACTGTCCGGACGCTGAAGCCTTAGCAGCCTTCAAGCATGGCGTTCAAGACGAATGGCTTGCTAGACACCTCGGTCAAGAAAAGCCGAGAACAATGGCAGCATTAACAAGCCTCATGACCCGTTTTTGCGCGGGCGAGGACAGCTGGTTAGCCCGATGCAGCACCAGTGACCCAAGTACATCCGAAGTCAGGGATGGAAACGGGAAATCACGACGCAGCAAGAATAAGCGCCGGGATAAAGAAGATAGCCTGAAGAGCACGGCGGTAAACGCCAGATTTAGAAGCTCTCAGCCAGGGCAGCAGAAGCCTCCCTCCAAAGGCAACAGAGACAAATTATCCAGCCTAAACAAAATTTTGGACCAAATATGTCAGATCCATAGCACCCCTGATAAACCTGCAAATCATACCCACAGAGAATGTTGGGTCTTCAAACAGTCTGGCAAGCTGAACGCTGAACACAAGGGGCAGGATACACCAAGTGAAGACGAGGACGAGCCTCGCAAGCAAAGCACAGGGGAACAGAAGAAATTCCCACCAGAAGTCAAAACAGTCAACGTGTTACACGTGATAAAAGGGAGACAAAGCGGCACCTTTAGAGGAACATGTCCCAGGGCCTATCACCGCGGATCTCCGCCACTGGTTGTCCCAACCGATCACCTTCGACCATCGGGATTACTCGGCAAGTATCCGGCATGCAGGATGGGCTGCCTTGGTATTAGATCCAATAATTGATGGATACCACTTCACCCGAGTCCTGATGGACGGCGGCAGCAGTTTGAATCTGATATATCAGGACACAGTCCGCAAAATGGGGATAGACCCAACAAAAATTTTCCGCAGCAATGCTACCTTTAAAGGATTAACGCCAGGCCCGGAGGCTCACTGCAGGGGCTCCTTGCTACTAGAGGTTATATTTGGCTTCCTCAACAACTTCCGCAGCGAAAATTTAACTTTCCACGTCGCTCCGTTCCAAAGTGGCTATCAAGCACTACTCGGACGCGAAGCTTTCGCTCGCTTCAACGCAATACCGCATTACGCTTCCCTCAAGATCAAGATGCCCGGTCCACGCCAGAATAATGCACGTACCTGGACACCAGGGGCTTATTACAAAGGGTACTGTTTAGACCCGGTTTACACCATAAAGACCGAATACCTTAGGGAGTGTTCGGCGTCGCGAGTTTGGCCTTATATGCATTAGCTCCGAATCATGTCTTTGGTCAAATGTTGGGTTTGCCCGGCTCCTGTGTTTTGCTGCCTTACGTTCCGCTCTATCGGCTAAGGCGGCACCAGGAGAACTACTGCGAGTGTGCCCTGGTTCATCCGGACGAGCACCTCAGTAGAGAAAGCCGAAAACTGACTGTCATGATATAGCGTGAGACTGGTCAACCACTCGATGACCTATTGGAATCTTTGGGGTTCCTCTGCATTAACGAAGGGCCATTTCCCGGCCAGGCATGTACGCACCCTGAATCCGGACGAGTGCGGAGCCACCAGGGGCTATATAGTAGCCCCACTGTCAAACTCCTATGGCTAAGTGAAAGTGTTAAAGAATTATAGTCTGATTGCCTAGTTCGCTGTGCTATCACCTCCTTATTGGGACCAAGACGTTGGATTAAGTGTGAATACGCGTCTTTTGCGAACACCCCCGCATTATATGCGTGGGGGCTGAAGCCGACGACTGCAATCTTTCAGGTTATATACATGTATACATAAAACGGCCGCACAGGAGGCATCACAATACTTTCGAGCAAAAGTATAAATACAGCCTTGATAAATTCAATAAAATGTTGTTTTTACAATGGGAATACATGTCACTCAAACATAACATTCTTCGAGCACTGGGCCTCTATCCTACGAGTGCCTTAAGAACTTCTTCAAAATAGTGCTCGGCAGCCACTCGGCCTATGGCCGAACCCTGCGCCGCGACAGTGGTCGCATCCATCTCCACCCAGTATGTTTTGACACGGGCAAGGGCCATCCGCGAGCCTTCTATGCACGCCGACCTCTTCATCGCATTAATGCACGGCACCGCACCAAGGAACTGCTGCACCAAGCTAAAATAGTTGTTCGGCTTTGGCCTTTCCGGCCATAGATGATCCACGACAGACCTCATGGCGAGTCCGGACAATCTATTGAGTTTGGCCCATTCAGCAAGTTGATCAGTTAATGGAAGCGTACACTCTGGAACGTTAAATTGCGATGAGAACAGCTTGTCCACTTCACGATCTGTCTGATCTCGGAAGTATTCGGCCGCATCGACAGTGCTCGCCGCAAAGTCCAGATATGCATCGGCCGAACTCCACAGCCGATCCAGAGGGCCATACCGCGGATCGCCAAACTTCCTCCGCAGCATAAAGGGCTTCCCAGCCACAATGTCCCCGGCTTCACGCAGTTCCTCCTTCGCTCTCATTGCAGAGCGGGTGTCTTTGGTCGCCATTGTGGCCTTTTCAAGGTCCGTAGCCTTCGCCCGGTTTTCTTCTTCAAGAAACTGGCAACGGTCTGCAGTGTCTTTTAACTTCACAGCCATTTTGGCCATTTTCTCTTTGCTCTCGCTATGAGCGGCCTTCTTGGCTTTCAACTCTTCGGCCGCCTTCAAAGCGGCCGCATTACTACTCCTTGCTTGCTCCTTGGCTCGGGCAAGCTCCGCCCGCAGGGCCTCCACGGTGGCAGCTCCATCTGCAGTCACAACATATTAAAGATATTGGCATCACGCTGCTCTTCCTATGTGACATTCACTATAAATATCACCTACCCTGTGCTTCGTCAAGCCGCTTGTTAACAAGCTCGATGTTGGCATCCGCCGCATCCAGTCGCCGTTTTAGTTCGGCAACCCCGTCTGTCCGGCTAGCCACCGGAGCTTCAGACACCGGCACATAAGGCAGTCTACTTATTACCTGGGACTGCGATCCTCTATTCGCCGCTGTTCTCGACGACAACCAGAGTCTCAGGGGCTACTATCTACACAGGGCGCACCTAAAAATATGCGGTACTACCACAAATGCATATCATTCCACGTACCTCAAAGCCCGTCAGTAGACTGATAAAGGCTTCATGCAACCCGTTTTCGGCGGACGAAATCCTTTCAATCACCATACACATTAATGCACGGTGCTCTTCTGAGATAGTTTCTCGCTCCAGCAGACCCTTCAGTACGTCCGACCGCATACCAGATGGTGCCGGACTCTTTTGATTGCTCTCTTCAAGAGCCGGATAGTGAGGGCTTCGGGTGACCATGGGATTACCTTCTGGCCTTGCCGGATCCGGAGAAACTCTCTGTGATGACACTTCAAGGTCGCCCGCCTCTTGAGCCAGGGAATCCGGTGGAGGTGTTTCGCTCTCCATCATCTCCGGAAGAAGATCCCCCGAAGACGAGCTCTGCTGAGAAGGGCTCAGATCCGAACTGCAAGATAAATGCTTCGGTTATCTTCCTCAAAAGTAAGATAGTATATCGTCACTATTAAGTAATTTTTGATTACTTACAGCTCGTTAGAGGGCTGATCCCCGCACGGACTTTGTGCGACAGGAGCACCCTCCGAGGCGGGACCCTCTGGTGGAATTTTCTTCTCCCGTTTGGAAACCTTGGTTTCTGGATCATCAGAGGTAGTCCTCTTCCTCCCCTGGGGCGAGGGAATGTCAAATTCCTTCCCTTGGCTATCCTCCCTCACGGAGGCGCTCGTTCCCTCGGTCGGAACAGGTAGCGGTGGAGGCCCGCTTTGGCCCTCTCTATTCCCCCCTTCATCTTCCTTTGAGGGCACCGGGCAAAGTGCTGGCTCGAGCATCTTTTCCAGCACCGGATTGTCCAAGCCTTCGGGAAGGGGGGCCGAACACCGGATCATCTTCGCCTTTGTTATCCAGTCCTGGTCAAAAAGCGATTCTTCAGAATGACGTCATGATAAATGAAAGACAGTGTGTTCGGCTAGAGGATTACTTACTTGGGCCGCGGTGCGGTTGCTGCTTAGGCCCACGTCCTCGGAGGTGTTCGGACACTCTATTTGGGGTCCGAAGAACGACTTGTACATCTCCTTGTCCGTCAGGCCAAGGAAATTCTGAATAGCGCGTGGTCCTTCTAGGTTGAATTCCCACAAGCGGATGGGCCGGCGTTTGCAAGGCTGGACTTGACGAACCAGCATGACTTGCACTACCATAACTAAACTAAAATATCCCTCGAAGAGATCCCGGATGCGGCTCTGCAGTACGGGCACATCCTTGGCTGGACCCCAGCTCAGCCCCCTATTGATCCATGACATCAGTTGTGGTGGAGGGCCCGAGCGAAAGGCGGGGGTAGCTACCCACTTGGCACTTTTGGGAGCGGTGATGTAGAACCACTCCCGTTGCCATAATCCGGACACCTCTGGAAAGGAACCTTTTAGCCACGGAGCTCCGGCAATCTTGCTTATTAATGCACCCCCGCACGCTGCATACTGCCCCTCGACCGTCTTCAGCTTCACATCAAAGGTCTTGAGCCACAGGCCGAAGTGAGGGGTAATTCGGAGGAAGGCCTCACATACGAAAATAAATGTCGAGATGTGGAGAAAGGAATCCGGGGCTAGGTCGTGGAAATCAAGCCCGTAATAGAACATCAAACCCCTAACGAAGGGATCCAGGGTGAGGCCTAGTCCTCGGAGGAAGTGGGAGATGAACACGACGTCTTCATTGGGTTCAGGATTAGGGACGACCTGCCCTCGGGCAGGCAGCCGATGCGAAACTTCGGCGGTTAGGTATCTTCCTCCCACAACTTCTTGATGTCCTCTTCCGTGACGGAGGAGGGCATCCACCGGCCCTGGAGGCTGGATTCGGACATGATTGAAGGTCCGAAGCACCTGACCTAGGCTTTGGGTGTTAGAACTCGAGGCGGGGGAAGGATTCGATTGAGCACGGGAGGAAAAAAGTAAAAGCCTTGTCCCTATATAAAGAGGGTGAATATCAAGCGTCCTCCTCGTGGCCGTTTGGGACTTGCCTAAAATCTAGGAGTCCTAAGCACGGTTGGGTTACCCACACCCGTATTGATGATAATCCCGTAATAAGGGGGACATGATCTCTGCTTTGACAAGACGTGTCAAGAAACTGCCTCGCGTTATGTGCGGGGCTAGTTAAAGGAAACGGTTCGAATAATCACCGGGCCATGGCATAATGTCATGTTGCCAAAACGTGTCAGCAGATTAGATTTGTGGAAATATTATTCTCTCTACGGTGGTATGTGGAACTTATTTTGCAGGGTCGGACACTATCCTTGTATTCAAATTCTTCCGTGGTGTATTCGGAGGAGGAACCCGCCTTGCAATGCCGAAGACAATACTGCGCGCCGGACTCATCGTCATTGAAGCCTGGTTCAGGGGCTACTGAGGGAGTCCTGGATTAGGGGGTCTCCGGAAGGCCGGACTATATCCTTTGGCCGGACTGTTGGACTATGAAGATACAAGATTGAAGACTTCGTCTCGTGTCCGGATGGGACTCTACTTGGCGTGGAAGGCAAGCTAGGCAATACGGATATGTATATCTCCTCCTTTGTAACTGACCTTGTGTAACCCTAGCCCCCTCCGGTGTCTATATAAACCGGAGGGTTTTAGTCCATAGGACAACAGACAATCATACCATAGGCTAGCTTCTAGGGTTTAGCCTCTCTGATCTCGTGGTAGATCAACTCTTCTAATACTCATATCATCAAGAATAAATCAAGCAGGACGTAGGGTTTTACCTCCATCAAGAGGGCCCGAACCTGGGTAAAACATCGTGTCCCCTGCCTCCTGTTACCATCCACCTTAGACGCATAGTTCAGGACCCCCTACCCAAGATCCGCCGGTTTTGACACCAACAACGGCTGTCTGGTTATTACCTGGGACTACGATCCTCTGTTCGCCGCCGTTCTTGACGACAACCAGAGTCTCAGGGGCTACTATCTACACAGGGCGCACCTAAAAATGTGCGGTACTACCACAAATGGATATCATTCCACGTACCTCAAAGCCCGTTAGTAGACTCATAAAGGCTTCATGCAACCCGTTTTCGGCGGACGAAATCCTTTCAATCACCGTACACATTAATATACGGTGCTCTTCTGAGGTAGTCGCTTGCTCTAGCAGACCCTTCAGGACGTCCGACCGCATACCAAGTGGTGCTGGACTCTTTTGATTGCTCTCTTCAAGAGCCGGATACTGAGGGCTTCGGGTGCCATGGGATTACCTTCTGGCCTTGCCGGATCCGGAGAAACTCTCCGTGACGACACTTCAAGGTCGCCCACTTCTTGAGCCAGGTAGTACGAGGAAGGCGTTTTGCTCTCCATCATCTCCGGAAGAAGATCCCCCGAAGACGCGCTCTGCTGAGAAGGGCTCAGATCTGAACTGCAAGATAGATGCTTCGGTTATCTTCCTCAGAAGTAAGGTAGTATATTTTCACTATTAAGTACTTTTTGATTACTTACAGCTCATTAGAGGGCTGATCCCCACACGGACTTTGTGCGGCAAGAGCACCCTCCAAGGCGGGACCCTCTGGTGGAGTTTTCTTCTCCCGTTTGGAAACCCTGGTTTCCGGGTCATCAGAGGTAGTCCTCTTCCTCCCCCGGGGCAAGGGAATGTCAGATTCGTTCCCTTGGTTATGCTCCCTCACGGAGGCACTCGTTCCCTCGGTTGGAATAGGTAGTGGTGGGGGCCCACTTTCGCCCTCTTTATTCCCCCCTTCATCTTCCTTTGAGGGCACCAGGCAAGGTGCTGGCTCGATCATCTTTTCCAGCACCGGATTGTCCAAGCCTTCGGGAAGGGGGGCCGAACACCGCATCATCTTCGCCTTTGTTATCCAGTCCTGGTCAAAAAGCGATTCTTCAGAATGACATCATGATAAATGAAAGACAGTGTGTTCGGCTAGAGGATTACTTACTTGGGCCGCGGTGCGGTTGCTGCTCAGGCCCACGTCCTCGGAGGTGTCCGGACACTCTATTTGGGGTCCGAAGAACGACTTGTACATCTCCTCGTGCGTTAGGCCGAGGAAATTCTGAATAGCGTGCGGTCCTTCTGGGTTGAATTCCCACAAGCGGAGGGGCCGGCGTTTGCAAGGCTGGACTTGACGAACCAGCATGACTTGCACTACCATAACCAAACTAAAATCTCCCTCGAAGAGATCCCGGATGCGGCTCTGCAGTATGGGCACATCCTTAGCTGGACCCCAACTCAGCCCCCTGCTGATCCATGACATTAGTTGTGGAGGAGGGCCCGAGTGAAAGGCGGGGGAAGCTACCCACTTGGCACTTCTGGGAGCGGTAACGTAGAACCACTCCCGTTGCCATAATCCGGACACCTCTGGAAAGGAACCTTTTGGCCACAGAGCTCCCGCAATCTTGCTTATTAATGCACCCCCGCATGCTGCATACCTCCCCTCGACCATCTTCGACTTCACATCAAAGGTCTTGAGCCACAGGCCGAAGTGAGGGGTAATGCGGAGGAAGGCCTCACATACGACAATAAATGCCGAGATGTGGAGAAAGGAATTCGGGGCTAGATCATGGAAATCAAGCCCGTAATAGAACATCAAACCCCTTACGAAGGGATCCAGAGTGAGGCCTAGTCCTCGGAGGAAGTGGGAGATGAACACGACGTCTTCATTGGGTTCAGGAGTAGGGACGACCTGCCCTTGGGCGGGCAGCCGATGTGAGACTTCGGCGGTCAGGTATCTTGCCTCCCTCAACTTCTTGATATCCTCTTCCATGACGGAGGAGGGAATCCACCAGCCCTGGAGGCTGGATCCGGACATGATTGAAGATCCGAAGCACCTGACCAAGGCTTTGAGTGTTAGAACTCGAGGCGGGGGAAGGATTCGATTGAGCACGGGAGGAAAAAAGTATAAGCCTTGACCCTTTATAAAGAGGGTGAATATCAAGCGTCCTCCTCGTGGTCGTTTGGGACTTGCCTAAAATCTAGGAGTCCTAGGCGTGGTTGGGTTACCCATGACCGTATTGACGAGAATCCCGTAATAAGGGGGACACGATCTCTGCTTTGACAAGACGTGTCAAGAAACTGCCTCGCGTTATGTGCGGGGCTAGTTAAAGAAAAACGGTTCGAATAATCACCAAGCCATGGCATGATGTCATGTTGCCAAAGCGTGTCAGCAGATTAGATTTGTGGAAATATTATTCTCTCTACGGTAGTATGTGGAACTTATTTTGCAGGGTCGGACACTATCCTTGTATTCAAATTCTTCCATGGTGTATTTAGAGGAGGAACCCGCCTTGCAATGCCGAAGACAACACTGCGCGCCGGACTCATCGTCATTGAAGCCTGGTTCGGGGGCTACTGAGAGAGTCCTGGATTAGGGGGTCTCGGGACAGCCGGACTATATCCTTTGGCCGGACTGTTGGACTATGAAGATACAAGATTGAAGACTTCATCCCGTGTCCGAATGGGACTCTACTTGGCGTGGAAGGCAAGCTAGGTAATACGGATATGTATATCTTCTCCTTTGTTACCGACCTTATGTAACCCTAGCCCCCTCCGGTGTCTATATAAACCGGAGGATTTTAGTCCGTAGGACAACAGACAATCATACCATAGGCTAGCTTCTAGGGTTTAGCCTCTCCGATCTCGTGGTAGATCAACTCTTGTAATACTCATATCATCAACAATAAATCAAGCAGGACGTAGGGTTTTACCTCCATCAAGAGGACCCGGACCTGGGTAAAACATCGTGTCCCCTGCCTCCTGTTACCATCCGCCTTAGACGCACAGTTCGGGACCCCCTACCCGAGATCCGCCGGTTTTGACACCGACAGAAAGGCATGGAACACTTCCCTAGAAAGAAAATTAAATTACCTTATGAATCTATTATGAGAGCCACTTATGGATTGCCTACCAAAGATGGCAATACCTAGATCTATTCTTGCTTGTTATGCCTAGCTAGGGGCGTTAAACGATAGCGCTTGTTGGGAGGCAACCCAATTTTATTTTTATTCCTTGATTTTTGCTCCTGTTTAGTAATAAATAATTTATATAGCCTCTGTTTTTGTTGTGTTTTTTGTGTTTAATTTGTGTTTTTTCCAAGTAGAACCGTTGGGAAGACTTGGGGGAAGTCTTGTTGAACTTGCTGTAAAAAACAGAAACTTTAGCGCTCACGAGAACTGCTGTCATTTTTATTTGGAAAGTGCTATTTAGTTAATTATTTTTGCAGATGATTAATAGATAAATTCCTCACGTCCAGAATTTTATTTTAGAATTTTTGGGGTTCCAGATCCTGCGCTAGCTACAGATTACTACAGACTGTTCTGTTTTTGACAGATTCTGTTTTTCGTGTGTTGTTTGCTTATTTTGATGAATCTATGGCTAGTAAAATAGTTTATAAACCATAGAGAAGTTGGAATACAGTAAGTATAACACCAATATAAATAAAGAATGAGTTAATTACAGTACCTTGAAGTGGTCTTTTATTTTCTTTCGCTAACGGAGCTCACGGGATTTTCTACTTTAAGTTTTGTGTTGTGAAGTTTTCAAGTTTTGGGTAAAGATTTGATGGATTATGGAACAAGGAGTGGCAAGAGCCTAAGCTTGGGGATGCCCATGGCACCCCCAAGATAATCTAAGGACACCTAAAAGTCAAAGCTTGGGGATGCCCCGGAAGGCATCCCCTCTTTCGTCTACTTCTATCGGTAACTTTACTTGGAGCTATATTTTTATTCGCCACATGATATGTGTTTTTCTTCGAGCGTCTTGTATTATTTGAGTCTTTGCTTGTTAGTTTACCACAATCATCCTTGCTGTATACACCTTTTGAGAGAGCCATACATGATTTAGAATTTGTTAGAATACTCTATGTGCTTCGCTTATATCTTTTGAGTTATATAATTTTGCTCTAGTACTTCACTTATATCTTTTAGAGCACGGTGGTGGATTTGTTTTATAGAAACTATTGATCTCTCATGCTTCACTTAGATTATTTTGAGAGTCTTAATAGCATGGTAATTTGCTTAAAATCCTAATATGCTAGGTATTCAAGAATAAAAAAATTCTCTTATGAGTGTGTTGAATACTATGATAAGTTTGATACTTGATAATTGTTTTGAGATATGGAGATGGTGATATTAAAGTCATGCTAGTTGAGTAGTTGTGAATTTGAGAAATACTTGTGTTGAAGCTTGTGATTCCCGTAGTATGCACGTATGGTGAACCGTTATATGATGAAGTCGGAGCATGATTTATTTACTGATTGTCTTCCTTATGAGTGGCGGTCGGGGACGAGCGATGGTCTTTTGCTACCAATCTATCCCCCTAGGAGCATGCGCGTAATACTTTGCTTTGATAACTTGTAGATTTTTGCAATAAGTATATGAGTTCTTTATGACTAATGTTGAGTCCATGGATTATACGCACTCTCACCCTTCCACCTCTGCTAGCCTCTCTAATACCGCGCACCTTTCGCCGGTATCATACACCAACCATATACCTTCCTCAAAACAGCCACCATACCTACCTATTTTGGCATTTCCATAGCCATTCCGAGATATATTGCCATGCAACTTTCCACCGTTCCGTTTATTATGACACACTCCATTATTGTCATATTGCTTAGCATGATCATGTAGTCGACATCATATTTGTGGCAAAGCCACCATTCATAATTCTTTCATACATGTCACTCATGAGTCATTGCATATCCCGGTACACCGCCGGAGGCATTCATATAGAGTCGTATTTTGTTCTAAGTATCGAGTTGTAATTGTTGAGTTGTAAGAAAAATAAAAGTGTGATGATCATCATTATTAGAGCATTGTCCCAGTGAGGAAAGGATGATGGAGACTATGATTCCCCCACAAGTCGGGATGAGACTCCAGACGAAAAATTAAAAAAAGAGAAAGAAAAGAGGCCATAAAAAAGAGAAAAGGCCCAAATAAAAAAATGAGAGAAAAAGAGAGAAGGGACAATGTTACTATCCTTTTACCACACTTGTGCTTCAAAGTAGCACCATGATCTTCATAGTAGAGAGTCTCTCATGTTATGACTTTCATATACTAGTGGGAATTTTTCATTATAGAACTTGGCTTGTATATTCCAATGATGGGCTTCCTCAAAATGCCCTAGGTCTTCATGAGCAAGCAAGTTGGATGCACACCCACTTAGTTTCTTTTTGAGCTTTCATATGCTTATAGCTCTAGTGCATCCGTTGCATGGCAATCCCTACTCACTCACATTGATATCTATTGATGGGCATCTCCATAGCCCGTTGATACGCCTAGTTGATGTGAGACTATCTTCTCCCTTTTTTGTCTTCTCCACAACCACCACTCTATTCCACCTATAGTGCTATATCCATGGCCCATGCTCATGTATTGCGTGAAGATTGAAAAAGTTTTGAGAATGTCAAAAGTATGAAATAATTGCTTGGCTTGTCATCGGGGTTGTGCATGATTTAAATATTTTGTCTGGTGAAGATGGAGCATAGCCAGACTATATGATTTTGTAGGGATAACTTTCTTTAGCCGTGTTATTTTGAGAAGACATAATTGCTTTGTTAGTATGCTTGAAGTATTTTTATTTTTATGTCAATATTAAACTTTTGTCTTGAATCTTTCGGATCTGAATATTCATACCACAATTAAGAAGAATTGCATTAAAATTATGCCAAGTAGCACTCCGCATCAAAAATTCTGTTTTTATCATTTACCTACTCGAGGACGAGCAGGAATTAAGCTTGGGGATGCTTGATACGTCTCCAACGTATCTATAATTTTTGATTGCTCCATGCTATATTATGTACTGTTTTGGATATTATTGGGCTTTATTATCCACTTTTATATTATTTTTTGGGGACTAACCTATTAACCGGAGGCCCAACCCAGAATTGCTGTTTTTTGCCTGTTTTAGGGTTTCGAAGAAAAGGAATATCAAACGGAGTCCAAACGGAATGAAACCTTCGGAACATGATTTGCTCAACGAACAAGACCCGGGAGACTTGAACCCTACGTCAAGAAAGAAAAGAGGAGTCCACGAGGTAGGGGCGCGCCCACCCCCACCAGGCGCGCCCTCCACCCTCGTGGGCCCCCTGTTGCTCCACCGACGTACTCCTTCCTCCTATATATACCTACGTACCCCCAAACGATCAGAGACGGAGCCAAAAACCTAATTCCACCACCTCAACTTTCTGTATCCACGAGATCCCATCTTGGGGCCTGTTCTGGAGCTCCGCCGGAGGGGGCATCGATCACGGAGGGCTTCTACATCAACACCATAGCCCCTCCGATGAAGTGTGAGTAGTTTACCTCAGACCTACGGGTCCATAGTCAGTAGCTAGATGGCTTCTTCTCTCTTTTTGGATCTCAATACAATGTTCTCCCCCTCTCTTGTGGAGAACTATTCGATGTAATCTTCTTTTTGCGGTGTGTTTGTTGAGACCGATGAATTGTGGGTTTATGATAAAGTCTATCTATGAATAATATTTGAATCTTTTCTGAATTCTTTTATGTATGATTGGTTATCTTTGCAAGTCTCTTCGAATTATCAGTTTGGTTTGGCCTACTAGATTGATCTTTCTTGCAATGGGAGAAGTGCTTAGATTTGGGTTCAATCTTGTGGTGTCCTTTCCCAGTGACAGTAGGGGCAGCAAGGCACGTATTGTATTGTTGCCATCGAGGATAACAAGATGGGGTTTTCTTCATATTGCATGAGTCTATCCCTCTACATCATGTCATCTTGCTTAAGGCATTACTCTTTTTTAACTTAATACTCTAGATGCATGCTGGATAGCGATCGATGAGTGGAGTAATAGTAGTAGATGCAGGCAGGAGTTGGTCTACTTGTCTCGGACGTGATGCCTATATACATGATCATACCTAGATATTCTCATAACTATGCTCAATTCTGTCAATTGCTCAATAGTAATTTGTTCACCCACCGTAGAATACTTATGCTCTCGAGAGAAGCCACTAGTGAAACCTATGGCCCCCGGGTCTATCTTTATCATATTAATCTCCTACTACTTAGTTATTTCCTTTGCTATTTACTTTGCCTTTATTTTACTTTGCATCTTTATCATAAAAATACCAAAAATATTATCTAATTAGATCTATCAGATCTCACTCTCGTAAGTGGCCTTATAGGGATTGACAACCCCTATTTGCGTTGGTTGTGAGGATTTATTTGTTTTGTGCAGGTACGAGGGACTCGCGCGTAGCCTCCTACTGGATTGATACCTTGGTTCTCAAAAACTGAGGGAAATACTTACGCTACTTTGCTGCATCATCCCTTCCTCTTCGGGGAAAACCAACGCAGTGCTCAAGAGGTAGCACTCTTCATCGCCCAATGCCCATAGGCATCGCGCCATGCAGCAGCTTAACAGTGAATGACGCCAAGTGCCCTCATCTGCCCCGCAAATCGAGCATGCTGGTGAATCTGCCATATTTCTCTCATGTCGCACGAGCCCCATCGGGATCAAGGTATGTGCTAATCTCCATACAAAAACCCTGATCTTGGAGGGAACCCATACTTTCCACAGCTGCGACCAAGAGTTCCTATCGGCTGCAATGTTTGAGTGTCCCGGTCGATGATCGAGCCAATCCTCCCTCTGAGCCTTGACTGCAGAAATCATACGGTAGGCTGATCGAACCGAAAAAAACTCCCTTCTTATCGTAGTGCCAGGCCCAAAAATCATCTTGTACCCTGGTACTCGGTGGTATGTTCTGAATGACTTCAACATCAGGAGCGATAAAATGTTCCATGAGCACCTGCTTGTTCCATGACCTAGTGGTGGGATCAATCAAATCCGAGACCAAAACTGGCGGGTTGGCCGACCTTGAGCATATTGGTCTGAGTTTGTAATCCCTCGGCAGCCAATTGCCGTGCCATATGTTCGTATGTGTTCCAGAACCAATGCGTTTGATGAGCCCTTGCGCTAGAACATCTCTTCCCTCTAGTATGGAGCGCCAAACTTGGGACGGACCTGCACCCAAGGTGGCCTCCAAGAGGTGGCAATCTGGGTAGTACCTGGCTTTTAGAATACAAGCACTGAGCGAGTCCGGATCCTGTAGTAACCTCCATGCTTGGCACGCGAGTAATGCTAGATTGAACAGCTCCACATCCCTAAAGCCCAATCCACCCATGAACATAGGTTTTGACATAGTTTTCCATGAAACCCACGCAGTTTTCCGTTGGCCATCCTTGCTTCCCCACCAGAACTTCCAGATAATACCATTGATATGCTCACACAAGCCCCGTGGCAGTTTGAAACATGACATAGAGTACGTTGGGATAGATTGATCTACAGACTTTATAAGTGCCTCTTTCCCTCCGGCTGATAAGCACTTCTCCATCCACCCTTGCACCTTCTTCCAGATTCTATCTTTCAAGTACTTAAATGATCCTTCTTTTGCCCTCCCAACATCCGAAGGCAAGCCCAGGTATTTCTCTGTCAACGATTCATTGTGGATAGTGAGGATATTCTTTATGGAGTCACGAGCAGAGTTGGGTACTCCTTTACTGAAGAAAATGGATGACTTCCCCATATTTACCCTTTGTCCGGAGGCGTTGCAATAGATCCGCAATAGCTCATCAATCCGGGTGGCACTATCATCATTTGCTTCAAAGAAAAGTAGACTATCGTCAACAAAGAGTAGATGATTAACAGATGGTGCATTCGGTGCAACTGTGATCCCCCGTACTCCTGCACCAGCTTTCAGCAAGCACGAAACCCCTTCAGCTGCTAAAAAGAATAAATATGGTGAGCTCGGATCGCCCTGGCACAAACCCCGAGAAGGCTTGAAACCATCCAGACTCCTTCCATTAAACAGAACCGAGAAGGATACGGATGTCACACATCTCATAACTGTGTCACTGAAGCGGGGGCTAAAACCCATCTTGAGCATTACAGCTCTCAAATATGATCACTCCAAGCGATCATACGCTTTCATCATATCCAATTTCAGAGCACAGTATCTGTTACCCTTCACCCTCTTAGTCTTCATATAATGTAAACATTCATAGGCTGTGATGAAGTTGTCTGTGATAAGACGTCTAGGGACAAAAGCCGACTTCTCTTCGGAAATGATCTCGGGGAGGATTACTTTCAGCCTGTTAGCTAAGACCTTTGAAGCGATCTTGTAGATCACATTACAAAGGCTTATCGGCCGAAACTGTCCTAACACCTTTGGACTTGCTATCTTTGGAATTAAAATGATGAATGTGCTATTTATCTCCTCCGATGAGTCCACACCATCAAGCACTCTGATGATCATCCTCGTAACTTCATCACCACATAAGTCCCAATGCTTCTGAAAAAAATTTGCAGGAAAACCGTCTGGCCCCGGTGCCTTAGTTGGAAACATTTGAAAGAGAGCTTCCTTAACCTCATCATTACTATAAGTGGCATTTAGGTAGGCGTTCATATTACCATCCACCCTCACCGGTATGTGCGATAACACCTCTTCCATACCTATTGTTCCTTCCGACGTATAGAGATTTGAATAAAATGTCGTAGCCATATTTGCCAGTTCCACCGGATCCGTGCAAGTAGTCCCATCAGCACGATCAAGTTGGGTTATGCTGTTTTTGGCCCGTCTAGCACTAGCCTTCCTCTGGAAAAACTTGGTGTTACTATCACCCTCGGACAGCCATGTGATGCGTGACCGCTGTCTCGCCATAATTTCCTCTCTGTACGCCAGTTCCACCATGCGCTCCTCGACCTTGCGTTCCTCCTTGCTTGGTTCGGTTCTCATCAGATCTGCACGCAGCATAGCAAGTTTCCGTCGAAGCAATCTTTGCTCCTGCCGAACCGATCCAAAAGAGCTCAATCCCCACCTCGAAAGAGAAGTGGCCATCGACTGTAGTTTGTTGGCCAACTTCGTCACCGGCGAGGCAGGTCCATCGCCATTCCATGCATCTTCCACAACGTCCTTGAAACGACCATCTCTCTCCCAGACACATTCATAGCGAAAAGGTTTCTTCATCGCGATGCGCTGATTCCCAGCTTCCATTTCATTCATAAGCAGGATAGGGCTATGATCACTCCTAACTGATGTTAGATGCTCCACTCGTTCAAACGGGAACATGTTTGACCAACTTGCCAAAGCTAGAGCCCGGTCCAACCGGACCCTACAAAACTGGCCTCCTGTAACACGTTTCTCGAAAGTCCAGTCTAAGAAGGTATAGCCCAAATCCGCCAGCTCACATACATCCACAGCTTCCCTAAACCCCTCCATTTGACCGCTATCCCGTGGGTTAGGGCCCATCTGCTCCTCCTGGCAAAGTATCTCATTGAAATCGCCCATGCAGAGCCAAGGTAATGTGCTTTCTCCCCTCGACATTTTCATGGTATCCCATGTTTTCTACCTCAGGCTCCAGTTTGCCTCTCCATAAAAGCATGTGAGGCACCATTGCTCAGACCCTAGTTCAGATACCCAGGAGTCTATGTGATACTGCGAGAAATTCTTTATTACCAAATTAACATCCGCCTTCCAGAAAATACAAAGACCACCACTACGACCACTAATAGATACTGCAAAGCTGTTTTGAAAACCTAAAGAGACCGCCAAGCCTTCCACTCGATTTTTTGCTAATTGAGTCTCCACAATGCAAAGAACCGACGGCGCACTAGCCCCCACGAGATCGCGGAGCTCATGGACTGTCACAGGGTCGCCATTCCCATGACAATTCCAGCATAAAGCTCTCATTTGGTTCGACGGCCCTCCTCGAAAGGAGGCCGCCTCCATTGCTTGTGCCTTGCTCAACTCCTCATCATCTTGTTGCTTCCTCCTCTTGACCAGCGGATCTTTCTCTGGTGTGGATATCGTCGCAGTATTGCTTGAGCTCGGGGTAGCACCTTTGAGTAGCTTTACCGTCCCAGCTACCCTTCCAAGGTTTGAAACGGTCTGCCCCATAATAGTAAGAGAGCCATCCGCATTAACCAGCCGTTTGCGAGCTCCCTTCTCTCCACGTTCATGATTGTCCCCACTAATATTCATGTCCATGCGTTGCGGGGCTGGTGACTTAGGCCTTGTTGCTTCTCCTCGACCGCTGCCTCCTGCCGATGCCCCCCAGCCTCTACCCCCCCCCCCCCATCTGCTCTACCAGAATCCCTTCCTCTTCCTCTAGCTCCACCGTCACCTCTTCCCCGGGCACCATAAGTTTGGCCCGCTGGAACCTCCGGTTCCCACAACAGCCACTCCCCCCATTCAAAGGATCTCGGGTCATGCACTCCATCCCCACATTCATCCGCAAGATGCCCCATGAGGCCACAGGCAAAGCAAAAATCTGGGAGTCATAATAGACGCTATATTTCTTCCGTTCCTTCAAAGTTATATGAACAAAACGAACCAAAGGTGTATTCACGTCAACAAACACCCTTGCACGCAGGGTGCTAGCTGGGTTGATGCGCCCCTCGTTGACAATCACATTGAAAGGAGGATCGCCAACCTTCGCCGCCACTTTTTCAGCAAGCTGTCGCTTCCTTGTCAGACCATCAGGCAGGCCTTTGACCCTAGTCCACACCGGTACCATGTTGAGTTTATACTCTTTAACATCCGAGAAACCATCATACTCATGCAGAACTACCAGTGCCCTTCGAAACAGCCACAGACCTCCCTTCATAATCTTCCTCCAGTCCCCTAAACAGTGACACTGCACCAAGAAAAGATTAGGCCCCTTGATATTGAAAGTGACCCCCTGCGCTTCCATGCATGTATTACGCATCTGGGACAGGAGTGCCGCATGACTAAAAGGTTTAGTGGTATGAACTCGGAACAGTGCAAGCCATCGGACGTCCTTGACCAGATCGTCTACCTCAGCCGAGAAGTCAAGATCTTCTTCCTCCTTCCCGTGCAGCCTCATCCCCGCAAATTGGTTCTCCAGATCTGGATCGGCTCCAACATCTTCACCATAATCCTCCTCTTCATCTGTCGAATCCCCCCATCTGCGTCCTAATCCTTCCCTTCTACCTGCTTGCACATCTGCTCCCACCTCCCAAATTCGCTCCCCATCCTCCGATTCAAACCCCCCACCCAGCGCCATCGCCACACTTGCCGCCGCCCGATCTACCCCCTGGGCCTCCATCTCCCCTGACTCCGATTCAGTCATGCACATGCGTACGCCCGCCGAGCAATGGTTGATCTCGCTGATTATCAGGAAACCCCGGCAATCCGACGAGAGTTGACGTGGACTCTGGCAAAATCGCCAGAGGATGGGTGGAACCCTAGGAAAACCCTACTAGGTTTCGATTCTAGGGGTGCCCTCATTATTTCCAATTTTTCTGAATCTACACACGCTAAATGGGCCAGGCCGACACTGTTCACATGGACGCGAGAGATCCTTGTGGACTCACTTAATGTGATAAATAGTCGTTGGGCTCGTCAGTCCCGGACGGATGAGTGAGGCGGTTCCAAGCTGAAGGGGTTTGGAGTCCAACCGGGAAAACAACACGTGGCAGGGCTCGCAGGCGAATGGCCACTCATTGCATGCACACGCAAAACCTCCTAATCGGCACCTTGTGCGCCGCCAGTTAGGGATTCGGGCGCCCACACGTCCGCATACATGGGCTAGCCCATCACATGGCGACGCGATCGCTTGCCAGGGCGCACTTGGTTTGCTCGGTGCACGGTTGACCAGTTGACTCGAAACTCTTTTAAATTTGGGGGAATACCCAAAAAAACTAAAACAATCATGAATTCAATAAAGTTCATGGATTTGGACAAATTCAAAAAAAATCATGAAATGGGAAAAACATGATTTGAATATAGTTCACAGATTTCCAAAAAGGAACATATTTATAAAAATCATAATTTTAGGAAATGTTTATAAATTTCTATATATTCATGATTTGAATAAGTTCGCGGGATCAGAAAAAATGTTCATAAATCTGAAGAGTTCAAGAGTTTTGAAAAAAGTGGTTCACTGAATTTGAGAAAAGTTCACAAAAATTGAATAAGTTTTCAAATTTTAAATAAGTTCATGTATATAAAAATAAAAAGTAATAATAAAATTGAAAAAAAGTTATGCATTTGGAAAAATCGGAAATGGAATGAAAAGGGAAGAAAAAAAGGAAAGGAAAAGAAAATCAAAAAACAGAACAATCCCCGGTTCATAAAAAAAAATGATCCAAAAGCTTCCCTAAACTGGATTGGAAGCTTCCCAAAACAGGGGAGGAATCTTCCCTCTCGTGAGCTTCATGGATCGGCCCATTAGGAATCGAAGGAACGGCGGGTGTGTGAGATGTTTTGCAAAATAGGCTAAAACGGGCGCAGATGGCGCCAAGTAGACGCCAACCCCAAACTCAGCTCGATCACTTAAATTGACATATATCCCTAAAAAAAACTTAAATTGACATATATGGCCGTTGGCCTCTTTGCAAAATAAAATAAAAAGAAAAATAGGTTATATTTCCTGCTCGGTTTCCGGTTTTAATGCTAAGCATCGCCTTCGATCGCCTTGTACTCGCGAATTGAGCGTAGCTTAGCTGGTTATGTTTTTTGTTGTGCAATCAGCCCACCAGGATTCAAGTCTCGTTCGGTGGGAGGAGATGTTCCTCTCGACTACGAGGCAATCTCGAAGGTGCTTCATATGGGTAGGGTATGCATGCGTTCGTTCGTCAAGGTGAATGTATGTGTGTATATGTGGGCACAATGTTAAAAAAAAAAGTTGTACTCCGGGTAATCAGACAACTCCCACTCCTAGCTTCTATGGCACACGCACCCGGCAGCTCTCTCGTGCATTGTGGAGCACACAGTACAATACTAGTACGTATGAATAAACAAGGACAATCCATGTAACACACATAGTACCGTATCACTTGGCAGTGGCATCATTGAATCAACAACGAACTCGAGCTCGATCTGTTTTATAACTTTATTTCCCAGGGCAGACGTGGAATGGTAGATCAGTCACTTGCCCGGCCGGCCGGTATATCAGACCCTTGGACGACAACACACACGAATGTGCTACTACTACTACAGACCATTACAAACGAACGACTGAAATTAAGAAGTATATAAACGTAAGTATTTCTTTTGGCGGTCGGTTCGCCAATCGTTAGCGATTCATCTCCTGCATGCACCCGTGCGTGCATCAGCCCTTGATCGATCAGAAAGCCTTGATGTAGCCCTTGCGCGGGGTGGGCGAGCTGATCTCCTGCTCCATCTTCTGCAGCTCCGCCAGCATCGGCAGCGTGCTCACCGTCAGCATGGCCACCGCCGGGTGGGTGCCCTCCGGCAGCTCCACCTCCTGCTGCGCCGCCGCCTCCGTGGACACGTCGTGGATCCCCGTCGGCAGCACCAGGGCCGACGTGTCGGGCTTGCGGTAGCAGAAGTAGAGCGTCATCTGGGCCACGCCGAAGAAGAAGCCGCCCACGTTCGGGAGCTGCACGCGTGCACATACATGCATGCTGAGTCAAGCCTCAAGTGCCGTGCGTAAGTAACATGGATGGATGGTTAATTTGCGACGAAAGAAACTGATGGATTGTAGAAGAAGCAGGGCGTACGGTGACGTAGATGTCCTTGGTGAAGAGGCCGTAGAAGAACCAGGCGACGGCGCTGAGGGTGAGGAAGAAGGAGAGCGAGAAGGGCATGTACTCGGCGCTCTTGGTCTTGATCACCACGAACTGCATGCATGCATTATTCACCGGCCGGATAGTTAGTTAGTTAGATCTCATGGTCTTGATCACTCAAGCAAGAGCAGTAGTGGTAGAGCTTACGATGACGCTGAGGGGGGCGACGAAGACGGCCATGGAGAAGGCGAGGCAGACGCTGCCGAGGACCTTGACGCGGCTGGGCTGGGGCACGAGGAAGACGGTGACGACGACGATGAGGGAGAAGGCGGCGACGTCGAGGAGGAGGAAGAAGGCGAGGGCGCGGTGCCTGGCGTTCCTGGGCGCGTACACCACGTAGAGCAGGATGTAGAAGGACTCGACGACGCAGCCGAAGGCGTTGATGGTCAGCAGCGGGCTGGAGTTGGTCTTGACCAGCGCGTAGAAGATCCACAGCATGCAGCTGAAGAGCGCCACCACGTACGGCACCGCGCTGAACCCCTCCGTCGACTTCTTCCGGTACACCCGCAGGAACGTCGGCCTACGTACACATGCATAAGCTTTAGCTCGTCAGAAACTAAGAACGCGTGCTGACCAAGTGACCATGCATGCACGACGTACGGCCAAAAGATGCAAGAGGATTATGTCACTTACGTCGGTGCGAGGAACACCAGGAAGGATATGATGTTGCCTGCAGAAAAAAGGAATGGGAAACGACACTTTGTGTCAGTAAGGCTTAATCATGTGACAAAACAAATGGCTTGGAAATACATGCATGGATGATGCATCAACAGTTGAGCAGCATGCATGCCTACCTAGGATGCCAAAGGCGGAGGCCCACGGGTGAGCCATGGAGAAGAGCCCTTCTGCCATCCTGATCAGTGATCACGAGTACAAAGCACGGTAACTAAGCAGATCAGATGAATGTATCTACTGTATGTTCTTCTCCTTCCCAAAGACTAGGGAGAGACCTTCAAAAAAAAAGACTAGGGAGAGAAGGCAGTGCTTGTGTGGTTTTTCGAATGGAAACAAGCCGTGTATATATAGCAGTAGCAGAGCCCCTCCCCGTCCCCGCTCTACCTCTACGACGAGTACGTAGTGGAATTCCAGGGCAGCCACAGTGGTGAAAATTCAACAAGTGTGCGTGAGTGCGCGGTTACAAGTGTATCGGTGTACCATTCATGTAAACATGTACGCATGCATCCTTTTCCCAGCCAAGATGAAGAATACGTGCACAGCATTCCGTATGGACATTACCGGAAGCAAAAAAGGGCTGATCGGTTACTGCCATATACTACTGTTATTACCACGTGCGTGCTGCGCGCGTAGCCAGTCTACAAGTACATGTGACAAAATTGAAAGTGGTAATGCAAACGTGCATGTACATTACATTAGTTCCACAGAACCACTGGGTACGTCGAGGCTACTAGTAAAACAGAAAGAGAAACCAAAGCATAAAACGAAGTACATACGAAACTGCTTCATGCATGATCCTGGTGCCTGATGAATGCACGACACCGAAATCCAGCGGCCGGTGCCCGATGTATGCACGAATGTCCGGCCATATTTTAAGCATCGTCTATGAGTCATACATATTTTGTCGTATGTATAGCACGGCTCTAGTATATATGTACGCCTTTACAGCACTTAGATTACTTTATTAGAGCGGTGAAAATCCACGTGTGCAATAACGATGCCATGGTGCACCAACTTGGTATGAGCCTTGCATCACCGGCGGATGCTTTCTCTGATCCATCGATCGCCAACAGGATATGATGCTATCGTTGTATATCCCGCTGAAAAGATATGTGCTTGCATGCCGCTACAGTTAGGCAGGTAGCCGAAGCTGCTAGCTAAAACTTGCAGCGAGTGCCGAAGTGGCCGCCGTGGCGAGGGCTATGCATTTTCTCTTCCTGTCAATGCGTGGACTGACCTGACCTGACCTAACAACCGACACGTCACACCCAGCACTCAACGATGCAGTTACATCTTTGGGTCCGTTCGGTTACACAACCGAAGTCCGGTTCATTAGGTCGAACGTTTTGATGCAGAAAGGGTAGTCAGGGCGAGATCTTTCCCGACTTCTTGATGCATGATACATTGCACCCGCACGGGCTTAACGATCGCCATCGTGTGTGATACCATTAAGTTACCCGTCACCGTCGATTGGTCTCTCCCCTGTTCCGTTTCACCTCATGTGTGTATGTATGTATGTATGTACTGCCCCCCCCCCCTGTCTCTTTTACTTTACAGTTGCATCCCACCACTGTAGGTGGAGCGAGGGACGAGGGGCATTTTACGCACGCACGTAGTTCGTCTGGTAGCTGGTATGCATGGTGTATGCAGCAGCGGTGCTTTTCTGCGCCGTGCCACTGGCGGGGTGAAGAAGCGGAAACATCTCAGTGCTACTGTCACGCGCAGCATCGACGATCGATGGATCGATCAATTCAGGCTACCTAATACCTAGGCCGCGGGCAAATTATTACCTGCAGAGTAGCTGGCTGTATAAGCATATGCGGCAACGGGGGCCTTTTCCGCCTCTGCCACTGGCGAGGCGACGAAACGGAAACTCCTCGGTGCTCGTTTCACTGGCGCCGATCGATCCTGTTGCTGCTGCTGTGAATAATGCAGCTGCCGTGCTTTTGTGCAAGAGAGATCGGCCGACTGGCAAAGGTGACGGCGACACGAGTGGCTTGGCATCCATCCATCCATGCACGCACGCGCTGCTCGTTTGGTCAAGCGGGCTAGTGGGGTTCGTACGTATGCAACCGAACCGACTGGCCGACCTCGGAGACGCTTGGCCGGCCTCCGAGAAAAAACTGGTAAATGAAATGGTGTCTGAGCAAGGTACGCGTGGATGCATGATCGAGCCAAGGCGGTACGGCACGGTATGTTCGGCGGCCAAGTGGCACCGATTCCACCTAGTGCCTGCCGCCAAGACGCAGAGTCAGATTCTGTTAAGGTGCATGCAGAAGAATATACTCGTACTCCCCTCCAGCTTTCATTCTGTCTGGCTTCCAGGCTTCCAGCCAGCACAGCGCGTCGCCAAGGAACATGCGCATGGGCGCACGGCGCAATGATGCCATGCCATGCCATGCCAGGGCACCATTGCGAGTGCCGTGGCCGTAGCTACCTCTGCCACCCCGTATTATCATCTGCGCAAAGTCGCAGCAGATCGGCATCCGGCTCGCCGTGCTGGGTGCTCCTCCTCATGCGCACCACCATCCATTCATCTTACACTCGGGCGAACGAGCCGGCCGTGTATCTAATTATCTTCTAGCATCCCATGCATCCTCCGCGACTTGCTGCGATCTGCTCGGCCACTGGCTTACCGTAGCATCATCGCTCGCAACTTCGCAAGTGTCTGTTCTACTAGCTAGCACTGGACGTACTAGGAGGATGTGGGTGGCCTAGTGAGTATGCCATGAGTGAAGAGCAATCGATCCGGCGTCCATTTGCTCCATGATCAAGGCTCAAGGCTGCAGTGGACCTTCCACTTCACCTACTGCTCGCTCTACTTGCAGCCGGACAGGGGAACATAACACAGATATTATTTCGCCGGAAAAATCATTTCATTACTTGTCTTGTCGTTGGTTGAATGTCTCTCGTGCTGCTTCACATCAGACCATTTTCTCTAGGAGAATGAATATAAATACATAAGAAACGCCTTTCCTGTTTTTTCTAACAGAAGAAAGTAAGAAGCGTCTGTCATTTCATCGGGTGGTGGTGTGGTTGACCTACAGAATAACAACTGAGCTGACCAAGTACCGTGAAATGACAAAGAAGCCGCGCAGACAGAAGCTGGAGATTCGTAGTTATTATTATAAAATAAATAAACGAAATATGTATCTGGCAACTGTGTGGCAGATTACAAAAACTACCACACGCATCTAGCATCGTCAGATCCGATCGCGCGCACCTGCCCCGCCATTCCAATTTCCTTCCTTCTATAGCTTTCCCGCACGTCCTCCCGATTTTATCGCGCATCCGCACCTGCATGTACCTCCCTAATTTTCACGCCTCCCGATTTTTAGGAGATCCGATCGCGCGCGCCTGCCTTGCCCTTCCGATTTCCTTCCTTCTTTAGTTTTTGATTTTTGGGTAAAAATAGTGCTTGCAATGGGATTTGATCTCTGGTCTACAGATAATCAATGAAGGGAGCTGACCATCTCACGTACAACTCATTATTAAACAAGCTAAGGAAAAATACGGTTTTGACATGTTTTGCCTTTAATATGTTAGCACAGAAAATCTTTTCGTTTCACCTATCAAACCCGACACATAAACTTTTCCCGTGGTAAATTCTCCATCACCATTATGATAACTAACGCACCACCAACATGATAACTTTTGCATACCACACATTACATTATGTGTAAGAGCATGGTCATATAAGCACCGGAGACGTGATAACTTTGGTGAAAGCATCGTGGTAACTTTGATGATTGGGGAAGAAATTTGTTGAACAACCCCCCCCCCCCAACCCTTCGGTAATTTCAGTAAATAGCATGATAACTTTCACGCCATAGACCTGATAATTTAGATACAAACATCATCGTACCTTTAAACATTGGGGAAAAGAACGTGAAAATATACCCGATAATTTCTGTGTAAATAGATGATAATATACGTAGCGCACATCTGATAACTGAGATAGAAACACCATGGTAACTTCGACCATAGCGAAGAAAATTATTGAAAAGATACTCCGGTAACTTATGTGTAAATAGCACGGTAGTATACCTCCTTCCTCTGGTATTTTTCTGTGTAATAGCATGAAAACATATGCACTGCGATAACTAAACACCATGATAAATTTTGATCCATGGGGGAAATTTTTGCTGAAATATACCCCTGATATTTTTTGTTTAAATAGCATGATTTTTTAAGCATGGCGGGCTTGATAGGTTACCTAGAATCACCATGATAACTTTTTGACCCGGAAAAAAGTTGTTCAAAACATTCCCGATAAATATTTTTGTGTAAATAACATGATAATACAAGCACCCATAACCGATAACTTATATATAAGCATCATGGTAACATTTTACCAAAGGAAAAGAAAGTTGTTAAAAACATACACTCGTCTCGCGGGGGCTCTTGGATGAACACAACACATGGTGTGCCACGAGAAAGTCACATAATGTTTAGTGTCATGAGGGGCACACGTGTTTGTGAGTTGGCCGGAAAAAAATGGTCCACTTTGACCCGCTATAGGCATGATAAATTAAGTTACGCAAAAATTTCGTTGTAATTTTTCACCTATGGAAAAAGCTACTGAAACACACCCGGGTTTTTAGGTATAAGTACCATGATAATATACGAACCGTAGAATCAGTAACTCATGTACAATCCCCCATGGTAACTTTGACCGGAGGAGGTTGATGTAAACATACCTTGATAATTTATGTGTTGGTACCACGGTATATTACGCATCGAGGAGCTGAATAACTTATGTATAGAACACAATGGTAACTTTGAAAGAGGGTGTAGTTGTTGAAACATAGTACCTGATAAGTTCTATATAAATAACATGATAAGTTACGCAACATAGGCCTGATAACTTGCATACGAATACCATGGTAACTTTGACCCGAGGGAAAATCGTGGTAATTTTCTGTAATAACACGATTGTAAAAAAAGCGTCAAAAGGAATAGTTTTCTTTAGTTGAGCAACAAATCCCTAAGGATGAGTTGGTTGTGATGGTGTGCTTTGGTGCCTCGGAGTTGTGGGTTTGAATCCCACATGCGCAATTTTTTTATCACGTGGGAGACAAGAAGAAGTGACAGTTTTCCTGGGGGTGGGCGCGCGAGATGTGCGGGAAAAGCAGGTTTTTCGGGCGAGCCTACAGGGTTGTTCGGGAGGATGAGGGATCGAAGAGAGGGGAAGTTGTTTTGTATTTAGAGGGAAATGGATAAGGTATGTGTGGTAGTTTTAGCTATGTGACACACGTGTGCCAAATATCACGATCCATAAATAAAAATCGATAACAACGAAAGTCATTTTTTATGGGGGAAAAAACACAGGAAATGGTCGCCGCATTAAATCAGCAGCGCACTACCGAAGTTCCACGGGTGCAGCAAGGAAAATGATCGTGCTAGAGGAGCAGGAAAGCGCAAGCCAGCATTGACCTTTCGCCCGAGAAGTAGCACCGCTGGATGAGCTGTGTAACGATCTCTTTTTTATCCCGGAAAGATTGTGGAATGTCTCTGCCCAGTCCACGAACGAAGGAACATTGAGAGAAGAGAAAATACGCAGCGAGACTCACCTGGCAATTATGCCCCTGTCTGCACCAATATCTCAGCTATTGGTAGAATAATAATTCCACGGAAGCAGCTTTGAGTTTACAACTTGTCAACTAAGCAACCATGTCTCACAAATCACAACCCTAAACTGATGATAACTACAGTACATTTATAAAACATGATTTCAAAGCTACGAATATTACAAGCAGCAAATCATACAGAGCACACTTTCTTACACACTGTTCCAATGATAAATATATACACACAGATAAGACAATCCAAGCCACGCAGCAGGAGTTAAATCTCTTCTGTTATTTTCTTTGCTTACTTAAAACACCAAACGAGAAGCACATCAAAAGGACTGACGCCCTTCCAAGATGAAACGGACACAGGTAAGAAAGCATTGGCATATTGTATACCCTAGGTGAAAGGCACAAGCTCACAGGATACTCAGAAAGGCCGGTTCTTCATTTTGGAGATCAGACAGGGTTGTTCCTTGTTGAGATTAGACCCGGTGCGGCGTCAGAAAGCGGCGCGCGGTTTGCTAGTGAGTTCCACTGGTTGTGCCGTGGCCACTGCTGACCGAGCCCCAGTTAGTTTCTCCACCTCCCATCTGCACGGCGATGCTGTCCATCGACTCTGAGGTCCCACTTCTGTGACCCCAGCTTGATCGTCTCGAATGCATACCAGCCCTGCCTTCCATGAGCTCAACTGGAAGGGCTTCTCTGCTCAGATCCGGTGACGCATGGGTTATTCTGCCCTCTTTCTCATCCAGCATGCCCCCAACTTCTAAATCTCTTATATCAGCTCCTGACCGAGGTTCGTCCCATGATACTGGCTTCCTGCCCAATTCAAGGTCTCCAACAGGTTTGCCCATGTTTGGGCTCATGAAACCCCTGGTTGGTGGGCGTGATTGCTGTAAACCTTGCTCTACTGGGACCCTAGCTCGGAAATTGTTCTTGGAAGCGGGGACAGCAGTGCAGAAGATCTCCAGAAAGTTGTTCACCACACCTACGTTATATGGGTTAGCCCGCCGGTCGTACCGATACCTGAAGTTCTCATATGTAGTCTGCAAAGGTGAAAGATTGGATGATTACCAAGTTGCGACCAACTGCTTTAAATATCAAAAGTTTTAAAACAGGGGAAGGGAAGGAACCTGGTTGGTGCTCATCAGGTAGAAATGGAAGACAGAAAGACCACCAACAAACCACACACAAATAAAACAGTAGATGATCAGAACCATTGAGGCGGGTGTCTTCAACATTGCCTTCCAAATCGATGAACCTTCTGCATCTCTGATCTTAATTATGTACACCCAGCAGAACCCAAATACGTAGAGGCAGAGTAATGTGGTCGAGAAGACAAACATATAAAAGAAGCGATAATTACGCTGCAGCAGAAAAGCTGGTAGTTAGCGCCGATCAGTGATTAATAGTAGCAACAGAGAGTCACCGTGCGCATTCGGATAACAATAAAATATTAGACTGTGAAGCATTAAGCTACTTACCAGTCCTATGCATTGACCAACCCAAGGACAGTGATGATCAAAACGCTCCACACAGTTGTTACAGATAGAACAGTGAGAGCAACGAGGTGGCCGATACAGCATGCAGGTGTCGCAGTACTTGACCTTTACAACAACTCCATTTACATAAACATCCTTTGTCCGTGGTAAGCGCAATTGTTGTGGAGTCTGACCATTTCCAGTATCATTGTTCCCATCAAGGGATTCAGGTTCAGGGGGGTGCGTGTTACGAGGTACTATACCAGGATCTCTACCAGAGGTAAGAAGCAGCAGCGTCAAATCCTGGAAAATGAAAGGAACAAGGCTCAGACAAGTGTGAACTCTACAACAGTGCATATTCATAGGAACTCAGGTAAGAACAGAATCATCAATTTTTAACTTTCGTATCAACCGCACCCACCCGCCTACCATGTTCATCTTCATGATTATTGTATTAGAAATGACAAACCTTTTCTCAAATACTGTGTTTCCTTCAATTAAAAGGATCCATAAAAGAGGTCAAGTCATCGCCTTTGAAAGGTCACACAAAATGTTTCACAGGCATTCCCAAATAAGACTACTGCTCAAAATATCCTAACTGCAGCTAATCAAGGGAAACGCTAAAAGAATTTAAGCTCTGAGCTCAGCTAGTTAAGGTAAAATGAACTAATCCTTCTGATCAACCTTCATCTGAGCAGAAAATCAACAAGATAGAAAGAATTGCAGCTCCTCTGTATTGTTTGATTTTAAATTAGAGAAATGGTTCAAAGTAATTTCAAAAGAATGTTGTAGGAATCCAATCCATAACAGATTTTTCCTACAGAGTTCAAACAAATGAACCCTTCAAAATTCTTTTTGATTGCTTCTCTACACTACAATTCCTAGGATTCCAAGCCAGCTATTAGACCTCTTGGAAAATTCCCTCTGTGTCTATGACAACTATGACATGCACTCACTATCTAGAGATAATTCCTGTGTTCTTTTTCCTGTGGTGCAACTAAACAACTCCTCACGTGTAGGGTTCCACATCTTCACGTGTCATGATATCCTATTCATGTGCTTTTATCCTGCAAACCAAAGAGGTCCACTCATGGTACATGGTGTGGCTTCCCAAATCACCATTTTCCAGAAAAGGGAGGTGCCATTTGGCCATCCATCTCAACACTATTTGTAGGTCATTGCCCGGTACTAGACAAAAGAGGATCATTGCTGGAATTTCGAAAAACATGGAACACAACACCAAGAGACGCTGAGCTGAAATTAGTGCAATAGAAGATGGGGTGGAGATGGCGGACACAAAGAACCACTCTACTCTGAAAATACTCATTGTCAAATATGTAAGGTGTAATAGTATCATCTTGCATTTCTAGGCACTCTTATCATCACATTCAATCAAGGGTCACTTCTGACAGATTGATGCAAGAATTTATCTAAAATAAAATTGGAATTAACAATGTTTTAGCAACCAAAGCAAGGTAGGAAAGTTGGGGATCCTCTGTGTATGATAATTCATCACTGTCCAATGAATAATTATGTATGCAGAGAAACTTCAATTAGCATGAAAGGGAGCATAGTGTAACTGTCAATAAAAATTACACAACTCCAGACCAGCTGGTTAAGTTGTTCTAAAATGATCAGAGCAAAACAGAAGTGAAGTAAAAAACAACACTTACATATACTGTGAAGACAACCGCTACAACCATAACTGAAATCCCCCAGTGATCAGGAAAATCATTCATCAGATGTCTGGCAACAAATATACAGAAGACCAACACTGGTGCAAGGATGAGGAATATAGTGAGAAACAAGGATCTCACATCAGGTCCAAATATGAACCGCCCTTGCAAGAGAAACTCCTGAAAGAACATTCAAACTGTCGTCAACAAAGACCAATTGATGAAAGTAAAAGCGACAATTGCAAATACAAAAGTAGTAAACTCAAAATAACATGTATTCTATGAAAAATGATGTTGTTTGCAATAATTTAGCCCCTTAGTCGCTAAGGAACACAAATATCCTCTCAGCACATTAAGATAAAGGTTGATGGAATACAGAAGCCAATAGAAAACTAAAAGCTCTAGAGAGTGAACAATTACTCGAAACTAAAGAGATATGCTAACATATACTTGAGTGGCTGTGGATACGGAGTTCCGAAACAGCACTCGCGCAGACACTATCATGTGCGCTGTTACATGGGGCGGTTAAGAAAACATTTACTAAGGATTAGTGACTTGGTAACATCTGTAACTGGTTATAAATGGAAGGAAATTTCTACAATTCTATCTTATAAAATCTACAAAATGCAGAGCCACTGCCGCCCAAGCAGACTCTCCCTGAAAGAATGCCTCCGTAGACCTTGTTTCATAGATGGATGACAAGTTAATTCATTAGCAGTAAACGTGTGAGAGCAGAATTGGGGCTGCACATTACACATGCAGGGGGGAGCTTCACGGATGCCTCTTCTTTGAAGATAAGGTGATATTTACCACTAGATGGATGACACATATATTTATTGGCAGTACACGTGTGAGAGCATAAATGGGCTGCACATTACACGTGTGGGGGCGCTGTTTTATTGGCAGTACACATGTGAGAGCAGAAATGGGGCTGCACATTACACGTGCAGGGCGCTGCACGAACAGGTGCTTCTTCTTTGCATATAAGGTGACATTTAGAACTAGATGAATGACCGATATATTTAATGGTACACGTGTGAGCGAAGATTTGGTGCTGCACATTACACGTGCAGGGCACAGCTGCACGGGTGCCTCTTATTTGCAGATAAGGTGATATTTACTACTAGCAATATGCCATACTACGTCAAGTGCATCAAAAGGCAGTTTGTGATCCCACGTAAATTGGTATTTCCCCGTCAAGCATGACCATGCACTACAAACATAAAGCTCATATGCCAAATGTACTCAAAATAATGTCCGGTAGTAGCACACGCCTTTCCTACTTGCTAAAGACAAATCATGATGCATACATATGAGACCAGAACAAAGCCAAGTCCATAAAGAAGTTGAACATTTCCAACAAAAGTATTGGCATCATGCAAACTAGTACTTCCCAAGCAACTTGATAAAAACGCTGAAAATATAAGAACTATTTACACTGCATGTAGCACACATATCCAAGATGCCGACCAACATTCCATAGAGGTACAGCTACAACATACTAACAGGTACTTCCTCTGTAAACTAATATAATATTAGTTTACGGAGGGAGTACTATTTATATCACAACCGGAGCCATATTTCCAGCTAATAAGTAAAAACGACTAGACCACTGCGCTCGGTTCAGCATAGCACATCTTGTTGCCATCCGGTATACTGCCCAAGCACAAATTCCTATCAGGTGAACCAAGCACACGACACCATCAGAAAATGTGAGAACTCTTTTACACTGCACGTAGTATGCATATCCAGGACGCCAACCAACAAACATTCCAAAAGTGGCAGCCCAACAGCCACAACACACTACCAAGTGCTACTTAAATCAACTGGGGCCATCCATATTTTCCAGCTAACAAAGTAAAAACGAGTAGACCACATCACTTTTGGTTCATTCAACGCAGCACACCTTGACGCCATTCTCCCCCAGTAAACTAGCTGCGCATCCCAAACCTAGCAAGGCACGAATTCCAGTCATGTGAACAAAGGACGCCGCACCGCACCAGCTGAGCATCTGATTCCCCACCCAGCCGAACGGAATCGACGCCTAGAAAAGGCTACATCGGCACGCAAACCCCTAGGCAGGCAGGCAGGCAGGCAATCATGGCGCGCACGAGCAGCACGACCAGATCCAGATCCGCTGCGCACGGCACCGAATCGAGGGAGAGGGAGAGGGAGCGCTTACGTTGCTTCCCCGCCAGACTTGGTAAACCCTAGGCTGCTCCCCGGCGGAGCCGCCCCCGCCGCGGGACGACTGCGGCACGTACATCCCCGCCGCCACCCGCTAGACGACGACCAGTCCTCCTCCTGCTGCTGCGACTCCGGCGAGCCCGAACCGCTAGGCCGCCACCAGGCCCCGCCCACCAACCACCCCCGCCGCCTCCTCCAACTCTACGACGGCACGCGCGGTAAACCCCGGCCGAGATCTCGCCTCTCGCCGCACGGAGCAAGCCCGGGCCCGGCGCGGCCGCGCCGCGCTGGACGGGCGTGGGGGGGAGGAGGAGGAGGCGGCGGCGGCGGGGCGCGCGATGCGAAGACGAGAGGCGAAATGGCGAGGCAATCAGGGGAGAGGGAGGGGGGTGGGGTGGGGGGGACGAATAGTCGAGCGCGACTACTCGCGAGATGTGTACGCGCGCTGGGGGGACAGGCCGGCGTGCGCCTAGCAGCATCGCCAGCCGCGCGGGCTGGTTAGTCGCGCGGTGGGGCCCGCGTGGCAGCGACGGGGGCGGGGACGGGGGCCGTTGGGAGACCGGTGGGGTTTGAAGGCTGTGTGTGATGATGGTGGGAGGATTTATCTGACTTTTTCTGTTGTGGAGGACTGACTCGTGGTTAGCTGCTGATGGTGGGAGCGGTACTGCTGCTGCCGGGGACGACGAGTGGGTGAGCGGCCGATGAGCGATCGATCCATCGACCGCATTGATGCCGTCACTTGATTTGACCGGGCCGTGCCTAAGTTGGTGATCGGAGAATTTCAGGGCTTGCTAGGCTATGGTCGTGGATGAAGAGAGGGAAACGTGGTGACTGGATGTTCACCCTCGTTGCCTTTGGGACGGACGGTCGGTGGCCGTTTGATCTTGATGGAAAAGCGGGGGAGGATGAAGATGTGGGAGGAGGTGGGGAGGGGCGGATCTTGGAACAACCATACGATGGTCGCCGTGTTTCAAAGCAACCACACAGAGGCTCGTTGGCGCCGTGTGGGTACTAGGCATCCCTTAAGCTTGAATGGAAGCATCGCCGAACCTCAGGTGTACGTGGACGGTCGGATCTCGACAATGGCGGTCAACGCGGAGAAAGACGAGAAGAATGGGTGGCGGCGTCGAAAGAAAGGTAGCAAGGATTAGCGATGCAGCGACGACGCGCCCTACCATTGTCGAAATTGAAGTCATATGGTGTGGGATCATATAATTGGAATTATCAATTTGTTGCCCCATGTTTTTGTGGAGATACATTGCCCTAAAGTTTTCAAAACTTAAGAGGTATAAATGTAGACATGAGCAAGTACTCCACATGCTCAGACATCGGCGTGACTGGACTAAAATTGATGTGGAAATTTTCTATTTATATCATTCGCCCATTATTTTGCAGTCTTGGGCAGCAAAGAAGCGACCATTGGCAAAAGGAGTGCTGACAACAGTAGACTAGATCCAGTCTATGATCCAACTGCGAGGAAATGGAGCGGTGTAAGTCGTATAGCATAAAATGGAAATGAAAAATTCGTCAAAAAAAGTATAAAATGGAAATCTGTACAAGTAGAAGACATACTACATTGTGTAAATAAGTAATTAAGCTGTTCAACGAGGAGGAGGGGGTGGTAACAACACGAAGACCATAATTAACAATGGTGGCTTGCTAATTTGTACAACTATTGCTCTTCTGATATGTTTGAAACATTACCGTTGACTTCGCCTTCGGAGTGACTTGGTACAAAAGGCGGCGGCTCTTCCTCCACTCTCTCGCAATCTAACTTACTCTGAAGTTTCATACTTCAACAAGCAAACTAAGCTAGCTAGTACTCCATCCGTCCTAAAATATAAGAACGTTTTTCAAACTATGTTAGCTTGAAAAATGTTTTTATATTATGGGACGGAGGGAGTACTTGGACACCAAAAAGACCAGACGACGATTCGTCAAAAAATAAATTAATCATACCACTCAGAATAAGTGTGGAACAGTCTTCCATATCAAAAAAAAGTGTGGAACGGCCGAACGGCCACCATCAACGGCAAAAGTCACACATACTACCAAGTGTTCCTTCCTCTGAGGAGACTGAGAGGTAGAAGACTCCCAACCTCTAATCCAGGTGATTTTGGAAGAGGACGCCGGCACCCGGCCGGCAGCAGACCAGCAAAGCCGATGGCGGTGGCGACCATGGGGATCCAGGTTGACAGCAACAAGAAATCTCTGGTGGTGGCAGACCTCGAAGGCTTGGCAGATAGCGGAGTATGTAGAGATCGATAGATGCAATGAGAGAAGAAGAACGGCGCGCTCGGAACCTTCTTTCCCCACCACGGCGTGCGTTTCAGTTTTTTGGCGTGAGTGGAATCGAGGAGCCGGCCGGAAGATAGAGGGCAATAACAGAGGAGATCAACCGTGTCGTGGAGAAAATAAATTGAGGAAACCAAGGGTGTCGTGGAGATGATTATTTATTAGGAAAAAATGAATATTTTTTAGAAAAAAGTTTAACTCGCTGATGTGGCACACTGCTTAGGTCTATATAGGATGATGTGGCACATCGTTGATGTAGACAGTGTGCATGGTAAAAGAATAAGAAGTAATGGGGAGCAACTTTTTAAAAATGGTAGATTAGAAAAAAAAAAGTATCATTAGATTCTGCATGCAAGCGTCCATCGATACGTGCATGCAGTGATTCCGGCATCGCAAAAACTCCTCACGGTGAAATTCTTAGATAGTAAAAGGTCATGCATTCTCCTTAAGGTTAGTCATAGTGGGAGTAACTTAGGTAGTAACATAGCGCACCTCGAGAATTTTTTGCCTATGTGGCAAGTAGTTAATGAGAAGTAGTAACATACTCCCCCCTTTCCGGGTTATAAGGCTCAATTCAAAATTCTCACCAACCAAGGTAGATGGTGAGTGGTGAAATATTTTTGTAGTTTGCAAAAGCACCCAATTAATGCTCTTGTTTTCCTCAAAAAAGTATGTTTACCAATGCATTTATTGCAATGCATGCATGCATAAATTACATGCATTGGTCAATTTTCTCTTAGTACTTGCATGCAATGATTTAATGCACCTTGGAATCTGAACATGTGATGGAAAACAATCAAATTGAGCCTTATGAAATGGAAAAACTAAAATTTTGAGATAAGCCCTATAAACCGGAAAGGAGGGAGTAATATATTACTGTAACATAGCGCTTTCCAAGATAACATGAGTCTACAAGCTATTAAATGAGGTCACATATGACACTAGTACTATGAAGGTAGTAATTTAGACTAGACACTAGTCTAAGTTACTCCCCACTATGACCAGCCTAACTAGCATTGGGATTAATTCTTGCATGCAGGGGACGTGGGTAATTGATCCATTTAATGCCACGCAGCACTGATTCCGGTTCAGATTCCAAGCCGGAGGGAGTAGAAAGGATTGAATATTTTTCTGAGGTGTTATCTTTAACCTTTCGTCTTAGCTTATCTGATCAACAGAACTCCCGGAGGTTCTTTAACCTCCACAAACGATTAATCTCCACCGACTCCCTTAAAAAATCCCCCCAATTCTTCTCATCTTCCCTATCTCTACCTCTCTTTCCATACTGTGTGCACTGCCGCGGCCAAAGCTTTCACAGTTTGTCACCATCGAAGATCTGCTCACTGCTGCCGGCTCGGAGCCTCATGATTGTTCCCTCTATCTCTCTCGGAACCCTGCGATCCCCGCCGTCGCTGGTCATGATGGCCCAAGAACTACTCCAAGGTGTCGACAAGGCGAGTTGTACATGCCGCCGCCGATCTCCTCCTCTAACATCACTTGCGCTAGAGGTGGGTGCTTAGTGCTCTCCTTCCTCTCAATCTTCTCAGATATGAACATATTTCTTGAGTTAGCTATTTTGACGCTCTGATCTGTGTGTGATCCGAAATTTCATAGTAGGGAGCTCTTTTCCATCCCCAGCGACCTTCCCCGCGGCAACAATTCCGGTAAGTCTCTCTCCCCCAAATCCCTTTTAACTCAACTACTACCGCAATAGTACTGCGGATAGACATATGACGAGATGTGATGGATCATTGGTGTTTCTCCAATCCGGCTGTTTCTTATTGGAGGCGCTAGATGATGATTTCTTCTTCCTTTTGTGTTGCAAAGAACAAACAGATGAAGCTACCACGTACTGTTGCCCAACTAAAACTGCATCTCTCTGTCTCCCTCCCTCGAGTTATTTACCGAAAACCACCACATTATGGGCTAGGGTAACAACTTGATACCACATTTGGACCAGGTCACAAAAAACCACCGTTTTTGCGCCTAATGCGTAACGCGGAGCACTGATACTCGAATTTAGTCGAGAAAACGGTGAAACCGACGGGTGGGGCCCGTCTGTCGGGATGGCGTGGCAAATGCCAAGCACACAAAAAACCTTTGACTAGCTGAGGTGGCAGATGAGCCGCGGGCCCCGCCTGTCATTGACTACATGGTCATCTTCATCCCATCTCTATTTCTATGGAGCATTGTGTCGAGCAACTTGTGTGCAGCGAGCCATCTCTGCCGATGCAAGTCGAGAGCTCCATGGCCATGGCAGCCGAGGCCCTACCCGACGTTCAGATCCTCCTCTCCCTTTTCCTCTTCGTCTGGAGCTCGCTCCCGTCCTCCAGCTCTCTCCCTGTTGTTGTCCGAGAGCTAGCCGTCGACGCCGCTCTGCGCTAGCGTGGCCATCGTCGTAGTTTTGCCGACAAATAATGTCCTAGAGCTTTGCCTCCTCGCGTTGGTCATCCTCAACAACGAACAAGAGCCTAGACGCCGCAGAACGACATAATCGATTGCGTCTTCTACCTCGGAGCCGCCGGCCGCCGGCGGCGAATTCGCCACCTTCAGAGCACCCCCGGCCTCGTCGGCCTGCTCATCTGAATCACCATGATTCCCTCTCTGTCTACCCCTTTCCCCCATTGTCAATTCGTCCCATAACTAGTTCGTCCGCCATGCCCGAGAGCTCCCGCTGATGTGCCTTTCTAGTCTCCACCGCCGTCGTTTGAGCACGAATTGGTCACGTCTGAGCACCGTACCGAGATGCTAGAGCTCGCAGGAGGCCATCTGGACTATTAGGCCGCTCGGTTGCAAGCTGTAACCCGGCGCTCGCGCAAGCCGGAGCTCTGCCGCCGCCCAGCTCACCGCCGTCAACTCTGCCGGCCAACCTAGCACTTTCCACCACCACCAGTCGATGCGCACGGTCACCAGCATCCTATAAAACGTAGCCTAGCATTGAATGGTTGCCGGAATCGTCACGGCTAGCGGTGGCTGCAGCCTGCAGGAGTGCTCCTGGTCTCGCCTGCGGTGGCGGTGAGGGCGGCTGCGGTCCTGCGTGCGTGCCACGGCTAGGGGCGGCTGCAAGTGCGCGTGCGTGCCAAGACCAGGAGAGATGGCAGGTGTGCGTGGGTGCGTACGCGCAACCGAGGTCAGCATGGCCGACGGGAACGGCGAGAAGAGAGGAGAGAGAGGAGAAAGAGACTAGTCAACCTGCCCACCTGGAATTTTTTTTCCACGTCAGCCCGATAGGAGGGACCCACCTGTCGGATTTGCTGTTTTCTGGGCTAAAACGAAGAATCAGTGCTCCGTGTTACAGATTAGCCCCATTGTTGGTGGTTTTTTGTGCCCTGCCTCAAATGTGGTACCGATCTGTTACCCTAGCCCATAATGTAGTGGTTTTGGATAAATAACTCCCCTCCCTCTCACACATCTTAATTTAGTACGAATTGTGTACTTTATTGCTCTTCTCTGGTTGTTTTGTAAAATCACAACATATGGCACTGGGTTTCATTTTCAGGAAATTTGTTCCCTGTGAGTAGTGTTCCATTGTAAATTTTATGGTATCTTTCTATTATGTGAGTGATACAATTGTGTGATTGACATTGTTGTTCTTCCCGTACTGCAGGGTTCGTCTGTTGCCGCAACAATCATCTACGTACATAAATGAAAAAAATATTGGAAGTGACTCTTATGAACATACTTGCATTCTTTCTCAAATTTAAAATAACTATGTGGTGACTATCAGTATTTGATTGTTATGCTGCTAATAACAATCCTAACCTCAAAGTTTTAACTCGCTGAGAGGATAAGGTATGGGCTGTTCTCATTGTCATTCAATTTATTAGCTCTTTGTTTGTTGGTCGTGTGTTAAATAATACTCTGTAGTAAAATGGAATGCACATGTGTCTACTCAGGAATGATGACATTTTGTATAGCTGGTTATCTTTCGTCCAATAGGCGGATCAAGGTGGAGAATGCAAGATGATTACTTTCGGGGACATTAACACCACGAGGCTGGCAAATTAGTATGAAATATATCTGTTTCTTGCTCCGATGCTCTTCTAATAGACAACCAAATGATATTATCTTGAATTATTATGAGTAAAATTTCATTACAATATATGTTACTTCTCTTACTGTTGGTGATGCATTCTTCTAATTATGCAAATACGGAGATAGTCTACCACATATTAATTTGCATGACATTTTATATGATTCAAAGATTCAAATAGACACGTATTTATATTATTGTTTTCATAAGTTTCACTATTTCTCACTATAAATTAATCCTCATGTACACTACTGCAAATTCCCGCAGCAATGCGTGGGGTATCATCTAGTTAGTCAAAGAGTCCGAGCCGAGTCATGACCTACTTGTTTTGCTCACAAGCTTCGAGTTTTTGTTTTTGCCAGACCTTTTTTTTTTCAAGACGAGCTTTGAGTTTTAATTCCAGCCATACACATAAGTATGATTAAGAAGATACCTATGCAAATTGAAAAAAAAACTGCTCGTGGCTAGGATAAAAGTAAAACAAATATGCAAATTAAGTTTCGAATCTTAAACAAAAGCATTCCTCTTTTTCTAACTTGCACCCAAATTGTAAATTGGTCATATTATTTTGCGAAATTTCCACGGATAGGTTTTCACTCGATAATGTTTTTCATTGATTTTTCTTCAACACTTGAAAATTACGCATTTTTTTTGTTAAGTTTTAAGACGCGGTATACTGGAACCTACGATCATTCTTCGTTCTTGTATTTTGTTGTTAGAAACCAACACTTTTGATTAAAACAATGACATCTCACAATACGCGGTGTTTTGGCTCCTAGGTGCATATGCACCCATTGTCTAAAAACACATTTTGAAAAGTTGAAAAATTTGAAACAAAAATCCCACGGGTATATCCGGACATTCTATGTGCATGCACAAAGTTTCGGTGAAAAACGATGTTTTTTGTGGCTTGTGTAAAAAAGATAAAGAAATGCAAAATGAATAGTTGTAATGAAGCATCAGAGATTGTCTTTTTTACACAAGCTACAAAAAACCTTGTTTTTCACCAACAACTTTGTGCATGCACATAGAACGTCTGGATATACACATGGGGTTTTTGTTCAAAAAATTTCAACCTTTCAAAACATGTATTTAGACAATGGGTGCATATGCACCTAGAAGCCATTGCCAATTCCCGTCTCACAATGACATTATTGCGTCCTTATAATATTTCCATCAAGATGCTTACCGTGTTTAGTGCACTTACACATGTACCATTATTTAATTGGTAAGTGAGAAGTGTTAAGGGTTAGAAGCATCGTTACTCGGGTAACGCCTGCATGGGCATGTTTGCTTCCACACAAAGTCACAAAGTAGGTCGTAGGAAAATTTATTGTGGTTTCTAATCCTACAAGTCAAACATGATCCATAGATTTATTCTCGAAGAAATCAAATCCTTCTGTGAAATTACTTTGAACAAAAGAGGAATTTCACCTCAGGGGCGACGTGTATGTCATGTCATGGGCGAGCCAATAACTTCACCTCCACACGTAATGCAAAGCCAACTTCCATGCATGCACGTCCAAGCCGGCTCGTCGGAGGGTAAGCATCACACTAAGCACCGATCAGCATTTAGCAGTCCCCCGTCGTCCGAGGATCGGCATGCAGGAGGTGTTTGGTTCGCCCTTTTGTATCGTAACCTGATTACAGCGTTAATGGATACCGTCAGATCTTGTTTGTTTTGATTGCTCTGTAATCCAATAACACGGTATTAGATCCCAGACTAGTACAAATCTGTTACCGGTCAAAATCGTCCGTAATAAAAGCCGCTACAGCCGTCTCCCCCTCGCTATCTCCTCTGCGAAGCGTCGTTCCCGCGACCAGCCGTCCACGCCTCCGTGCGCCGCCGCAACTAGCCGCTGCCAGCTCCGTCCGCTGTCGCCGTCGTTCCATCGGCCGCCGCCCCCGTCGGTGCATCTGCCGCCGCCCTCGTCGTTGCATCCGCCGCTACCCCAGTCGCTGCATCCGCCGGCGCCGTCGCCGTCGTTCCACCGGCCGCCGCCTCCGTCCGTGCATCCGGCGCTGTTGTCGTTAGCGTTGGCCTCGCTCTCAGGACCTCGCCCCCAAGACACGAATGATGTTGGTAGAGAAGCTACGCCGGCATGCTTCCAGCCGGCGGTTCGTCCTCGACTGATACATCCGCAACTCTGGTATTCATTAACATTACAGCGTATACCCAAACAAGATATGATTTTTGCCCATACCGTTTACGTTGACGGTGTAACCCATTTACGTTTGCGTTTGCGTTACCATTTTACAACCAAACACCTCCGCAGCTCCTGGCAACACACGTAATCTCGCGTTCATCGTCTCGATCTCGATGGCGACGATGTTTTACACCAACAGGCAACAGAGTTGATCCACAGCGTCGTTCATGGATTTCGACGTAAAAACACAGCTCAACCGCCGTGTGTCAACAAATGGGGCCATGACGAAGCGCGGCGCGGTTCGATGTACGTACCTTCGCCGCTGGTACATGCACGTGGTGGACGGCCGGCCGGTCCGGCGGTGGAGACAACCGTGACGACGGACTGACTCTCTCTGAGTCTCTGAGAGCAATCATCATGGATGGCTGCACAACGCCGTAAATGCTACTATCAATACCAGATTGTGCCACTCTACTTTTAGGTGTCTAGACGGGAGACTTGTAGACTTGTAGTATAGGGCACGGGTGGATATGAATGGTATGATTGTTTTGTATACACTGATCGTGATATATACTTTAGTGCGTATAATTTTTTTTAAGTCCAACTAAGCAAACTTTGCCGAATTTACTGAGAAAACTATTTATATACACAGTTCTAATCATATACAACATGAAAATATAACTGATGATGTATCCAACGATATGCATTGAGTATTTTAAACATACATACTTTTGTCTATAAACATGGTCAAAGTTTTGTAATGTTTGACTTTTAAATAATCCATACACTCTACATTATCGAACGAATGGGGCACTAGTGAAGAATCATACACTACATTTCTATATACTATAAGTTCCCAAAATTGTGTAAAAAATCAAGCATGTAAAAGATATGTAGACACATACACATGTGGAAATTAAGAAGAAAATATGATAATCTATGAGTCTAGAAAGAACAAAAGTTGTCACAAGTCAAGCGATAGTAAGGCATGATTTTGTAATGCAAGCAAAAAACATCCAAAGTCACAACTAAATACATGTCATAAATGATAGTGATATATTGTACCAAAACTCACACATATGTTTTTATTTGCACTCCACGCGAATTAATTTTCACATTTTTACAAAAGACTTGGATTTTTATTTTGCTAAGTTGAAAATAACGATCTTACGATACTGGGATTTGTTCTCTATTTCTTCAAAATGATGTGGGAATTCCCTATCTGTATCATTCGCCTGTCATTTTGCAGTCTTGGGCAGCAAACAAGCGACCATTGGCACGGGTGTTGCTGACAACAGTAGACTAGATCAAGTCTATGATCCAACTGCGAGGAAATGGAGCGGTATAAGTCGTAGAGTTTAAAAATGAAAAGCCGTACAAGTAGAAAACATACTGTATGTAAAGAAGTAAGCTGTTCAGCGAGAGGAGAGTGGGGTTGAAAATAACACGAAGACCGTAATTAACAATTGTGGCTTGTTAATTTGTACATCTACTGCTCTCCTGATATCTTTGAAGCATTTCCGTTGACTTCGCCGTCGGAATGACTTGATCTAAAGTTTCAAACTTCAACAAGCGAACTAAGTTAGCTAGTACTTGGACACAAAAGAGACTAGACAACGATTCGTCAAAAAATGAATTAATCGTACTACTACTCACAATAATCACAATGAGTGTGGAACGGCCACCATCAGCGGCAAAAGTCACACGTACTACCAAGTGTTCCTTCCACGTGCCTATAATTGCACTTGTACTAGTAGGCATCGATCTGTATGAACCAAACCAGAGCCAGTTCTCCCTATTTTTTACTTTGTTTTGAGTCAATCATGGTATCTACGGTTGAGCCGTTGCACTTCACCTGGATTAAAATCTGGTTCGTTGTTTCCAGGACGGTATAGAAATAACTACTATCTCAAAGTACCGCTTAGAACCGTCCTATACACTTTAGGGCCATTGTAACTGCATTCAGAAAGAGAAAAATATTGAACAAACATTCGTTAGTAACGTGCCGGCGTGGCTATTATAAGTACTACATATCTTCACACGTCACATTAATAAACAATTTACACCACATAGGGCACATGGTGTACCCCACTAATGTTGTATCCCTTTTGATTAACCCTTTTGATTAACAAGCTTACCGAGTTAAATGAGTAACTCGTTAGGTTGTCTCATTAAACTCATTTTGTTAGCGGGTTTAGATTAAAACTGGACTCGACTCATCAGTCAAAGAGTTCAAGCCGAGTTCCGACATACTCATTTTGCTTATGAGCTTTGAATTTTTGTTTTTGTCAACCTTTTTTTTTCCAAGACGAGCTTCGAGTTTTAATTCCAGCAATACACATAAGTATTTTCTTTTTGCATGGAGCAATACACATAAGTATTGATTAAGAAGATACATGTGCAAGTTGCCAAAAATATTCTTTTACTCTTCGTGACCAGGATAAAAGCAAGACATATGCAAATTAAGTTTTGAATCTCAAACCATAGCATTCTCTTTTTCGAACTTTCACCCAGACTGTAAATCGGTCATATTATTTGCGAAATTTCCATGGATAAGTTTTCACTCAATAATGTTTTTCATTGATTTTTTTAACACTTGAAAATTACACATTTTGTTAAGTTTTAAGAATAGGTATACTGGGACGTATGATCATTATTCGTTATTGTATTTTGTTGTGAGAAACCAACACATTTGATAAAAAAAATGACATCTCACAATGAAATTATTGCGTCCTTATAATATCTCCATCAAGATGCTTGCCGTGTTTAGTGCACTTACACATGTACCATTAACTGGTAAATGAGAAGTGTTAAGGGTTAGAAGCATCGTTACTCGGGTAACGCCGTATGGGCATGTTTGGTTGCACACAAAGTCACAAAGCAGGGCGTAGGAAAGTTTGTTGTGGATTCTAATCCTACAAGTCAAACATGACCTATAGATTTACTTTCTATGAAATCAGATCCTTCTATGAAATTACTTTGAGCAAAAGAGGAATTTCACCTCGGGGGCGACGTGGACTTGCATGTATGTCATGGGCGGGCCATAACTTCACATCCACACGTAATGCAAAAGCCAACTTCCATGCATGCACGTCCAAGCCGGCTCGATGAAGGGTGAGGCTGCTTGAAATGGGTAATATCATAAGTTAGTAGTATCATGCATATGGTACTAGTGTGTGACCTACCTCCCTAGTGCATAGTATCATGTACTAGTATCATAGATGACTTAATTTATTGCCATGCATGACAAATAGTAGCATTGCATTTAGGGCCAATTCCAGTTCTGCCCCTAACTCGAACCCACTATTCAGTTTTGCCCCTAATTTTCAGGTATGCTCAGTTTTGCCCCTCCGCCGTTAGTGTCACTTATAGAAATGCCCTTTTGCGTCGTTACCGTCCGGTCAAAGTACTTTGACCATCCAGAAAAAAATAGCAAAAAAATCAAAAAAATATGAAATTTGGTGGGATCGAAGATAGTCATGTCCGCAAGGCGCGTGCATAATTTTGTGTTGGTTGGACACTCTGGGAGCTCGTGGCAAAGGAAAAAAAATAATTTATGCCTATGAACAGTACATTCGAAAAAATAGCAAAAAAGTTTAAAAAATGAATTTATTTGGCGTCAAAGAGGCTTGAGTGCACAAGGTGTTTGCAAGTTTTGGTGATCAAATGACGTACGAGGCGCTCTAGAGAAAAAAAACAAAATACTGCATTTTTTCAAAGTTTTTTTGAGCTAAAATTTGTTTTTTTTCTCCACGAGCTCCTACGATGTCCAAACATAACAAAAACATGCACACATCTTGCCAACCTGAATATCTTCAGTCCCACGAACTTTCATATTTTTTTGATTTTTTCTATTTTTTTGAATTTACTACTCGCATGCGTACAAAATTTATGTTTTTCTTTGACACGAGCTCCCGGAGTGTCCGAACGGCATGAAAATGTGCACGCGCCTTGCGGACATGACTATCTTCGATCCCACCAAATTTCATATTTTTTTGATCTTTTTTGCTATTTTTTCAGGACGGTTAAAGACCTTTGACCGGATGGTAACGGCAGAGAAGGGCATTTCTATAAGTGAAACTAACGGCGGAGGGGCAAAACTGAGCATACCTAAAAATTAGGGGCAAAACTGAGTAGTGGGTTCGAGTTAAGGGCATAGATGTAAATGTCCTTTGCATTTATTATGATACGGTATCATTGTATACTCAACCATCTCTTTCTTCATTTAATTCTATGCCACATCATCAAAATTGCCTACTTAACATGCATGATACTAGCTATGATACTCCCATTACAACTAGCCTAAGCATCAGACTAAGCATCACCCTACCTATGATACTCCCATTAGCATTTAGCAATGCTCCGTCGTCCGAAGGATCGGCATGCAGCTCCTGGCAACACACGTCATCTTGCGTTCATCGTCTCGATCTCGATCGCGACGATGCTTTACTCCAACAGGCAACAGAGTGGATCCACAGTGTCGTCGTTCATAGATTTCTACACAACAAACGTACCTTCGCCGCTGCCACATGCACGTAGACGTAGTGGACGGCCGGCCGGTCCGGCGGTGGAAACAATCGTGACGACGGACTGACTCTCTGAGAGCAATCGTCATGGATGGCTGCAGAACGCCGTAAATGATAACATTAATGCCAGATTGTGCCACTCTACTTTAGGTGTCTAGACGGGAGACTTGTAGACTTGTAGTGTAGGGTACGGGTGGATATGAATGGTATGATTGTTTCGTATACACTGATCCTGATATATACTCCATCCGCTTCATAATGAAGTGCTTAGAACATTATTAGTAGAACCCCTAAACCCTCAAACCCTTGTAGCAGTTTTAAGGGTTGAGAAGTGCCACTTTTTGACACTTTTAAGGGTTGAAAAATAGGGACAAAGACTAAAACCCTTAAACCCAACCTTTAAACTGCTTTAAGGGTTGGATTTGAGGGTTCTAGTCTTTGCCTCAACCCCAACCTTTAAAACTGTCATTTCATATATTACACATTTCATCATATGACATATCACAAATTCCATCACATTTGACATAAAACAATAATCATTCTAGTTATTATTACAACACCGAATAAAACAATAATCATTCAAATTATTACAACAATGTTTGAGCAAATTACATAATTGTTCGAATCAAATAGGACATAGAAAAGTAAAAGAAAGATACATCATGGACCAATGCGCACCTCCATCTACACAATACAACAAACAATAAATTGTGAGTGCTAACAATGAATCAAAAAGGAAAAAAATAAAACAAAAAGGAAGAACAGGAAGCATACCTGCGGGTTGGGGGCAGGAGGCGGGGGCGTCGAGGGGAGGCGGGGGCGTCTGGTGCGGCGGCTCGAGGAGGCCGGCCTGCCTCTACCCTCTAGGGGGCGGGAGGCGGCTGGGGGCGGGGGGCGGGGCCGACGGCTGATGCGGGCGGGCGGGGGCGGGGCGCCGGGGTAGGAGGCGGCGACGCGGGAGGCCGGGGGGCGGGACGCCGGGGCGGGAGGCGGCGGCGCGGGAGGCCGGGGCGGGGCTCGGGGCGGGGCGGCCGGGGGCCGGGGCGCGGGGCGGGAGGCGGGGGGCGTCGAGGGAAGGCGGGGAAGGGCGGATCCGGCGACGGGGAGCGTGGCGCAGGGGCGGGACGGCGGCGGCGTCGAGGGAAGGCGGGGGGCCGGCCGGATTGGCGGCAGGCGACGGCCGGCGGCTTGGGAGGGAGGTTGGGGACGGGAAACTTCCCTCCCGCGCGACGGGGGAAGGGAGTGCGGGCTGGGGTCGAGCGCCCCCCTCCAACCCTCACTTCTACGGTTCGAAATTGGGTTTGAGGGTTGGACCCTTACTTTTTTTAGGGTTTGAGGGTTTAGGGGTTCTAGTCTTTGCGTTTTTTGTTGCAACCCACAAAAAACGGTTATTTATAAGGGTTTGAGGGTTTAGGGGTACTACTAGTAATGCTCTTATAATATAGTCGGGCTCTCCTGAAGTACGGCGCGTAGCGCTCATCGTACTTCATCTTCACGGCATTCGCGTGACTCCTCATGCGCAGTGACGTGAGCATATGTCAAAAAGTGTGTTAAACAATGTACATACGGTATATCTATAAACCGTATATTGTATGTGTGCGTGTAGATGTTGTACTCCTGTTAGGTTGTTGCGATTGCATCTTATCCTAGCCCATGACTTGGAGATCAATCCGTGACCTAACAACCTTGTAATCTCGCAGCCCTTCGTGGCTATATTAACACGCACGCGTCCCTGCTAATTTGCATACGCTTAAGCCTCTCTTTCCACATGGTATACAGAGCCTAACCCTTCCAACACATCTAGGTCATGTCTTCTTCCTCCTCTCCTCTCCCGTCGCCATGGCCTCACCTTCCCTCGCATCGCTTGGACACACGATCACCGAGAAGCTCAACAGGGAGAACTTCCTGGTGTGGAAGGCGCAAGTCCTGTCGCATATCAAAGCGGCAGGGATGATGGGCTACCTCGATGGCTCGATCAAGGAGCCGAACGCCGCCCTCCTCTCTGAGAAGGAGATCGGTGACGGGAAGAAGGAGACCGTCACCACGCCCAACCCGGAGTACGCCATCTGGGTAACGCAGGATCAACAGGTTCTCATGTTCCTGATTGCCTCTCTCTCCCGCGATGTTCTCATGCAAGTTTCAAACCACACCACCCCTGCTAGCATCTGGCAAGCCTTGTGCCAGAGCTTTTCTTCGCAGTCCAGGGCACGCACCATCCAGCTCCGCTCAGCCCTAGGGAACACACGCAAGGGGGATCTCTCGGCCGCTGCCTACTTCACCAAGATGAAGGGCATCGCCGATGAGCTCGCAGCCGCCGGCAAGCCCCTTGAAGAAGATGACCTCGTCGACCAGATTCTCCAAGGCCTGGTGCATGAGCTGGAATACAACGGCTTCATCTCCGCGATCTCCACCCGTGCTGCCATGGACCAACAGATTGGGCTCACTGCGCTCTTCTCATTGCTCTTGGCAGCCGAGTCACGCATCCTCGCCCAACAGGCTGCCTTCTCCCCCAACCACTCCGCCAATCTTGCTTCCCGTGGTGGTGGCCGCGGTGGTCGTGGAGGCGGCAGCAGTGGCGGACAAGGTGGCTACAACAACAAATCTGGCCCTCCTCGCTACAACGACAACTCTGGTGGTGGTGATCGCGGTGATCGCGGTGACCGCGAACGCTGTCAGATCTGCAAATAGGACGGCCATGGAGCATGGCAATGTAGGAAGCGCTACGACTAGGGCTACAACAACAATGTCTGAAACCCTGCAGGAGGCGGTGGTGGCGGCAACAATGGTGGCGGCGGTGGTGGCAATGGCGGCCAACACCGGTCTGCCAACGCTGCACACTCATACGGTGTAGATACCAATTGGTATCTTGACACCGGTGCGACCGATCATATCACCGGCGAACTCGACAAGCTTGCTGTTCGGGACCGCTACACCGGCAACGTACAGATTCATACCGCTAGCGGGCAAGGTATGGCCATTACACACGTTGGACATTCAGTTTTATCTACTCCCTCCGGGTCATTGAACTTGAATAATATTCTTCATGTCCCTAAATCTGAGCAAAGCCTTCTTTCTGCCTATCAACTCATGAAAGATAATGACGTGTTTATTGAACTTCATCCTGAAACTTTTCTTGTCAAGGATCAGGCTTCCCGGAGGACCATACTTCAAAACAAGAGTAGATGGCGTATGTTCCCGGTGACCGGGCACCACAGTGCTCCCCAACGACAAGTCTTTGGAGCAATCAAACCATCTACATCCCGGTGGCACAAGCGTCTAGGACATCCCTCCCTTCCGGTAGTCCAGAAAATTGTTCGAGATTTTAATCTTGCTGTGTCCAATAAACAAGATCACCTTCTAGTGTGTGATGCATGTCAGATGGCCAAGAGCCACCAACTTCCCTATCCCCGCTCAGTTAGTGAATCCAAAGCTCCTTTAGAGCTTATTTTTTCAGATGTTTGGGGTCCTGGACCCATCTCTGTAGGCAGACAAAAATATTATGTCAGTTTCATTGATGATTTTAGCAAATTCAGTTGGATCTATTTGCTTAAGAACAAGTCTGATGTGTTTGAGAAATTTCATCTCTTTCAAGCTCATGTTGAACATTTGTTTAATCGCAAAATTATTGCTATGCAAACAGATTGGGGTGGTGAGTACCAAAGTCTAAACTCTTTCTTTGAACGCACTGGTATCACTCACCATGTCTCTTGCCCTCATGCACACCAACAGATTGGATCTGCCGAGCGGAAACATCGCCACATAGTGGAAGTTGCCCTCTCCCTCCTAGCTCATGCTTTTATGCCTCTTAAGTTTTGGGATGAAGCATTCCTCACAGTGGTATATCTCATTAATCGTGTTCCTAGTAGAGTTATCAAAAATCAAACTCCACTAGAACGCCTCTTTGGCACCAAACCCAAATATATTTTTCTCCGTATCTTTGGTTGTGTTGTTTGGCCTAACTTGCACCCGTTCAACAAACACAAACTTGAGTTTCGCTCCAAGCAATGTGCCATCTTGGGTTATAGTAGTCTCCACAAAGGGTACTGTTGAGGCATATCTCTCTCAAGGTAGTTTTGGTGATTGATGGCAACATGTTTGCGGACTAATCATGTGCTTTGAGTAGTTCATAGATTCATCCCTGGCACGAGACGTTTTCTTCCCTTCGGAGTGTCATTCAAGACGGTGTAGCTCTTTCGTTCCTCTCTCGGTGGACTAGTTGCGTAGAGGGCACCGTACTATCAAGAGGGGGTCCAATGGGGTATTGCATGGGTGGAATCAACATGTACACATCAGCTTCTCACCCTTTGAGCTCTTCCACTTTATAGAAGAGATCTCTCCTCTTTTCTATGTCCTGTCTGGGTTCTAGCGGTAGTACCGCGCAACCCAGCGGTAGTACCGCTGAGGAGCCACAAGCGGCAGTACCGCTCCACAGCGGTAGTACCGCCTGTGACTCCACAACAGTAGTACCGCTGGGGTGCCTGGCACCACCGCCTCATCCTCAGCCTCTTTGGAGAGATCCTCTCTCTCTTCTGTGTCCCAGCGGTAGTACCGCCGAAGGGTCACAAGCGGCAGTACCGCTCCGCAGCGGTAGTACCGCCCGTGACCCCGCTGCCGTAGTACCGCTAGGCTGTCTGGCTCCTACCGCCTCGACTCAAGGGCTCTTTTTCTCGTGCCGGGTTTTGCGGCACTAGTTGCGATTGTAGAGGCGGTAGTACCGTTTCAGGAGCGGTAGTACCGCCCTTACCACCGCGGTAGTACCGCGCTGGGTCCTATTCCCTACTAGTCTTCTCTACACGGCAGTACCGCTGGTTGGAGCGGCAGTACCGCTGAGCTAGCGGTAGTACCACCCCCTCTTAGCGGTAGTACCGCCCTGTGCGGGGCTGGTTGGTGGGGGCAACGGTTGGTTTGTTGCCCCCACTATAAAAGGGGGCCCCCTTCTTCCCTTTGACCTACCTCTTCCCCCCTCAAGCTCCATTAATGCTCAAGCTCCATTGAATGCTCCAAGCTCCATTTTCGCCTGATCTATCTCTCTAGCCAATCAAACTTGTTGATTTGCTCGGGAGTGGTTGAGAAGGCCCCGATCTACACTTCCACCAAGGGATTTTCGATTCCCCCACTCATCCCTAGTGGATCTTATTACTCTTGGGTGTTTGAGCACCCTAGGCGGTTGAGGTCACCACGGAGCCATAGTCCATTGTGGTGAAGCTTCGTGGTTTTGTTGGGGGCCTCCGATTAAGTTGTGGAGATTGCCCCAACCTTGTTTGTAAAGGTTCGGTCGCCGCCTTCAAGGGCACCAATAGTGGAATCACGGCATCTCGCATTGTGTGAGGGCGTGAGGAGAATACGGTGGCCCTAGTGGCTTCTTGGGGAGCATTGTGCCTCCACACCGCTCTAATGAAGACGTACTTCCCCTCAAAAGGAAGGAACTTCGGTAACACATCCTCGTCTTCACTGGATCCACTCTTGGTTATCTCTTACATTTGCTTGTGGAAGCTCTTTAGTGTTACTTCTCTTGCTTGCTTGTATGCTTGTTGTTATTGCATCATATAGGTTTGCTCACCTAGTTGCACATCTAGACAACCTACTTTGATGCAAAGTTTAATTTGATAAAGAAAAGTTAAAAATTGGTAGTTGCCTATTCACCCCCCCTCTAGTCAACCATATCGATCCTTTCAATTGGTAGCAGAGCCTCGTCTCTTTATTAAGGACTTTACCGTCCAAAGAGTATGGTTGATACCGTAGACGGTGTGGAGGAACACTCCGGTGTGAATCGGACCTCGTCTACGGGCGATGGGGGAACCTCGGTCTCTCGTGAGGAGTTCAATGTGGCCTTGGAGACATTGAAAACCTCCATGACGACCGAGGTTGAAAGCATGTTTACTAAATTTCTTGAGGGGCTTAAACTATCCACCGCACCGTTGAAAGTGGGTGACCCCACCGACAAGGTGACGGATGCTATCCCCGACAAGGGGGAAGCTAGTAGTGAAAAGGCTCCTTCTTCTAGTGGTAAAAATGGCACCGGCATCTTTGCTCATGTGGAACCACCACTTGTTTATGGTGGACCGGTTCCTTCTACTCATTTGAATCATGCCGGTCCTCCCCCTAAGATTGTGAAAAATGAGGACTTTGATTCTTGGGTTTACCGCTTTAAACGTCATTTAAATCATGTGAACACTAACCTTTGGAGAATCATTGAAGAAGGTTTCTATCCGCATGATCCAAGCAACTTCACTCCTCGAGAAGCCGCGGATAATCAATTCAATGAGAATGCTCTTTTCATCATTCAAGATGCAATTCCATGTTGGGGAACGTAGCAATAATTCAAAATTTTCCTACGTGTCACCAAGATCAATCTAGGAGATACTAGCAACGAGAGAGAGGGAGTGCATCTTCATACCCTTGAAGATCGCTAAGCGGAAGCGTTAGAAGAATGCGGTTGATGGAGTCGTACTCGCGGTGATTCAAATCGCGAAGATACGATCTAGCGTCGAACGAACGGTGCCTCCGCGTTCAACACACGTACAGCCCGGAGACGTCTCCTCCTTCTTGATCTAGTAAGGGAAGAGGAGAAGTTGAGGGAGAACTCCAGCAACACGACGGCATGGTGGAGATGGAGCTCGTGGTTCTCCAGCAGGGCTTCGCCAAGCACTATGGAGGAGGAGGAGGTATAGGAGGAGGGAGGGCTGCACCAGGGAAGAGGTGCGGCTGCCCTCCCATCCCTCCACTATATATAGGGGCAAGGGGATAGGGGGAGGCGCCCTAGGGTTTCCCCTAGGGGGCGGCGGCCAAGCAGATTGAATCTCCCTAGGGAAAATCCTAGGGAGACTTGCCCCCCCAAGCCAAGCAGGTGGAGGCTTGCCTCCCAAGCCTGGTGGAGGCGCCCCACCTCCCCAAGTAACATGGGAAAGGGTGTGGGGGGCGCACCACCCCTTAGTGGGCTGGTTTGCCCCTTCCCCTTTGGCCCATGAGGCCCTCCAACACTTGCTGGGGCTTCCGAAACACCTTTCGGTCATGCTGGCCATAGCCTGGTACCTCCAGAACACTTCCGGACTCCAATACCCTTCGTCCAATATATCAATCTTCACCGCCGGACCATTCCGGAACTCCTCGTGACGTCCGGGATCTCATCCATGACTCTGAACTACCTTCGGTAACCACATACTATTTCCCATAACAACTCTAGCGTCACCGAACCTTAAGTGTGTAGACCCTACGGGTTCGGGAACCATGCAGACATGACCGAGACACCTCTTCGGCCAATAACAATAGCGGGATCTGGATACCCATATTGGCTCCCACATGTTCCACGATGATCTCATCGGATGAACCACGATGTCGGGGATTCGATCAATCCCGTATTCAATTCCCTTTGTCAATCGGTATGTTACTTGCCCGAGATTCGATCGTCTGTATCCCAATACCTTGTTCAATCTCGTTACCGACAAGTCACTTTACTCGTTCCGTAACGCATGACCCTGTGACTAACTGCTTAGTCACATTGAGCTCATTATGATGATGCATTACCGAGTGGGCCCAGAGATACCTCTCCGTCATACGGAGTGAAAAATCCCAGTCTTGATTCGTACCAACCTGTTGACACCAGATTTTGGCATGGTCACGAATCAGGGTTCGTATGCAAAAGTTAGAGGCAACACTTCGCGGGTTGGCCCTGAGTGAGAAAGTATTCGGCCTTTGCCGGCTGAATGAAACCTTGCCGGGGTAAAACCTTGCCGATGTGAGGGCTTACCGATGTGGAAAGCTTGCCGGCGGAGAAGCTTGCCGGCGTGGAAAGCTTGCCGGCGAAGAAGCTTGCCGGTGTGAAATCTTGCCAAGGGAGAAACCTTGCCGAAGAGGAACTCTTGCCGGGGTAGAAACCTTGCCGAGGAGGAACTCTTGCCGGGGTAGAAACCTTGCCGAGCTAGGGAGAACCCTTGCCGGTGTAAAAAACCTTGCCGGGGTGAAGCCTTGTCGGTGCGGAAAGCTTACCCGGGTAGAAGGCCTGCCGGGGTGGAGGTTGTGATAGTCAATCCGACCAAAAGCTGAAGATGGGCTCAAATGATTATCTAGATGGACTCAAATGGAGAAGTGATCTACATGAAAGAGTTCCGTATTATTGATATGAACATCTTTGAAATTTGGGTCACCGCCGTCCGATTTCATCTCGAAGGCCGAAACTATGCTCGAAGTACCAAGATCTTATATTCAAAGTACAGTTTAGCCGATTAAGCCCCCAATACGACCTCAAATGAAAAAATGATCTACATGGGTTGTCTTCGTCTCGTCGAAACGATCGATTTTGATATAAAAATCGTTCAAATCCGAGTTCATATGCAAAAGTTAGAGCAATCGGAGTGCAGCCCTGTCACGAGGCGAGATGTGGCGCGCCCCACCAGACACATGTCTGACGGGTAGCGCGAGGAGATAGCCTGTGTTGCGAGACCGATCTGACCCTCAAGATGTTCTCTGATCAAAAAACCTTCAACATGAAAGTTGTTCATCTCGTCGAAACGGTCAAGATTGCTTTTGGGCTTGTTTTCATCCGAGATCGTTTACCACCGCAAAAAAGACCCGCAAGGTGCAGCCAGTTTAAACCGAACAGTTTTGGAAAGTTCGGATAAAACCAGTCCGAATTTGACTAGGGTTTTAGACGTGAATTGATGTAATTTTCTTGTAAGGAAAGCCTAGATAAATCCTTTGCTTGTACGGGAAGTCCAGCCGCCTCTTATATATGTTGGGGGTGACGGCCGATTGAAACAACATCAATCGAACCAATCAATCTATTACAGTTTTGTGTTCATTTATCTTTATCCCCTACCCTTGTATCTTTCTTTCTCGTTATTCGTTCGTTCTTCGCATTGGAGGGCAGCGATCCACGAGGCTCTAGGGGCGAGCGAATCGACCTAGGGCAGCCCATAGCCGTCGCACTCCCTGACGGGGTCCCTCCCGGGCGTGTGGGGTTTCGGGTCTTCAAAAGCGCCCACTGATTATCTTGCGTATCGCGCTGTCGGTCGGGTCTCCTTCGACGTGAGCTGCGGTGCATCACCCCCGGCGTCGAGGGTACACGTGACGTGTTCGTGTGTCAACACACTTTTTGGCGACTCCGCTGGGGACCAAGTTTTGAATGGTCTCTGGCCCGTTCTTGCTACGAAGAGATCGTCATCAAGTTGCTGAAATCTACAAAGGTAATATGAATACCGAATTCCCCTTTGTAGATGCAAATAATTCATATGTTGTTGCTGGATCACCTAATGAGCATAATGTATCGGCTAGCCCTAGTTTTATCAATCATGCATCTAATTATGCGCAAGGGCCGATGCAAAACAATTTTCATGCTTCAAATTCTTATGATTTTAGCAACGTACAACATATGTATCCAAACTCTCATGCATCGGCAACCCCACAAATCCATATGCCGATGAACAACATGATGGGTTTGGTTAATCAATTTGAAACACCTCATGTTAAAATTTCCAATAGCATACAAGAAAGTGTTTCACCTTTTTATTCATCGGCAACTGATTTGCAATATGTGAATCCAACCTTGCCAATGGATGGGAGAATTGGCCATTCTACTACTAGCTATTCGGCCAGTTACTCTCAACCATCATATGCTACACCTCATGTTAGTAATTTTTTAGCATCGTATGCAACTGTAGATGTTCATAATTCGGCCCCGCATCTTCATGGTCACAGCCGAATAAGTGAAAATTTTACAGGAACACATGTGCCGTCATCAAATACTGTAGCATATAATGCATACTCTACGCAATTCAAGAATTTCAGCAACACTCACGAATCATTGCCGAAAGAATCTGAAAGCGTTGCGGAGCAATCCCTTCCAGAAGCGGTTGTGGCTGCATTAAAAAAGAGCTTGGCACAAAACAAGAGGGTTAGTGCTCTTTGCCTTGAACAATATGAAAAGGGGTTGTTTCCTGATTATGCTGCAATAAAAGCTAGCGTTTTACAAGAAGATGAATCTTTGCCAATTGATAAAATTGGCGAGCAAAAATATGGTTTTACAACAATGCATATGCCTTCACCTAATACTACATCATATTATACAACACCTACACAATTGCAAAGTTTCGGCAACACCCATGTGCCATTGCCGAAAGAATCTAAAAGCATTGGGGGGCAATCGTATCCGAAGTGGGCTGAAATTGAGAAAAAGATTAAAGCCAATTTCACCGCTCGCCGCCAGAAACAAAAAGAAACATAATTGACTCAAGTGAAAGAAGCATTGCCAATTGGTAGAAGCAATGTAAAGAAAGATGATTCAGAACATGAAAGTGCTCCGGTTAAAAGAGCCGAATCAAGAAGTATATATTCTGAATCCATCAAATGCAAAGAGGCAAGTATTATTGAGAAAGGGCATGGCAAGCATAGCAAAGCGACCATACTTGATTTTTCTAAAGTTAATGGAACCTACTTCCTGCCCTATGAGTTTCATGCCAGAGAAATTGATGAACTTCAAGGACAAGACCAAGTAGCCGAACAAAGTTCGGCCGACAAAAAATTTCAATGTAATGATGCACGGAATCAAGAAAAAGATGATGAAGAGGCGTTGGGGAGCCATCCAATGGCGGAGCAAGATATTGTTCAAGTCACACCACCATCGTGCTCTCCCAACATATTTGAAGAGGTATGTTTAGCAAGTAATTTACCTATTTTCAGATTTGGTCAGGACTTTATTGTTGATACATCTATTAGAAAAATCCTCATAAGTAATTTTGAAAGACCAATGAAGAAGGGTAATTTACTTGCTAGCAATAAAGTTGTTATTGAACATATTGGTCAACCCATTACGCCATTTATAAAGACCTATAGTGACTTATTATTACAGCCAAAGCTTTCTCCGTTGCTTTATCTAAAGTTCATATCTATTTGGGTAGCTTTGCTTATTTCATACTTGGCTTGCACTTGGTATCAATTGAGACATGTATGTTCTAACTATTTTCGTTTTAGAAATTTAAAGCCAAGGTTAAATTCTGTTGAGAAAACCGATGCTAGTATAATATCTTACCCAAAGACATCGGAAATAGAGTGCAAACACAATGCTTAGCCGAATGGTGTGGTGCAAAATCTGAACCATTCGTTTTGCTTAATTCCAAAGCCGCTCTCACATCAAGATCGGCTAGAAAATAAAAGGTTTACCTTTAATTCAAACATGTGTGATAAAATCTTTGATTTGTTGTTGAGGAATAATTATATTAGAATTCTTGATCACCATGTTGAGGCATTTGTCCAGGGACGAATGTATTGTAAGTTGCATGATTCGTCCAAGCGTAATTTTGAGGATTGCAACATGTTTCGTCAAATAGTTAAATCGGCCATTGATAAAGGACGATTGAAATTTGTTGAGACACCAAGAGATGACCAGTCTATTCCGATTGGTCCCGATGGTAGAAAGTTTTTGCATCGGCTGCTTCAAGCCGATCCATTTGAAGAGAAGGTAAAAACTGCAGGTGATGGGATCAAGCTTTCAAGTAAAGAAGTTGTCGAAGAGCATAATGAATATAATCTTGAGGGAAAGAATTCCATCGAAACTATAATGGAGACACCAAGGACTGGGGGCAGCAAGCAAATCCAATGATCGATGAAAGCAAACCAAAAGGAAACAAAGGCCGAGATAAGCGCAAGTGTAAGAGATCAAAAATCACCTTCGCTGAACTATTAGATAAATATCAAAAGAAGAGTGAAGAGAGGAATGCTTATCGGCCCAATCATGCAAAGAAACCAAGATCACCCCCAAGGCGCAAATATGAGGATCGGTATTGGCAAAGTGAGAATTTTAGTGCAACATATTCATATCCTTATTTTGGGCCGCCAATGCCAATACCGTGGATGCCTCCCTATGCTCATATAGATCCATATCCATCATGGGTCAGGTATGATACAAGGGCACATTCTCCATCTTATTTTAGACCATCTCACCAATATTATGCAGCTCCGAGAAGATCAATATCTGAACAATCACATGTTAAAGACCGTTTCAATCATAAGGAATCGGTCCAGAGCTCAAGGATGAAGAAAGAGGTGGTCAAGCAAGTTTACCGTGTTAAAAGACATGGTCGTAAGAGTGCAACTTCAGATTTGATCTCAAATAAAAAAGAGCCAATTAAAGTGTTAACATTGGCAATTAAAGGCAATGAGACAAAGCAACCAATTATTGAAAGTCAAAGTGCCAAATCTGAAGAAAAGAAGTTGAGAGTGCATAAGGCCAAAAAGGAACTGCCATTGGTCAAAACAGAATTACAGCCGAGATGCCCACTCAGCTTAACGTATTGCCAAAAGAAGGAATTACAAAATCTTAGTGCACAAGAGCTGAGACAGAAGAACATGGCATGGGTTCCCAAGAGGATCATTCATAACAAAAATGATGTGCATGCTTCTATTGCAACAAGTACAATAAAAGTGAAGAAAGAGAAGAATGGAAGCAACAAACAATTAAGCCGAAGGTGTGGATCACAACATCAAAATCTTCGGTTAGCACATCATCCATTTTCTTCAACAATACCATTGATGCCTTTGCCATGGAATTCATCCACAGGTATGACCAGTTACCCTCCATGGACTTATTTTGATCCATGGATGCAACATAATTTTCTATATCATGACAGAGTATTACCAAATCACTATACATTTGGTTAGTTACATTTTTGTTGCTAATACAAAGGGGCCTGAAATATCTTATTGCTATTTCATTTGTTTATTTCAGCTATACATACCTTGGTGGGTGAATACTACATGGACCTCATTGTAATGGCCGATATTTATCTATCGCCCTAAGAATATATCTAAGAATGGCTGGTGTGGTATTCTAACATCGTCCTTAGTTTGAGATAAGTGCTTGCAAAGGAATTTGTCAAATTGATGCCATTGAAGATATTATGCATAGACCAATTCACCAAAATTGCAAAGTGAACTTATGTTTTGATTGGGTGTGCTTTGGCTTATTAGTATTCAGAATTTATGTAAGGCCAAATCATGGTTGATTTTATTATTGAGCATCATATTGGCATCATGCATAATATTGATTTCAGCTTGATCTCTCTAGAACCATGGAGATTATATATTGATGGTTAAATTTGTAGCAATGGCCAAGGTGTTGGTGTTGTTTATATATATCCTTGTGGTGCTATTTTGTGAAGCCTCATGCCGCTTAAAATATTTTTGCACAATGATCAAAGCCGAATATGCATTGTCATTCGGATTGGAGCTTTGCCTTGCTATAGGTGTTATACATATTGAGGCTTCCGGTGATTCATTACTAGTAGTGCAACAAATATCCAATGGTTATCAATGTTTTGACGAATCATTTTTAGTTTATCTTGAGGTATGTCTAGATGTAAAATTTACCATGGGTTGTTTTAAGATTCTTCATATATCTGGACATGATAATTGGAGAGAGTTGGCATAGCAAGCATTTGGCTACCATGTTGGTCATGGTGTATTGCACATCTATCAATAGCCGATGCTTATTCTTGCCAACATAGGTAAGGCCGAATTGGAGTCCACAACTTTGGCCACTAATGATATTTTTATGCAGGCGAAAGTAAGGATTGGAGAAAGTTTATTGTTGATTGTCTGCAAAATCCTAGCAAAAGGGTGAACAATATGGTTCGGAGGATGACATTGAGATACATATCTATGGAACTTTATCACCGGATTGTTAATGAAGCTGAGAAGGTTTCACCCAAGTTTGCATCAGAAAGTTCACACAAGACATGGCCGATATATGATTATCGCCCTTAGCACAAACATGGCCGATACCTGATTATCGTCCTGAGGAAAATAAATGGCCGATGGAGTGTTGACATCGTCCTTAGAACAAACACAATACAAGTTATTTTTCGGCACGCAAGCTTTCCCGAAAAACAGGGGGGCATGTGTTGACACCAGATTTTGGCATGGTCACGAATCAGGGTTCGTATGCAAAAGTTAGAGGCAACACTTCGCGGGCCAGCCCTGAGTGAGAAAGTATTCGGCCTTTGCCGGCTGAATGAAACCTTGCCGGGGTAAAACCTTGCCGATGTGAGGGCTTACCGTTGTGGAAAGCTTGCCGGCGTGGAAAGCTTGCCGGCGAAGAAGCTTGCCGGTGTGAAATCTTGCCGAGGGAGAAACCTTGCCGAAGAGGAACTCTTGCCAGGGTAGAAACCTTGCCGAGGAGGAACTCTTGCTGGGGTAGAAACCTTGCCGAGCTAGGGAGAACCCTTGCCGGTGTAAAAAACCTTGCCGGGGTGAAACCTTGTCGGTGCGGAAAGCTTACCCGGGTGGAAGGCCTGCCGGGGTGGAGGTTGTGATAGTCAATCCGACCAGAAGCTGAAGATGGGCTCAAATGATTATCTAGATGGACTCAAATGGAGAAGTGATCTACATGAAAGAGTTCCGTATTATTGATATGAACATCTTTGAAATTTGGGTCATCGCCGTCCGATTTCATCTCGAAGGCCGAAATTATGCCCGAAGTACCAAGATCTTATATTCAAAGTGCAGTTTAGCCGGTTAAGCCCCCAATACGACCTCAAATGAAAAAATGATCTACACGGGTTGTCTTCGTCTCGTCGAAACGATCGATTTTGATATAAAAATCGTTCAAATACGAGTTCGTATGCAAAAATTAGAGCAATCGGAGTGCAGCCCTGTCACGAGGCGAGATGTGGCGCGCCCCACCAGACACATGTCTGACGGGTAGCGCGAGGAGATAGCCTGTGTTGCGAGACCGATCTGACCCTCAAGATGTTCTCTGATCAAAAAACCTTCAACATGAAAGTTGTTCATCTCGTCGAAACGGTCAAGATTGCTTTTGGGCTTGTTTTCATCCGAGATCGTTTACCACCGCAAAAAAGACCCACAAGGTGCAGCCAGTTTAAACCGAACAGTTTTGGAAAGTTCGGATAAAACCAGTCCGAATTTGACTAGGGTTTTGGACGTGAATTGATGTAATTTTATTGTAAGGAAAGCCTGGATAAATCCTTTGCTTGTACGGGAAGTCCAACCGCCTCTTATATATGTTGGGGGTGACGGCCGATTGTAACAACACCAATCGAACCAATCAATCTATTACACTTTTGTGTTCATCTATCTTTATCCCCTACCCTTGTATCTTTCTTTCTCGTTATTCGTTCGTTCTTCGCGTTGGAGGGCAGCGATCCACGAGGCTCTAGGGGCGAGCGAATCGACCTAGGGCAGCCCATAGCCGCCGCACTCCCTGACGGGGTCCCTCCCGGGCGTGTGGGGTTTCGGGTCTTCAAAAGCGCCCGCTGATTGTCTTGCGTATCACGTTGTCGGTCAGGTCTCCTTCGACGTGACCTGCGGTGCATCACCCCCAGAGTCGAGGGTACACGTGACGTGTTCGTGTGTCAACACAACCCAACAGACACTTTCGGAGATACCTGTAGTGCACCTTTATAGCCATCCAGTTACGTTGTGACGTTTGGTGCACCCAAAGCATTCCTACGGTATCCGGGAGTTGCACAATGTCATGGTCTAAGGAAATGATACTTGACATCAGAAAAGCTTTTAGCAAACGAACTACACGATCTTGTGCTATGCTTAGGATTGGGTCTTGTCCATCACATCATTCTCCTAATGATGTGATCCCGTTATCAATGACATCTAATGTCCATGGTCAGGAAACCATAACCATCTATTGATCAACGAGCTAGTCAACTAGAGGCTCACTAGGGACATGTTGTGGTCTATGTATTCGCACATGTATTACGGTTTCCAGTTAATACAATTATAGCATGAACAATAGACAATTATCATGAACAAGGAAATACAATAATAACCATTTTATTATTGCCTCTAGGGCATATTTCAAACATTCCACCCGAAGACCTACCTCATCTTCGTCCCTTCGCCTTGGCCAAAGATGCATGGCATTGTGTTGTCTCTCTCTACCGGGGAAGCGCAAGCATTCAACGCTTCAACTGTGAAGTGGTGCAAGATGAGGCCGATGAGTTTGCTATGAAAAAAGATGAAGAACCTCGTGAGCTTTATCGGAGAGTAACCAAACTCGCGGTCTCACTACGAGATCACGGGAGCAAGGACACGGATGACAATTGGATCAAGCGCAAATTCCTCAAGGCAATGATGTCCTACCACAAGGCCATGTCCTCCGTCATTCGTCAAAGACCGGACTTCCACACTTTGACCTCAAGCGAAGTGTTGGATGAGTTTGTGGCCATGAACATTTTGGACAAGACCGCCGACAATCCGGTGCTCCGTTCTCAACGGGCAAAGAAGCCTAACCTTGCATTGAAGGCCAAGCTCACCGTTGGAGAAGAAGAAGAGGAAGAAGAGGAGAGCAACCCCAAAGATACGAAGTATGCGTATCATGAACACATGGCACTTGCTTCAAGGCAATTTTGGAGCAAGAAAAACTCGAGGCCAAACTTTAGCAAAAACAACTCAAGTGGCACGAAGAGCAAGCAACGTGTAAGGACTTGCTACAATTGCGGCAACGTGAGTCATTTTGTTGCGGAGTGCCCGTATGAGAAGAGGGAAGACAATGGTGGCAAGCTCATCCGAAAGGACAGGGCCAAGTCGTTCCCCAACAAGAGCAACTTCACTAAGAAGACTCCTCCCAAGGCATTGGTGGTACAAGAAGAGTACAATGAGGATGATGACGATGATGAAGGTGATGAGTCGGTTGCCATGGCCTCCGCTGCCATTGCGGCGACTTCACAGGTGTCTCTCTTCGACTCACCCAATGAGAGCATCACCGCCAAGTGCCTCATGGCTAAAGCCACCAACAAGGTAACCCCCAACATCAAAACTACCATCATTAATCATCCTTCTCTGGCGGATAGCATTAATGAACTTGAGGGAGCTAATGTGGAGACTAATGAGTTTGAGGCCTTTATGGGCAAACTCAAGGAAAAATCCAAGAAGCACTTTGTTGCTCTCTTGGAACAACTTGGTGAAGCCGATGACATGATCGAGGCTCACGAAGACACCATCACTAAGATGGAAGGGCATAGTCGTGACTATGCCGATGAGATTTCGGATCTTTCCAATGCTCTTGAGGAAGAGCGTGGTCTTCGTTTGGCTCTTGAGGAGTCACACAACATTGATCATGCTAAGTTAAAGAAAGATTATGATCATGTCCTCATTGTTTCTCATGTGCTAAACTCCGAGAAGGCCGAACTTGAGGTTGATCTTGCTAGACTCAAAGAGGAGTTTGATCTACTTGACAAGGCTCACAAGGTCTTGAAGGGTGCTCATGCTAGCCTCAAAGAGTCTTATGATCAACTTCAAGTAAAGCTAACCAAGGAAAAAGCCACTTTCCCTCGTATGATGTTAATTGATAATGCAAATGCTACTAACCCGTGTTGTGAGCATGTGCATCTCGTTGAGGAGAACGCTAAGCTAAAGGGACAACTTGAGAGAGGTCTTGCGACTTGCATACAAGGCAAGAAGAACCTCAATGATCTCTTGATCAACCAAAAGGGAGTTGTGGCCAAGGAAGGGGTTGGGTACGTGCCTGACTCCAAGAACAAGAAGAAGAATGACAAGACCAAACGACCTCTTCCTCTCATGCAAACCTTTGTGAAGGAGGGAGAGAGTGCCTCCGAGGAGAAGAAGAAGAACAATGCAAAGGGTGGCAATGTCAAGAAGGGCAATGCCACCCTTCCCAACAAAGCCGGTGATTTTAATCCTTCTTATGTGTTATGTTGTGCTAGTGATGGGCATGTTTATGCCAAATTTGTTGGTTCTCTTCATGAATACATTGAATGGTCTATTTGGGTTCCAAAGACCCTTGTTACTAACATCAAAGGACCCATTACAAAATGGGTACCTAAAACCAAGCATTGATCTCTTGTAGGTGTTTGCTTCCGATGGGGGATCATGGTTGCTCGATAGCGGAGCTACAAATCATATGACCGGAAGCAAGGACTTGGTGGTGGACGTGCACAAGGTTCCATCTATGCCCACCAATGTCGAGTGGGGTAACGCCTCATCTTCTAAGGTATTGGGACTTGGCAAGGTGGTCATCTCTCATGATCTCACGATCGAGAAGGTCATGCTTGTTGAGTACCTTGCATACAATTTACTTTCCGTTCGTCAACTTGCAATCATGGGCTTTGCCACTTTCTTTGATATCGATACCGTGGCCCTTTTGTGGAGCAAGACTCTTAAAGTAGCCTTTGTTGGGCATGTCGAGAACGGTCTATATGTGATTAACTTTTCGGAGCGACCCACTAACACCGCGATGTGCCTAATGGCTAAAGTTGATGTGGGATGGCTTTGGCATCGCCGTTTAGCCCATGTCAATATGAGATCTTTGCAAAGTCTCCTCAAGGGGAACCATGTCCGTGGACTAACGAATGTTAGTTTTGCTAAAGATCATGCTTGCAGTGCTTGTATCGAAGGAAAGCTACATGAGAAGGCTCACCCTCCCACGACTATCATTTATTCAAAGAGGCCTTTGGAGCTCCTTCACATGGATCTCTTTGGGCCTCCATCCTTCGATAGTCTTGGAGGTAGGAAGTATTGCTTGGTGATTGTGGATGATTACTCAAGGTACACGTGGGTGTATTTCTTCAAGAGGAAGAGCGAGACCCAACAAACCGTCATTGACTTTGCAAATGAAGCACAAACGTCAACACAATGCAAAGATCTTGACAATAAGAAGTGACAACGGCACCGAGTTCAAGAACTACACCTTGGATGAGTTTCTTAGTGATGAGGGAATCAAGCATCAATATTCCGCACCCTACACCCCTCAACAAAACGGTGTTCCGGAGAGGAAGAACCGGACGTTGATGGATGCGGCAAGGACCATGATGGCGGAGTTCAAGTCTCCGTACAACTTTTGGGCCAAAGCCATCAACACCGCGTGTCATGCATCCAATCGGCTCTACCTCCGCAAGGGCTTGAACAAGACTCCATATGAGATACTCACCGGTAACAAGCCCAACCTCAAGTACTTCCGGGTATTCGGGTGTAAATGTTTCATTCTCAAGAAAGGTGTTCGGTTGTCTAAATTTGAGGTTAGAGCTTATGAGGGCATATTTGTTGGTTATGCTACAAACTCTCATGCTTACCGTGCCCTCAATAAATCCACGACACTTATTGAGGAGACGTGTAACGTGGATTTTGATGAGAATAACGGCTCCCAAGTGGAGCAAAGTGGCACTTGTGATGTAGGTGATGAAATTCCTCCCCAAGCCATAAGAAGAATGGGTGTTGGCTTTATCCTACCCATTGAGGACCCCTTATGGCCGAAGGAGAAGGACAAAGCTCCACTCAAGTGGAGCCATCACCAACCCAAGGCCCACACGCTTCCGAAGAACAACATGAAGGCCCTCATCCTCAAGAACATGACCAAGGACAAGATCAAGCTCAAGACGGTGTTGACACATCAAGTGATGCTCAAGGTCAAGTTCTCTCCTCCGAGCAAGTTCAAGAACAAGAACAAGCCCAAGACGACGCTCAAGATGATTAAGTGACCACTCCTCGTCTCACCCCCGAGGAGGAATTAGAGTGTCGTGCTGCCAAGGTTGCTTCCAAGCTCTCCACCAAGGATCATCTCATGACGAATGTGCTTGGAAGCTTAAGAAAGGGGGTAAGCACTCGTAGACAATTAGCAAATTATTGTGAGCATCACGCGTTTGTCTCTTGTGTGGAACCCCACAAGGTCTATGAGGCGCTAGAAGATCCGGATTGGCTCAATGCCATGCATGAAGAACTCAACAACTTCGAGCGCAACAAAGTGTGGAGATTGGTGCCAAGACCGACCGGGAATCACCATGTCATTGGAACCAAGTGGATATTTAAGAACAAGCAAGATGCCCATGGTATTATCATTCGCAACACTACTCCCAAGTCGAGGGTATTGACTACGGTGAAACCTTTGCTCCCGTTGCTCGTCTTGAATCCATTCGCATGTTGATTGCATATGCTTCTCATCATAACTTTAAGTTATAACAAATGGATGTGAAGAGTGCTTTTCTTAATGGTCCTATTAATGAATTGGTTTACGTCAAGCAACCCCCCGGGTTCGAGGATCCCTACTTTCCCGATCATGTGTATCAACTCGATAAGGCACTCTATGGCCTTAAACAAGCCCCACGTGCGTGGTATGACCACCTTACCGAGTTGTTACAAGACTGTGGTTTTGAAGTTGGGCTAATCGACCCCACTCTTTTTACTAAGAAGGTCAAAGGGGAGTTGTTTGTGTGCCAATTATATGTTGATGATATTATCTTTGGTTCACCTAACAAAGCTTTCAATGAGGAATTTGCCGCTCTCATGACCTCAAAGTTTGAGATGTCCTCCATGGGAGAGTTGAAGTTCTTTCTAGGGTTCGAAGTGAAGCAAAGAAGAGAAGGAACCTTCATCAATCAATCCAAATACACTCAAGACATGCTCAAGAGATTCAAGCTAAGTGACGTCAAGCCGGCTTCCACTCCAATGCCCACCAAGTGCCAACTTGCTTAGATCCCAATGGTAAAGTGGTGGATCAAAAGGTATATCGCTCCATGATTGGATCCTTGCTTTACCTTTGTGCATCTAGACCGGATATCATGTTGAGTGTGGGAATTTGTGCACGGTTTCAAGTCGCACCTAAGGAAAGTCACTATGTGGCGGTCAAACGAATCTTTCGATATTTGGCTCATACCCCAAACTTTGGCTTATGGTACCCAAGAGGATCAAACTTCAAGCTTGTAGGGTACTCGGACTCCGATTGGGCGGGAGACAAAGTGGATAGGAAGTCCACTTCCGGAGGGTGCCAATTCCTTGGTTGCTCTTTGGTAAGTTGGTCTTCCAAAAAGCAAAGTTGTGTGTCTCTCTCGTCCACCGAGGCGGGGTATGTTGCAGCCGGTAGTTGTTGTGCACAACTCCTATGGATGAGGCAAACTTTAAAGGATTACGGTGTCACTTGTGACAAAGTGCCTCTTTGGTGTGACAATGAAAGTGCCATCAAGGTCTCTCTCAACCCGGTGCAACACTTCAAGATGAAGCATATTGAGATTTGGTATCACTTCATCCGGGATCACATTAGGCGAGGAGAGATCAAGCTCAACTATGTCAACACTCATGACAACCTTGCAGATATTTTCACGAAGCCCTTGGATGAAGCAAGATTTCGCGAGTTAAGGCATGAGCTAAATATCATTGGTTCGAGCAATGTGGCTTGAACCCTTGCACACCCCACCACGCTCAGTTTGCTGTCTAGTCTAGGTGTAGGCATGGACATAGGGGGAGTGTTGTTCTCTCAATGAACTCTCCCCCCCCCATTATGCATAAATTGAATCAAGTCTTTCACCTTAGCCATTGTTGATGGTACTTGTGTTTCAAAGACGAGTTTTGGTCATGGGCCCAAGGTTAAAATCTTCGCGGTGCCATACCTCTTGACTCAAACATAGGTGGCCTCAGCCACCGCCCTCTCTTGAAGAGGTGTGTCTTGGTCGTTTGCTGGTGTGCTCTCTTTTCTTGCCGTTTTTTTATTTCCTCGAGCTACGCCGTGTTGTCCGATTGCCGTGGCGTACTGGGCGGTACTACCGCTGGTGGTGCGCGGTACTACCGCCCCCAGCACGGTACTACCGCTGAGGGACGGGACCAGGGGGTTATATCGGGGCAGGGGGAGGTTTCTTCTCCCCCATACCCATTCGCTTCGCCCCCTCTTTCCTCTTCCTCTCTCTAGCCTCCTCTCGCCGTGGGAGGGCTCCGGCGGATCTCCGTCTCCGGGGCGTCCCTCTCCATTTCCTTCGGTGGAGTCGATCCCCACCTCGTTCTCTTGCCATGGATGTCGGTATTGCCCCCGTTCCTTCTCTCCTTTTGTCTCGTTTTTCAGATCTTGTTCTTAGGGGCAATGGTGGTTGCATCTCTAGATTTTTGGCTAAATCTAGGCGTGAGTAGGTTGGAGAAGGCAACTAGACTATCTTGATTAGAGTTTGGTAGGAATATTTTTGAATTTGGCAGGCCGTTAGTGCCGAATCTGACCACGGTAGTAAGAAACTGCTGTTTCCCCGCCTCGAGCGGTACTACCACTCTCTTTGGAGCGGTACCACCGCTTGACCTCGAGCGGTACTACCGCTCTCTTTGGAGCGGTACTACCGCTTGGGCGGTACTACCGCGAGCATGTCACGGTACTACCGCTCTCTTTGGAGCGGTACTACCGCTTGGGCGGTACTACCGCGAGCATGTTACGGTACTACCGCTGCCTGCCAAGTTCCGTCATGTTCCTGCCTTTTCTTTGATCCTTTTTGGTGTGTTTGTTGGCTTATGCTCGTTCTTTCTGGTTGTTTTGCGTGTTCTTGTGTTTGGCTCCAGGTGATGAACATCCTGAGCATCAAGCTCGCCGTATCAACCCCGGGCGTGCTACATCAAAACGCTACAGCACCTCTGAGCCAACCGGTGGTTCCTCTAGCACCCAACCGCCACCAGCAGGTGCATCCGCAAGTGTTCCTCCACCTCCTCAGCAGTCGAAGAGATCCGCCACCAAGCCAAAAGGGAAGACCGTCACTGAGATGACCAACAAGGAGTTTTGGGAAAGGCGTCGCCGCAATCCCTATGAGATGGACAAAGAACCCACTTTGGTCAACCGCCCGTTCTGGAACCGATTTCAGTTTGCCATCTATTTTGATGTGATCAAGGCCAAGAAGAATCTCTTTGTTGATGTTCGCTCCATTGACACTGATGCTATGGAGAAGGACCCAGAGTACTTTGGCGAAGCCCTTTAGATGTGCACTCAGCTGAACATTCTCAGGATCATATAATTCAACAAGGATTTCGATGCAGATTTGGTGGCTCAATTCTTTGCCACCGTTCATCTTGGGACGGATGTCGACAGAAATCTGACATGGATGACCAATGGCAAGCTGCTTTCCGTCAAGTGGAAGGCTTTCATGGAGTTACTTGATGTGGTGGATTACGGGCTTGAGACTCCAGTCGGTTTCCGCCCTCACCGTAATGCTACGTCCACTCACAAGCAAGCCCTCTGGCCCTACTGCACTGTGAAAGTTAACCCAGTGACTAAGAAGAAAACCTATGAGCTGTCTCAGTATCTGGACATTCTTCATCGTATCTTCCGTGAGACTCTCTTCCCTCGCATCGGGAATCTGGATATGGTCCACTCTTATCTTGTGGACATGCTCCTTTTCTGTCAGCATGAGAAGGAAGCAAACACTGGAGAGAGCCTGGATATTTCTCATGTCATGTGGTCTGAACTTCTCTCTGCCGTGTCTAAGCGCAAGTGCCCGATATATGGTCCATTCATCATGAGGCTCATTGAGAGGGCCTGGGCACAGATCTATCCCAGAGTGATGCTGGAAACTAGGGACTTGGTTTCCCATGAGATCAAGCGTCTGAGGAAGAAGGACAATTGGGTCACCCCAACGCCTCAAACCGGGGGGCCGTCTACTGCGGCTGCTGCTGATGCCATGGAGACCGAGGGTGGGGCTGCCACTGATGATCACGAGGAGGACTTTGGGCCCTCTAGTGCAGAACCTTCATGGGCGAAGAAGCTTAAACACAAGATGAAGAAGCTTTTCTGCATGGAGTCTCATGGTCAGTACTTGACACATGTGGCGGAGAAGCATGCCAGGGTGCGCCACAAGGAGCGCATGCGTCAGATGGGAGCGACAGTTGCCAGTGGATCTGAGGGTCAGATCACTGAAGAGGAGGAGTGGATTCATCAGCATTGCCCTTGAACCGACTCCGACGCCGAGCAGTTTTCGACCAACGATGGAGATGCAGATGATCACGTTGAGATGTGATATTCGAGATCCTCAGCTTTCCATCACCTGGAGTCGTAGCGTCGCTCTTTTCCCTTTTTGGTGTCTCGCTGCCAAAGGGGGAGAGAGTGTAGGGATTTGTGTTGCCGTGCTTTGAGTTTGTCGTATTGTGTTTTCTTGTGTGTTCTCTCGGTGTCTTTGTTTGGTTTGGTTTGGTTTGGTGCCCGTGAGACCTAAGTTCTAGACATATGGTGTGAGACATATGCTCCCTATCGCTACCTTATTACTTATGTCTATTCAGTACTGTAGTATATTATGAGTTGCATGCTTGTCCTGTTATATACTCTTCTCTCATATATCTTGTGCTTAGAATTGTTGGACTATAAAATATAGGGGGAGTGTTGATCCGGATGTGTGTGTCTTGCTTTCCTTTTGCTCCTCTTTCTAGGTGCACACATTCTGGGGGAGCCCGTCTATATTTTGTAGTTCTTAGTTTTCTTACGTTTATATCTTTTCCTTGTGCAAATCCCTAGTTGTCATCAATGCACCAAAAAGGGGGAGATTGTTGAGGCATATCTCTCTCAAGGTAGTTTTGGTGATTGATGACAACATGTTTGCGGACTAATCATGTGCTTTGAGTAGTTCACAGATTCATCCCTGGCACGAGATGTTTTCTTCCCTTCAGAGTGTCATTCAAGATGGTGTAGCTCTTTCGTTTCTCTCTCGGTGGACTAGTTGCGTAGAGGGCACCGTACTATCAAGAGGGGGTCCGCTGGGTATTGCATGGGTGGAATCAACACGTACACATCAGCTTCTCACCCTCCGAGCTCTTCCACTTCATAGAAGAGATCTCTCCTCTTTTCTATGTCCTGTCTAGGTTCCAGCGATAGTACCGCGCAACCCAGTGGTAGTACCGCCGAGGAGCCATAAGCGGCAGTACCGCTCCGCAGCGGTAGTACCGCCCGTGACTCCACATCAGTAGTACCGCTGGGGTGCCTGGCACCACCGCCTCGTCCTCAGCTTCTTTGGAGAGATCCGCCGAAGGGTCACAAGCGGCAGTACCGCTCTGCAGCGGTAGTACCGCCCGTGACCCCGCTGCCGTAGTACCGCTGGGCAGTCTGGCTCCTACCGCCTCGACTCGAGGGCTCTTTTTCTCGTGTCGGGTTTTGCGGCACTAGTTGCGGTTGTAGAGGCGGTAGTACCATTTCAGGAGTGGTAGTACCGCCCTTATCACCGCGGTAGTACCACGCTGGGTCCTATTCCCTACTAGTCTTCTCTGCGCGGCAGTACCGCTGGCTGGAGCGGCAGTACCGCTGACCTAGCGGTAGTACCGCCCCCTCTTAGCGGTAGTACCGCCGTGTGCGGGGCTGGTTGGTGGGGGCAACGGTTGGTTTGTTGCCCCCACTATAAAAGGGGGTCCCCTTCTTCCCTTTGACCTACCTCTTCCCCCCTCAAGCTCCATTAATGCTCAAGCTCCATTATATGCTCCAAGCTCCATTTTCGCCCGATCTATCTCTCTAGCCAATCAAACTTGTTGATTTGCTCGGGAGTGGTTGAGAAGACCCCGATCTACACTTCCACCAAGGGATTTTTGATTCCCCCACTCATCCCTAGTGGATCTTGTTACTCTTGAGTGTTTGAGCACCCTAGGCGGTTGAGGTCACCATGGAGCCATAGTCCATTGTGGTGAAGCTTCGTGGTTTTGTTGGGGGCCTCCGATTAAGTTATGGAGATTGCCCCAACCTTGTTTGTAAAGGTTCGGTCGCCGCCTTCAAGGGCACCAATAGTGGAATCACGGCATCTCGCATTGTGTGAGGACGTGAGGAGAATACGGTGGCCCTAGTGGCTTCTTGGGGAGCATTGTGCCTCCACACCGCTCTAACGGAGACGTACTTCCCCTCAAAAGGAAGGAACTTCGGTAACACATCCTCGTCTTCACCGGATCCACTCTTGGTTATCTCTTACCTTTACTTGTGCAAACTCTTTAGTGTTACTTCTCTTGCTTGCTTGTATGCTTGTTGTTATTGCATCATATAGGTTTGCTCACCTAGTTGCACATCTAGACAACCTACTTTGATGCAAAGTTTAATTTGATAAAGAAAAGTTAAAAATTGGTAGTTGCCTGTTCACCCCCCCCTCTAGTCAACCATATCGATCCTTTCAGGTACAAATGCCTAGACATATCCTCCAGGCGTGTCTATATTTCTCGCGATGTCGTCTTCGACGAACAAGTTTTCCCTTTTGCTAGTCTTCATCCCAATGCCGGCGCACAACTCGGCAAAGAACTTGTTTTGTTACCATCCCATCTTTTGCCTTCACCCAATTTTGTTCTAGGGGGAGTCGATGCTGCTGGTCCTGTGTCTCTGGCTAATACATTTGATGAAGGGTCTGCTAATAGTGTGCAGGAAACAGGGCCTGAAATTCATGAAGAAACTGGTGAAAACTCGCATGATTTTATGCAGCACACAGATGATCCAGGCGCAGCCCTCGATGCTGATTCTGGTGGGCGAATCCCATCGGGATCAGGTGCTGCAGGCGCGTCAGGCGGATCCCCCGCGGGATCGGAGCCCGCAAACGTGCCAGGCGGTCGGCCAGGCGGGCCCTCTGCCGCGCTGTCCCCTGGTCGGGCTACCCGCGCCCAGGCGGATTCCCCTTCTGCGGTCGAGCGCGCTCCACATGGCCGGCCTGACACGCGCACTGGTCCGGGCGAGCTGGGCCCACGCACTAACTCAGGCGGGCCGGGCTCCTCCCAGCCAACCGCGTCGAGTGCACCGCGACCAAGTGGCGGGTCTGCACCAGGCGCTGCGGCTGGATCGGCCGAATCCCCACAGGAGTTCTTCCTCAGATCTGGTGCGGCTAACTCCGGATCTTCTATGGCTCCTTCGGACTCTGCAATTTCTGCTTCATCCAACAGACTGCAAATTCAGGCTGCTCGACCACCTCCGCCCCCTCCTGCTCGTACACACACCAGGTCTCAAAGTGGTATTGCTACACCAAAAGTTTACAAAGATGGGTGTGTTCGCTGGGGGTCTTTTTGTGCCGCGGGTGAACCTAGGAACTTGCAAGATGCCCTTGATGATCCGAAGTGGAGGAAGGCGATGGACGAGGAGTACTCTGCTCTCATGGACAACAAAACTTGGCGCCTAGTTCCACCTGTCAAAGGGAGGAACGTGATTGACTGCAAATGGGTTTACAAGATAAAGAGGAAGTCTGATGGCACCATTAACAGGTATAAGGCACGGTTAGTTGCCAAAGGCTTTAAGCAAAGGTATGGAGTTGACTATGAAGACACTTTTAGCCCTGTGGTAAAAGCTGCTACTACCCGGTTAATTCTTTCCATTGCAATCTCTCGAAATTGGTGCATGCGTCAACTAGATGTAAAGAACGCGTTTTTGCACGGTGTTCTGGAAGAGGAAGTCTTTATGAGGCAACCTCCTGGGTATGAGAGCTCAGTCTCACCACGACACGTTTGCAAGCTTGATAAAGCACTATATGGCCTGAAACAGGCGCCAAGAGCCTAGTATTATCGCTTGTACTCCAAACTTCGGTCACTTGGTTTCTTTGCCTCAAAAGGAGACACCTCGTTGTTTTTCTATCATCGGCATGGAGTCACTATTTTTATGCTCATATATGTTGATGATATTATTGTTACAAATTCCTCGCCTAAAGCGGTTGCAACTCTTCTTAAGGATCTGAGTTTGGATTTTGCATTAAAAGATTTAGGTGCTTTGCACTTCTTTCTTGGTATTGAGGTGAAAAGTGTTGCAAGCGGAGTTCTTCTGTCACAAGAGAAATATGTGCAAGAGATCCTTCAACGGATGGGAATGACAGGATGTAAACCTTTTCCTACACCTCTGTCCACCTCTGAAAAGTTATCTCTTCGAGATGGAGACCTTCTTACTTCTACAGACTCCACTCGGTACAGGAGTATTGTGGGAGCATTACAATACCTCACATTGACTCGTCCAGATATTGCATATGCTGTTAATAAGGTTTGTCAGTTCTTGCATGCTCCTACTACTGTTCATTGGACTGCTGTAAAGAGAATACTCAGATATCTTCAAGGAACACAGAGTCATGGACTTAAGCTTTGCAAGTCAGACTCCATGCTTGTTAGTGCGTTTTCTGATGCAAATTGGGCAGGCTGTCCTGATGACAGGAGGTCCACAGGTGGTTTTGCAGTTTTCCTTGGAGGTAATCTGATTTCATGGAGTGCTTGTAAGCAGGCTATCGTCTCCAGATCTTGCACAGAGGCCGAGTACAAGGCCTTAGCTAATGCCACTGCTGAAGTAATCTGGGTTCAAAACATGTTGACAGAATTGGGTGTTCATCATCCCAAGGCAGCATCATTGTGGTGTGACAACTTGGGTGCTACGTATTTATCTACCAATCCTGTTTTTCATGCTAGGACAAAGTATATAGAGATAGATTATCACTTTGTTCGAGAACGGGTAGCCAACAAGCTGTTGAATGTTCGCTTTGTTCCTACTGGTGATCAAGTCGCAGATGGATTTACTAAACCGCTTTCTTTGAGGCAGCTGGAGGAATTTCGACACAACCTCAACTTAGATAAGTTGTGATTGAGGGGGAGTGTTAAACAATGTACATACGGTATATCTATAAACCGTATATTGTATGTGTGCGTGTAGATGTTGTACTCCTGTTAGGTTGTTGCGATTGCATCTTATCCTAGCCTATGACTTGGAGATCAATCCATGACCTAACAACCTTGTAATCTCGCAGCCCTTCGTGGCTATTTTAAGACGCACGCGTCCCTGCTGATTTGCATACGCTTAAGCCTCTCTTTCCACAAAGTGGACGCCAAAAGTTAGTAACTTATTTTCATCATCCGAAAACTTTGGTTCAATATTTCGTTCGTAGTACTTACCACTCCGTTCTCTACGAAACGGGCACGATGACCCTTGTCGAACGCGTAGTCAAGCATGGAGTACAGTTTGCCGATGTTGTTCGCAAGAGGTGCCCACCTAAATAAAATTTCATAAACATAAGCATTATAAGCATAAGAATAAATAAAAAATGAAACATGGTTGATTCATTCATACAACATTCATATATTTATTCATACAACATCCGTATATAACATCCACATGCATCATATATCAAAACAAATTCATCCAGCATGCATCATATCATATCACATTTAAAAAGAATTATGAACTAAGGTTCATCTTGAAGGTTCATCATTTTTTCAACCAACTAGGCCGACTATAACAATTGGAAATGATGTCATTTTCATCCAACCTATATCATTTTGAACAAACATGAAACATATCAAGTCCAAATATAAATGAATCATATTCAACCGACATGAATCATATCATTTTCATCAATTATCACTTATTCAACCAACATTCATCAATTATCATATATTTAACCAATATAAATGTTAAATGCGAATGAATCATATTCAACCAACATATATCATTCAACAACATTCAACCATCACTCATGCAGTTGTTTATTCAACATTTCTAAAAAAATGCATATACATAATTTACCAAAATCCATCATATGACCATTTGTTCAAAAAATATGCATATACATAATTCAATCATATGTAGGCAACTACTAACAATCCCTCCAACATCAACCATATGACCATTTGTTCAAAAAAAATTGAATCTCCAACTAGGGTTCATATAAAAACTACATATAATCTCCACAAGTAGTTATTAGAGAACCCTATACATCATATACAATCAACCTAAGCAATCTAAGATAAAAAAGTAAGAAAATATGATTTATTTGCACTAAATAATGCATCGAATCGAAAGCGTTTCGAGTAAAACTAATTGGAGGGTTTGAGAGAGCTTACTTTTCCCGATTCAGAGCCATCTTGATCCGCAAAAAATGGTGGCAAAACACCTCCGCAGCTCCTGGCAACCAAACACCTCCGCAGCTCCTGGCAACACACGTAATCTCGCGTTCATCGTCTCGATCTCGATGGCGACGATGTTTTACACCAACAGGCAACAGAGTTGATCCACAGCGTCGTTCATGGATTTCGACGTAAAAACACAGCTCAACCGCCGTGTGTCAACAAATGGGGCCATGACGAAGCGCGGCGCGGTTCGATGTACGTACCTTCGCCGCTGGTACATGCACGTGGTGGACGGCCGGCCGGTCCGGCGGTGGAGACAACCGTGACGACGGACTGACTCTCTCTGAGTCTCTGAGAGCAATCATCATGGATGGCTGCACAACGCCGTAAATGCTACTATCAATACCAGATTGTGCCACTCTACTTTTAGGTGTCTAGACGGGAGACTTGTAGACTTGTAGTATAGGGCACGGGTGGATATGAATGGTATGATTGTTTTGTATACACTGATCGTGATATATACTTTAGTGCGTATAATTTTTTTTAAGTCCAACTAAGCAAACTTTGCCGAATTTACTGAGAAAACTATTTATATATACAGTTCTAATCATATACAACATGAAAATATAACCGATGATGTATCCAACGATATGCATTAAGTATTTTAAACATACATACTTTTGTCTATAAACATGGTCAAAGTTTTGTAATGTTTGACTTTTAAATAATCTATACGCGCTATATTATAGTAAGGCATGATTTTGTAATGCAAGCAAAGTTACATACATGCCATAAATGATAGTGATATATTGTATCAAAACTAACACATATGTTTTTTTTCATACGATTCAGAGAACCGAATCGGGTTATCAAGAGATAACGGAATTGAATAGTTGGGGCCCCCAAAGGCGTTCCAAAAAGCGATCACCACAAAACATGCTAACAAAAGGACAGACAAAAACTAGGTAGTTAAACTAACACATATGTTTTTATTTGTACTCCACGTGAATTAATTTTGACATTTTACAAAAGGCTTGGATTTTATTTATTTATTTTGCTAAGTTGGAAATAACATGATCTTATGATACAGGGATTTATTCTCTAGTTCTTGACTACACACGCTTGAGGAAAATGAGCACACATGAGAGATGACAAGACTACCGGCAATCGAGCAAATATTAATCCACTGACCCATTATAAACTAGGGAGGGGGGGGGGGGGTATGGTCCGTGGTGGAGTAGAGTAGACCATGTTTTTTTTCTCGTCCCAAGCTCACATGCACAGTCAAATTCAAACAACAAACGTGGTCGAGTGTTTCATATATGTATATTGTTCACGAAAAACTGCACATGGGAAGAGCACTGTCACGCCCTGGCCACAACCACCAGTTTCCTGCCGTTATGCCTGGCGGGATTTAGATCGGTCCCACAAACCAACACTAGTATTTCCTATGCAGTTTGTCCTCACTCAGGCATGCACGGGATCAACTTTCCAATCGGTCACATTGGTCAAATGGGCTCTCGAAAAAGGAAAATTCTGTTATTGATATGAGTAATTGTCGTTCCTGTTAAGACAGGATGTCACGGTCACTTAACCATGTTTGTTTTGCTATTTATTTGCATTTTACTGTTCATCGTAGGTGTATAGGAGCTGGGGATTAGACAAAATATACATATTTAAGACCATGTTTTTCTTGAACTTGTATTTTTTTTCCTTTGATTCTTTTCACTGGCTGGATTGTAGTAAGGGCTTACTTGGATTGCAGGAATTTAGAAACATAGGAATAAGAACAACATATGATTGAGATGTCATGTCCTATGAATACCTACATGAGTTTGAAAACATAGGAACTTTATTAGACGTATCTTTGGATGATGCACATCAAACGAGCCAAGAAATTTTAGATAATTGTTGAATCCTTCCACTAGAACTAGAGAGAGAGAGAGAGAGAGAGCAAGTGCATTGGACTTGTCAAAGTAAAAATAAAATGATGTTGGAGCGCATGTTTATAGATTTTTTTATAGGAATGGATTCCTTAAGAATTTGGTGAACCCATTAGTATGATCCAGAGGGCTTCCAGGGGAAAAAATTCTACGAATCCTATGAAATTCCATTGATCCAAATAGGAAAACTGAACTCTAGTGCAAGTCGATCCTTTCCTTTCGTCTCATGAATACCGGAAAGCCAGGCAGAAAAAGGTAACAGATAAATATGCAGACACTCGTGGACACAAACTGCAAGGTTCCAGGGCGGACTGGTGGTAGCATGAAAGGTCACGTCAATCGTATCGTTGGTGAAGACTGAAGCGGTGAACAGAGCGCGGATCGTTGAGAAGAGCAGTTGGATGCAGGATGCGAGCGTCCTCCCTCACAAGGCTTGTCCGATACGACATGCGTGAGAAAACCCGGAGGGCAACGGCATTCCCCGCGAAAGTAAAACAATTATTAAGCGTCCCTCCGGTCTCTGATCCAAAGATTAGTATATTTTCCTGAACTAGATCCAAAGATTTGGCCGACGCAAGAACGGAAAATGCATATAGCTCGTCAGCTCGGGCCTAGGGCTGTACGTCCAAGTCACCGTCGCAATCATGTGAACGCTTCCCACCACGGCCTGCGCAGCGCACACCAACAGGCAACGGCGCTCATCTCTCGAGCTTTTTCCCGCCCGGCCTGACCTCGCTCAGATGTGAACCTGAACCCCTCGCCTCATCTTGAATCGCACGCCGCCAGCGCCAGCCAGGAATGGCCGCACAACAAGCAAGCCATGCGCTTTTCGTCTTTGACCCTTTGACCTCGCTCAGAGCTCAAAACCCTTTGACGCTGAAAACACGGGCACGCCGCGCAAGCTCATGAGCTTTCCGTCTGTGACGGTTTGACCATGCTCGAACTATCTCTGCGCTGCGCTGCGGCATGCAGCATGGGCGAGCTGCAAGCGGTAGGCACGCGTGAGCCGGCTTCGCAAACGTCCAACTGCACCACGTATCAATGCCGGTACCAGGCCTCATCAGGCCTGGCGGCCCCGCATGCTGCATGCACAGCCGTTCATGAGCACCCATTGCCTATTGCGGTAGCTGATACAGTGGACTGGCGTGGGCGCACGACCCCGGGATGCATAGGGCCAAGCCCGGACCCAAAGTCGCCGTGTCCTCTCGTGCAAGTGCAATGCAATGTGCTGTCAGAGCTCGTTTGCTTGCAACTTAGGCTAGTCATAGTGGCAGCAACTTACCAAGTAACATAACACAGCCCAAGACAAGTTTACTTATGTGGCACCTAATTAATGAGGAAAGAGGTGTTTGAAGTAACATATTATGTTACCATCACATAGCGTTTCCTAAGAAATGTTGAGTCTATAAGCTAATAAATGCAACCATATATGATACTACTTATATGACACTTTGCGCTATAAAGGTAGTAACATAGACTAGTGTCATATACTATGACCAGCCTCAGGGCTCGTTTGGATACTCTAACTCAGTTAGAGGTTAGAGTTAGATTCTAACCTTAAACTAACCCTAGACTAACTCTAACCAAAAAGCTGTTTGGATGATAGAGTTAGATTAACAACAAATATTCTTTCTCAATCATTTGACTACTTTGAACCATGTTTGAGTGGGAGGGATAATTTTTTTACTATTTTTTCTAGTGGGCCTAGAAGAACTAACCCAAATAAGCTACTCTAGTGTGAGTGGGCCTAGAAGAACTAACCCAAATAAGCTACTCTAGTGTGAGTGGGCCTAGAAAAACTAACCCAAATAAGCTACTCTAATGTGGGCTAGTTTTTTTAGGTGGGTTAGACCCAACTAACCCAAAAAAAAACCATCATGTTTGGATACTTTTGGATTATTTGAGCCCCAACTAACTAAAACTAACTCTAACTTAGGGATCCAAACAGGGCCTTAGACGTGATCGGAAAAGTAGACATCGTGCTTTTTCAGGCTAATGAAGAGTGGTAGTGGTACCAACGTGCTACCGCAGAGACGTTGCATTCACAACGAAACCTCACCGTATTACACAAACGGGGTAGAAGGTCGAAATGTTAATGCCTAGTTTACCCACATCGCACAAAAAAGATAAAAACTCCAACTCGAAAACGTAGTAAAAACTACTACCAACAAGAGAAAGTGAAAGTGAAAAATGTAAATACTACTACTACGGTATGAACACGCAGCATCCAGTGACCGTGTCTGGTCAGCACGGGAGAGGTTGAGGGCTTCAGGCGACGCAGCCCAGGCAGCCCATCATCCACAGGCTCCTCCTCTGCTGCGCAACCTGCATTCAAACAGAGATCAGTCACTAAGTTCCAACCATTACGACAAACAATTAAAGAAACCCGTTCCAGCAGTAATTACACGTTCTTTTCTGAGGCCGTACGTGCGTGCTCTACCTTAACTGGCCGCCGGTTGGGGGTGAACTCCGGCGGCGGCACCTGGTACAGGTCCGCGTCGACCGGCCGCACCACCCGCCTGGAGGCGCCGCCCTTGGCCGTTGCAGCAGCGTCCAAGGACGGCCTCGCGCTCTGACGCGCCCCGGACACGCCATCGCAGCCCGCCGGCCGCCTCCTCCTCGCCTGCTGCTTCTTGGGCGTGGGCGCGGGCTTGCGCGGGGGCGGCGAGTACTTGAACCACACGTCGCTGCAGGCCTGCGGCTCCGGCATGGCGTACCACGCCGCCTCCGGCTCGTCGTAGTGGTAGTAGTAGTTCCACTCCCCGAACGCCGGCACCTGAGGCCTCCTCGCCTTCTGCAACACCAGAAACAGACCGACCACAAGGATGAACAACACACCCATGATCCTCGACGAGCTTGGCACTGGTATGGGATGCCTTACCTCCATCTGGCTCAGCACGGGGCAGGGGAGACAGAACGAGCTAGAGAAGAAGAAGAAGAAGAAGAAGAAGAAGAGGAAGAAGAAGAGGAAGAGAGGCAACGACTCTGGGGTCGGTCGGTCGGTCGGGGTGGATCGAAGTTTAGAGCAAAACAGAGAGGAAATGGAACCTCCTCCAATGGCTGGCTGGCTGGTTAGCTGGACACGCGTGCACTATATTTATAGCGAGAGCCGGGGGAGCAACGGAGCGCCAGCCACGCCGGTCAGAGTGGCAAGCCGGGCGCGCGCTCCGGTGCGCGGCGTTGAAGTGAGGAATGGGGCTTCGGGTTCGGGACCGGCGAGGTTTGAGAAAGAGCGAGCAAGAGAGAGAGAGGGAGAGAGGGGGCAGTATGGAAGGCCGGACCTTTTCAGCGGGGTAGGAGCACTGCAGCTAGCCCACTGTAGCCTGCGGCAGGCGAGCTAGTAGTAGGCATCGACGGGCAGAGCGGTGCCTGTCTGTCCGGCCGGCCGTGGTCCCTCGTTTGGCGCGCGGGCTTTTACTGCGCGCGCATCGGGCGCCGTTCCTTTTCGACGCTCGCTGCATCTGCATGTCGTCGCCGGGTTCGCCGCTGACCCCCGCGGCCCTCTTGTCGCGCGCCCGTGCTGTGGTGTTTCGGCATCATCGCCGGCCGATTATTAGAAAATCGGAGTGAGCGTCGCGAAGCTGGCACGCCCTGCTGGCCGAATGACTCCGAGGTGTGGCGGTAACACGCTTTGACAAGATGGCTTCTACCGCAAGCTTTGTATTACTACTGTATTATTATTGCTTCTGCTCCGGTGTCGACAAGTGTGGCTCGGAATCTCGGATTGTGTCACTCGAGGTAGCATTCAAATGAGTGAGTACACCTATCGTAAACGTTGGATGCTCTTAACTCTATAAACGATGGAAAATTTTACTCTCAAAATGGAGATGGAATACTCCAAAAAGTATTGTAGGGCTTTGCTCTAGCGAAAATTGCACGGTTTGGGCAGCTACATTGTTTCAGACTTGTTTAGCAAGGACAGACCGAAGAAATGCCTTTTAGTCCTCCGGCGCTAGCGCGCATGCTTATTTTTCTCTTCCCAAAATCAGTATTCAAAGTTTCATGGTGAAACACATTGACGAACGACCTAGAAAAACTTGATTTCAAAAACAGTAATTGTGCGTGCGTGCGTGTCTGTGTGCGCGTGCGCCCATTTTGTGCACTCCTCCCTCGTGCTCCCCTCCCGTCATCGGTGCTGTCGACGGACGAAGCCCGATGAGAGGTATGCGGCGGCGGAGCTTCCCCGTAGCCCTCTTCTTGGCTGTTGGGGCCATCCCGCCTTGGTCACCAATTTCGGTCATCTACCAGTCTACCATAAGTTAGATGCTTTTGTATAGGAACGCAATAGTTGGCGAACATGGAAAGGTTTGGCATTTGTGAACGTTTTAGATGGCAAGCTTAATTGTATGAGGTCGAAAGTTTCTTCGGAAACACACGACAACTTCTAGGAGAATTGGGCAGGATTTGCCATCTCTTATAAACACTAGTAGAAAAAGGGTCAAATGTGAAGCATATTAGTGCCGGTTTGAATTTGAGCCGGCATTAATGTGACCATTAGTGCCGGTTCCAACAGCTAGGCGGGCGGGCATCATTAGTATCGGTTCGTGGGCAACCTTTAGTACGGGTTCATGCCACGAACCGGTACTAATGAGGCTGTGTCAGGCTATGGTCAGGCTGGGGCCCCCACGAAGACCTTTAGTGCTGGTTCATGCCCTGAACCGGTACTAGAGTTTCTTAGTAAGCTGATTTTTAGTCCCACCTCGCCAAGAGAGAAGCAGTATGAGCGGTTTATAAGCCGTGAGTGCACAGACAATGACGAAGAGTTGTAATGCTCACCTGCATGTTGATTAGCTTCAAGCCTTGCGGAATAGCATAGATTGCACTGAGCTATGTGCAGTGCAGTCTACACTATTCCAAATGGCTTGAAGCAAATTAACCAGCATTGCATCTTGTAAGTGCATCTACTGCCACCCCTAGTTGGTTTTGGAGTATTGACGACAAACCTAGTTGAGGGACTAATGTGTTTGTGAGAATTACAGGATAACACAGGTAGAAGTCCCTCATTGATTCGGTTTCACTACCAGAGATGACCCCTAAAAATGTACGAAGACATTGAAGACAATGGTGGTTTATGAAGATATTCATATTGAAGACAATGACATGAGAAGACTCCCTATGAAGCTTATGGAACTCGAAGACTTAGATCCTTCGTAGTTTTATGTCATTTTTGTTGAGTCATAGGAACCACCGAACTGTTAAGTGGGGTCCAGGAGAACCAGTCAGAATGACTGAAGTGATGCCTAAATCAAAAACCTATGTCTTCGAGTGAAGATAATGAGAGCAAATCTTGTCCAGAGCCGGATAAGTCAGCTTTGCTTGTAGTCCAAGTAAAGTTGCCATGAGAGTTCAAAATCTGACCGTTGAGACACGTGTCAGTTCCTTAGTGACCCAGGGTCATTTCGGACAAATCAGGTCGGGTTGCCAAGTGGCTATAAATAGCCCACCCCCACAACCATAAACGGTTGGCTGCTCAGATTTCAGTGCACGGCTTTTGTCGTTTTAGAGCAACCCACCTCGAAGCCTTTGAGAGAAAATTACTAGTGAGGAGAAAAGCCCTAACCACCCAGAGCCAGAGTAAATTGGGCATCACTTAAGTCTTCTTGTCTGTGTGATCTGAAGACTTATTACACTTGAGGACTGTGAATCCTCCAGACGGTTAGGCGTCGCGTTCAGAGCATCCAAGAGAAATTGTGGATTGCCAGTGAACGAAGTCTGTGAAGGTTTGGGAGTCTACCTTGAAGACTTACCAGAGTGATTGGGCGAGGACTAAGTGACCTTAGCTCAAGGAGATTACGGTGAGGACTGGGTGTCCTGAACTGTGTGTTCAGGACTGGGTGTCCGGGACTGTGTGTCCTAAGGTTTAAATACCTAGCCGCTCCAACCAGACGTACAGTTGTCACAGCAACTGGAACTGGTCCAACATATCATTGTCTTCAACGAGTCACTGGTTTCATCTTCACTTCCTTATCTTGCTGTTACTCATTGTGAAGTCATTGCGTGCTTGCTTTATCATTTGTCTTCACAACGTGAATGCATGATCTGTTTGGCTTCATAACTTCTTCCAACTTGATCCTTATTACACCGAAGCTGTTTGTCACTTTGCTTTCACTCTATTGAATACATGACCATGGCTGGCCTAGTGTAATCTAACTTCCGCTGCATAGTAATAGGCATAATCTTCACTGTTTGTCTTCATAACTCCCAAGTTTTGAAGACTTCCATAAAAATCGCCTATTCACCCCACATCTAGTCGATATAACGCACTTTCAATTGGTATTAGAGCTAGGTGCTCCCTTGTTCTGTGTGATTCGGTTTAACCACCTGGAGTTTTAGCTATGTCGACTGCAGGGATAATCAAAGTTTCCGCTGCGTGCCCCGTCTTCGATGGAACTGAATATCCCTACTGGAAGAATAAGATGCGCATGCATCTTGAAGCCATTGACGTCGACCTATGGTATGTCGTCGAGAACGGCGTTCCCAAGGCTGGAGAAGGTGTCACTGCTGCTGATGTCAAGAAATTCGTTCAACTGGACTCTACTGCCAAGAACATCATCTGTGGTCATCTGACCAAAGGACAGTATGGCCGAGTGAGTGCTTTGAAGACATCCAAGCTGGTTTGGGACTGGCTCTCCAAGGTCAATGAAGGCATCTCAACCCAGAGAGATCAAAGAATCAGTGTCCTTCGCAATCTCTTCAACCGCTTCAAGCGAAATGACAATGAGAATGTCCAACACACATTTGACCGGCTCACTGACATCACAAATGAGCTTCAAGCCCTCGGCGCCACTAAGATCACCAAACATGAAATCGTCAAGACGCTGCTGAGATCACTTGATAGTTCATTTGACATCCTGGCCCTGATGATTCAAGAACGTCCTGATTTCAAAACACTCGATCCATCTGACATACTTGAGAGGCTCAACACACATGAATTTCAGCTTTCTGAGAAAAGAGATATTTACGGTCCAAACTATGGGCGAACTCGTGCCTTGAAGGCAAAAGCTGTTTCCTCATCTGAAGAAGAATCTGGCAGCAGTTCTGATGATCCTGAAGACATTGGAAGGGAACTTGCAATGCTAGTGAAGAAGTTCCAAAAATTCACCAAGAAGAAAGGCTTCAGAAAATCTTCACGATCAAGCTCAAGGAATGATGAATCTTCTGCTCATGACTACAAGAAGAAAACATGTCACAAGTGCAAGAAAACTGGACACTTCATCTCTGAATGTCCACAGTGGGACAATGAGAACAGAAGGAAGAAGAAGAGCAAGGAATATGATTCTGACGACAAGAAGAAGAAGAAATACTCAAAGTCTTCTTCCAAGTCTTCATCAAAGTCTTCATCACACAAGAAGAGCTCATCTGGCAAGGCACGTGCGTTTGTTGGAAAGAAGATGGATTCAGAGGAGGAGTCCGCATCTGAGGAGGCAGAGGTGGAGTCTGAGGAGGAGTCTGATTCTGGCATTGCGAGTCTGGCTACAGCATACGTCGCCAAGTCCATCTTCAACACTGAAGACAATGACTGCATCACCGACACCGACGCAAATGACAAGAACGACTCCACTCCTACCTACTGCTTCATGGCACGCGGTGCCAAGGTAAACACACGCACTACTCGCTATGAAACATCTAGTGACGATGACTCTGAATGTGATTCAAAACCTAGCTACAAAACACTTGCTAAAATTGCAACTGAACAACAGAAAGCTATGGAACATATTCAAAAACTGTTAGACAGAAGCGATGATCTGTTGGGTGCTGAAATGACTCGATCTGAATCCTTAATTGAAGACATAAAAAACCTTCACGTTAAGTATCAGGAACTTGAAGATCGTCATGATACTCTCTCAACAACTCATGAAAAGCTTTCATATGATTATCTTCAAAGGAAGCAAGAACTTGAGAAATTGAGGGTGGCTCATGAAGATCTTCAAAAGGAAAACGAGTCACTTCGCTCCGAACAGATCAGTCCCGCTCAGGAAGGATTTGAACCACCATGTCTTAAATGCATTGAGCGTGATAATGCTAATTCTGTTGCTGAATGTTCCACTTCTACTGCTGTTGCAATATCTTCAACTGTTGACGTGGTAACTAACCCCTCTGCTGAGGATACCACTGCTATTGCTGATGAGAATGCTATGTTGAAGACATTGCTTGAAACAGGGATGTACAAAAGTCTTAAAGGACATCAGACACTATGTGATGTCCTCAAGAAGCAGATCCTGAATCGAAACCCTAGGAAAGAGGGTGTTGGATTTGTGAGGAAAATCAATGCAGATGGCTCTTACTGGAAACCTGAGCAGTACCCCAAAACCACATGGGTTGCTGCAAAGGAACTTTCAACAGATCCATCCAACTTATCTGGCTTCACTTGTGCTAACCCCATTATCATTGATGAATCCTTTGATGCAAACTATAAACTGTTTAAGAATCAGAATGGTGAAGTGTTTGCCAGGTACATTGGTACTAACTGCAGGAATGGACCGCCTATGAAGAAGATCTGGGTTTCCAAAAAGTGTCTGGAAAATCTTCCTGTGAATGTCTTCATGACACCTCACTTGAAGAAGACAAACCTCAGACCAAAGGCTTCATACGGTCCAAAGGCTTCATACAAACAGAGGACTCAGCTGAGTCACACTAACGTAAATGTTTTGTAGGGAAACCATACTCAGGCATATGAATATGAGAGCGGTTCATCAAACCGTCATGTTCATATGACCAAAAATTATTCTGCTTATTCCTATGAGTATTGCTGTCCACCGGCTAGACTGTTTGCTAAGGCTTCAAAGCCAAAATTCTCAGATGCTGCACTTAGACTTATTGCTTCTAAGCCACCCTTGAAGATGTGGGTGGTTAAGAAAGCTTAACTCTCTTTTGCAGGGAAAGGTCTCCAGCAGAAAAACAAAATCTTCTGATGCTATTGCTGGGGACCTTAAAAATCTTGTAGGGCACAAGATAAAATGCCCAAATGGCATCATTATGTACTTCGTTCCTGAATCGCATGCTACTCTCCCTATTAGTCCTAATTTGGATCTAAGTTTTCATAACCCACTGGTTCGTCAAATGTTTATGCTTCACAATACCCTTCGTGAAGCCTATCCCCCTAACTGCACTGTAGGGTACGACACTAGTGACTTCAAAGTCTTCAGAATGGATTATTGACAGTGGGTGTACAAATCACATGACTGGCAAAAGAAGCCTTTTTATGGACTCAACATTACGTCCATCCGACAAGAGCCACATCACATTTGCTGACACTGGTAAAAGTAAGGTATTGGGTCTAGGTAGAGTTGCAATCTGAAAGGATCAACACATGGATAAAGTCATGCTTGTTGAATCCCTTGGCTTCAACTTAATGTCTGTCTCAATGCTTTGCGATCTGAATATGATTGTAATGTTTGGAAAATATCGCTGCCTGGTGCTAATGGAATCTGACAAATCTCTAGTGTTTGAAGGGTATCGGAAAGGTGATTTGTACGTGGTAGATTTCTCAGCAGGACCACAACTTGCAGTATGTCTTCTTGCAAAAGCTTCAGAATGCTGGCTTTGGCATCGGAGGCTTGGGCATGCTGGCATGAGGAACCTCCACACCCTTGCGAAGAAGAAGCATGTCATAGGCATCGAGGGCGTCAAGTTCAAGAAAGATCATTTATGCGGTGCCTGTGAAGCAGGGAAGATGACAAGGGCAAAACATCCTTCGAAGACAATCATGACTACTACACAACCCTTCGAACTGCTCCACATGGATCTTTTCGGTCCCACTCACTACTCAACTTTTACTACTACTGCTTGCCTCTATGGCTTCGTCATTGTTGATGATTACTCTAGATATACTTGGGTACACATAATCCTTTACAAGACTGAAGTGCAGGATGTCTTCAGACGCTTCGCAAATCGAGCTATGAACAATTTTGGCGCCAAGATAAAGCACATTAGAAGTGACAATGGCACTGAATTCAAGAACACTGGCCTTGATACATATCTTGATACCTTGGGCATCACACATGAATTCTCAGCTCCGTACACGCCACAGCAGAATGGCGTCGTCGAACGCAAGAACAGAACACTCATTGAAATGGCCAGAACAATGCTAGATGAATACAAGACTCCAAGAAAATTCTGGACTGAAGCCATTGATACTGCATGCCATACAATCAATCGTGTTTATCTTCACAAGCTTCTGAACAAGACATCTTATGAACTCCTAACTGGCAAGAAGCCAAATGTCAGTTACTTTAGAGTATTTGGCGCAAAGTGCTGGATCAAGGACCCACATCACACCTCAAAGTTTGCACCAAAAGCACATGAGGGCTTTATGCTTGGATATGGAAAGGATTCACACTCCTACAGAGTCTTCAATCTCTTCCATTACAAAGTGGTCGAAACAGTGGATGTGCGGTTTGATGAAACAAATGGTTCACAAAGAGAGCAACTGCCAAATGTGCTAGATGAAGTTCCAGCTAGTGAATCAATCAAGCTTATGGGAACTGGAGAGATTATGCCTTCTGAAGCTCATCCTGAAGAAGAACTCATCATCTCAGCACCTGATCAACATGAAGACAATGCTCAGCATGAAGATATTCCTCCAAACAACAACGCAGATCAGCAAGAGCAAAGTCTTCGCCCTATACATCCTCGTGTTGCAAATGAAGTGCAGATTGACAGAATACTTGACAGCATCAATGCACCTGGTCCACTCACTCGTTCAAGGGCAACTCAGCTAGCAAACTTCTGTGGGCATTTCGCATTCATCTCAATATCAGAACCCAAGAAAGTTGAAGAAGCCTTCATGGAACCTGAATGGATTCAAGCTATGCAAGAAGAGCTTCAACAGTTTGAGCTGAATAATGTATGGGAACTGGTTAAGCGTCCTGATCCACGGAAACACAACATAATAGGCACCAAATGGATATACCGCAACAAGCAAGATGAGCATGGTCAAGTTGTTAGAAACAAAGCTCGTCTTGTTGCTCAAGGATATACTCAAGTAGAGGGCATTGACTTCGATGAAACTTTTGCTCCTGTGGCGAGGCTTGAAGCCATACACATACTGCTGGCCTATGCAAATCATCATAACATACTTCTATATCAAATGGATGTGAAAAATGCCTTTCTCAATGGCAAGATTGAAGAAGAAGTGTATGTTGCACAGCCACCTGGATTTGAAAATCCAAAACATCCTGACATGGTATACAAGCTCAACAAGGCACTATATGGCCTCAAACAAGCCCCTAGGGCCTGGTATGACACACTCAAGTACTTTCTGAAGAGCAAATGCTTCATACCTGGTTCCCTGGATCCCACTCTTTTCACGAAGACATATGATGGTGAACTGTTTGTGTGCCAAATATATGTGGATGACATTATCTTCGGCTGCACCAATCAGAAGTACAGTGAAGAGTTTGGATATATGATGCAAGAGCAATATCAGATGTCCATGATGGGAGAGCTGAAGTTCTTCCTTGGTCTTCAGATACGCCAACAGCGCAATGGCATCTTCATATCTCAAGAGAAGTATCTCAAAGATTGCCTGAAGAAGTTCGGTATGCAAGACTGCAAAGGCTTCACAACACCAATGCCAGCCAAACATCATCTAGGTCCTGACGACAATGGTAAAGAGTTCGATCAAAAGGTATACCGCTCCATGATTGGGTCTTTGCTTTATTTATGTGCATCTAGGCCAGATATCATGCTTAGTGTTTGCATGTGTGCTCGATTTCAAGCGGCACCAAAGGAGTCGCATCACTTAGCTGTGAAGCGAATTCTTCGATATTTGGCTCACACCCCAACTCTAGGATTATGGTATCCAAAGGGCTCAGAGTTTGATTTGGTTGGATTTTCGGATGCTGATTATGCTGGTGACAAAGTTGATCGCAAGTCTACATCAGGCACATGTCACTTTCTGGGACGATCACTTGTATGTTGGTCTTCAAAGAAGCAGAACTGTGTATCTCTCTCCACTGCTGAATCTGAATACATTGCTGCTGGATCTTGCTGCGCTCAGCTTCTGTGGATGAAGCAAACACTCAAGGATTATGGCATTCATCTGAAGCAAGTGCCACTTTACTGCGACAACGAAAGCGCCATCAAGATTGCCAACAACCCAGTTCAGCACTCGAAGACAAAGCACATTGAAATTCGCCATCACTTTCTCAGAGATCATGTTGTGAAGGAAGACATTGATATCATTCATGTCAACACTGAAGAGCAATTGGCAGATATCTTCACCAAGCCCTTGGATGAGAAGAGGTTTTGCAAGTTACGGTGTGAGCTAAATATCTTGAAATCCTCAAATGTCCTGTGATCAGGCACACGTCCTAACACTTATGCATATTGATGACTTAGATGTGCAACACACGAAGTAACGTATATCTTCAATCAATGAAGACATACATTCTAAGTGTGAATACATTAATGTGGAATTTGACTTCGGAGCGCCACGATAATTGTGCGCCGTGTCTGGGTCTAATACTTCCTATACGGTGGGTAACGCCACCACCAAACGTTCTATTTTGAAGTGTTTCACTCATGGCGTTACCTCGCAATGTCTTCACATTTGGTTTGGATTCAATCTCAATATGTCTTCATGATTATCTTCACTGCATTATATATATATATATATATATATATATATATGTACTGGTGTTCTGTCCTCTACAGCATTCACTTATAGCTATGTCTTCTTATTTGAATCTTTTGAACTAAGTGAATGTGATCGGACCCTAACCTCTCCATGCTTTCTACCTCAAACTCTATCTCTCCAAGTCATATGCATTCTGTTGAAACTGTCGAATGTCTTCACTGTGTCCTTGTCAGCTGAAGACATAGAGACAACCATAAAAGTCCGTTTTTAATGCTCTTTCCTCCACATAAGATCCGGAGAAGCAGGAATGACCGCCCAACAATTTAGGCATGCGTGGGACGTGGAACAAACCCCAAACTTTCGCTAACTGGCCACGCGTGCCTCAAATGTGAACCGCCAGGGGCACCTGCGTAATAGCACAGTGCCGCCTCTGAGTCTATAAATTCACACTTACCGCAGTCATTATCTCCTTCTTCCATCCTCGCACGAACCCTAGCGCCACCGCAAGCACTCGACGATGCCGGAGACGAAGCGCTTCGCTGCTGCAACCTCTCCAACGCCATCCTCACGTCGACCGCGGACATCGTCCTCTCCGCCGTCGCCATAGGTGTTTTCCGTCGCCAAGTTACGGCACGGAGGACTGAACTGCTCGGCATCAATTTCCTACCGTCTAGCAGTTCCAATGTGGTAAATAAAACTTCTTTTTACAGCCTCTTTTGATCTCTTGGTTCTGTCACTTTCAACCATAAGAAGTTTCTCTTCACACCAGTTAGATCTCTCGCTGCATCTCATAACATGCCTAGTATATTCACTTGTGCTTCATAAAGTAGTTAGATTCCTCACTTGTACTGATCTATGGGTTCGTACAAATCTGGAACCAACTTCTTATCTATAAGTGAATGTCTTCGCACAATGAGGTCAATGTCTTCTAAACCGATTTATCTTCAAAATCTTCTGAGAATGCATATGACCTCTTCCCCTTCCCTCGCACCTTAATGCTGCCACAGGTACATGTCCGTGGGAGAATCCTTCGGTTCTCATAGTCTGCATTCATTTGTAGAGTACTTGCAGCATCACATCAACTCTCCTGAAGCCAGTTCTTGTTGGTCAAGCAAAAGGAAGCCTTTGAAGACTTTGAACATCTTGAAGCCTTCCAAGTTAAGATTCATGGCTTCAGAAACAGCAGCAAAGAAGGGAGGCAGACAGAGACGTGGTGGAACGTCCAAAGATCTGCCTGATGAATTGGCAGAAATGTACAAAACTGATCCTGAAGAAAGCTATGGTCAGCGCAAGACACGAATCCAATGGATTCGAAGATATTGGGCAGAGCAATGGTTCCACTACCGCTTCGTCACTAAGGAGTATGCGGAGAAGTGCGCAATCAAGAGACCGTGGGGAGACGTATTATACAAAAATCTCGTACCCAGGTCCAGAGACGAAGCCATTGCTCAAGGCTTCTATCCATGCATGGTCAGAGGACCACAGCCAGCTGAAGCACATTCGTCATCACTTCTCTGGTGTCGCGATGACAATCTGTTCAAGCGCAACTTCAAATTTGCTCAGAACTCTGCAAAGCAAAACAAGAAGAAGCTGGGATTAGACTTCAACCCTGGTCCCTCTGAACCAAGGGCAGATGGCACACGCGACGCGGGACCCAATATCATCGGTCCGTATGCCAATCTTGCAGGCCTCATCACCCGCATCCTAGTCCAAGGGACTGCCGTGAATGACCCTCTAGCAGATACTGAGTCTGATGACGCCCCTGCTGCGCCAAAGCCAAAGCAGAAGAAGCCAACAGCTTCAAAGCCAGCCGCATCTCCCAAAATCTCAAGAGCGAAGCCATTGGCAACTTCACCTCCTGAAGCCAGTGTGTAGTCTGAAGACTTATCACGAGTCTCCAAGCCCCAAGAAGCCAAGAAGCCTCAGCCACACACAGGCAAAGAGCTCACAGCTGCTGCCATTCTGCGCTGCGAAACCATTGATCTATCAAGCGATGAAGATCTTGGAGATGACGCTCTTGAGCAGCTCATCAAGAGCAAGGAGAAGGCTGAAATCTTCAACAATCTGCCTCTGTTTGATGTCGCCATCATCCACAACTTCATCGATGAATGGTTTGCCTCACCGGACATCAGCTTCGACGATCTGCAGCTGCCCATAGGCCTCAGCGTTGCCTTTCAAGGCGCAATTGCTTCAGAACTTGCAATAGCCCAACGCATTGTTGAACTGAAGCAGAAAATTGATTTTGAAAAGGCTCAGTTCAAGAAGCACGTGGCCAAGCTCAGCGTGCAAGAAGTGAAAAACTTCAAGATCATGTTGCACGAGCTGAAAGAGAACTTTCTGAAGACGCGTGCCGAAGCTCAAGGCTCGCGAGAGCGCATGAAGACTCTGGCTGATCGCTGCGTACATGCCTACAATGAGGCCGAGAAGCGCAAGGCACTTGGGCGTCCCGGCATTGACCCCAGGGTGGCCGCGAAGAAGAAAAAGAAGCCTGCTGTGCCTGAACCAGAGGCGCCAAGGTCAGAAACTGCTCCGATTGTCTTCCCCACTTTAACGACTGGCTCAAAGCCAAAGAGTCGATCAACCGCCTCAGAGCTCAAGAAGACACGGACTGCAGAGGCTGAAGCTAGGAAGAGGAAACACTCTGAAACCTCTCCTTCTGACCCCACCATCAAGAAGCGCAAGACCAAGAAATCTCGGGCTGCTCCCACAGAGCCCTTGATAGTTGAACCCCTCTCCGTCCGCTATCCTAACGCAGATCGTCAGTTAACAGTGCATGAGCCTGCTTTCATAGAGGCTCTGCACGCTGAAGACATTCCAGCAGCCGACCCCAACGCTGCTGAAGACATTGGTCTCCAAGACAATGTCCAAGGTAATGCAGCCCTTCCTCAGCTTGAGACAAGCGAACTGATCAGCATTGGTCGTCCATTGACGCCAATCACACAAGATGCATCGTGGGCAGATCGCCTACAGGAGGAAGATAATGAGCCCCAGCCCACTGCAACTCCATCGGCGTCGCCTACATTCTGTAGGCTTCGCAAAGGGCCAAGGGCTCAGACTGCTGACGACATTCCGGCTGCATCAGCCGAAGAGCATGCAGAAATACCACAAGCTCCAACTCCCCCGCACCAACAAGAAGCAGTTCTCCAGGAGAACGTGCCTGAGTTCGTCCCTCCCACTACACGTGTGGAGGCTGCAAATGATGAGGCTGCCACAAACAACGCCGAAGCAAATGTGGAGCCCTCCCCAACAACAGCTTCAGAAGACACTGAAGCTACTGCTCCTGAACCTTCTGTGCCTGAGTCTGCTGCCGGTCCCCAATTCAACTATCATGTTGCGCACAGGCCCCAGGTCCAGAAGCCGATCCCACGACTGCCAAGGTTCCCAGGTCCTGCATCAGCTCCTAGCTCCTTCAACATCAACAGCTTCAGGGCAGACAACTCATTCTTCGATAGCTCCAAGAACCCCTATTCAAGGGAAAGGATTGTATCAGACAGGTTCTGCAGCTATTCACAGCGCAACTATTATTCTTGCATCTTATACAACCAAGGTCGCATCTTCCCTCACAAGTGCCTTGAGGTTGAAGCTGTTGCTGGTCTGCCCGGTCTGGAAGAAGCACTAGATTGCTTCAAGCAAGTGGGTCTGCTGCCGTTCATCACCGATGAAGAGCACTGGAACGAAGAGCTTCTGCTTCAATTCTATGCCACCCTGCATATCAAAGGCTACAACAGAAATCCGAAGACATGGGTCCTGGAGTGGATGACCGGCAATGTCCATCATGAAGCCAATGCTTTCGACATCATTGAGCTTACCGGCCTTCCCACTCCTGGCGAATTCTTTGAAGAAGGCTGCCAACTCCATGCTGAAGCAATTGAGAGCATATTTCAGCGTCCTGAGCCAGATATGAGTCAGATGCTCTCAATGATGAAGCCATTGCATCCTAATGCACCCTATCCAACTAAGTTCTTCGTTGAAGACTTAGAGTACCTGCCCAGAACAATATATCACATCATAAGGCGGACTCTCTGGCCCGTTAAGGGACACTCTCGATATGCAACGATTGAAGGTGCAATGAAGACTCTCATCTTCTGCATTCTTCATGGCAAATGCTTCAACGCACAGGATCTCTTCATCCGTCAACTTGCAGCGTCTGCCTCAGAATTGTTTGGATTGAAGTTCTATGCTCCTTGGGTTATGAGGCTGATCAAGCTTCACTCTGCAATCTCCTATCAACCCTCAGCCCGCAACCATAGGATATTTTTGCCAGATGTGGACACATCTGCTGAAGCAATATATCCAGAGCCTGCCAAGCAACCATTAAGTCTTCAGAATGCAGAACACCAGAGCTTCACTCAAAATATTGAAGGTGTTGAAGCTCTCTCCCGAGTATATCCAATGGCTGGCACCACACGTGCCCCTGCATCAACTGAAGCCACTGACAGCACAGCTGCAAAGAGACCCAAGAAGCGCGCTCGTGCACTCAATGACCGAGAGCTTCTTGTGGCTCTTCACCAAAAGCAAGATAGGCATCACGACTGGCTCAAGAGGCAGATGAGAAGCATCATGAAAGACGTCAATCGCATCAGAAATCTGGCAACCAAGAATGCATTTGTCGCACACGAGACTTGTCGCCGTACTTGGAAAGGCCTCACCATGATGTGCACTGAAGCTGAACTGCAAGAGGATGGCTTCAAAGAGAAATTCAAATTTGACTCCACGCCTCCAAGAAGAGCTGTGATGCAAAGCACACCATCACTTGAAGAGTCAGAGTTCTCTTCTTCTGCTGCCACCGTGTCTGCCCGGATTATTGAAGAAGAAGACGATGCGACATCATCTCCACCTGCTTCAACGCGCGTCGAATCTGCACCAAGCTCGTCTGCACCGCCACCAAACTCCACCGACCCTGCTGCGCCTGGGAACGCGTAGAAAACTCTATGTCTTCAAACCTTTTTGGTCATCACTGACAAAAGGGGGAGAAGCATATGATGTTTATAGTCTTCAAGCGGGTCAATATGGGCGGGTGCCTTTATATTTTGCTACATTTTGCTTCGTGCTTACAACTCCCGTTCTGCTACATTTGCTTCTTTGAGTTGTAACACTTAGACTCGATGGTCGTCTGCTACCTGTTTGTCACTCTGTCATGCGAAGATAAATTCCGTATGTGCGACGATAAATTCCGCACTTAGATCACTCTGCAGACGTCCATTTTCCATTACGCATGTCATTATCTTCGTATACTCTTACATGCATAGTGGATTGTCATCATAAGTTGAAGTGGATCTCCACAAGTACAACCTGCCATGTGTATTTGCATTCAAGAAGCTAATTACTTACATGCACATCTTCAGGGGGAGCCCTTGCAACTTATGAAGACAATCCCTTTACAATTTCACAAATTATATTCCCCGTTGAAAACTTCAACTAGTTTGTCATCAATCACCAAAAAGGGGGAGATTGTAAGTGCATCTAGTGCCACCCCTAGTTGGTTTTGGAGTATTGATGACAAACCTAGTTGAGGGACTAATGTGTTTGTGAGAATTGCAGGATAACACAGGTAGAAGTCCCTCATTGATTCGGTTTCACTACCAGAGATGACCCCTAAAAATGTACGAAGACATTGAAGACAATGGTGGTTTATGAAGATATTCATATTGAAGACAATGACATGAGAAGACTCCCTATGAAGCTTATGGAACTCGAAGACTTAGATCCTTCGTAGTTTTATGTCATTTTTGTTGAGTCATAGGAACCACCGAACTGTTAAGTGGGGTCCAGGAGAACCAGTCAGAATGACTGAAGTGATGCCTAAATCAAAAACCTATGTCTTCGAGTGAAGACAATGAGAGCAAATCTTGTCCAGAGCCGGATAAGTCAGCTTTGCTTGTAGTCCAAGTAAAGTTGCCATGAGAGTTCAAAATCTGACCGTTGAGACACGTGTTAGTTCCTTAGTGACCCAGGGTCATTTCGGACAAATCAGGTCGGGTTGCCAAGTGGCTATAAATAGCCCACCCCCACAACCATAAATGGTTGGCTGCTCAGATTTCAGTGCACGGCTTTTGTCGTTTTAGAGCAACCCACCTCGAAGCCTTTGAGAGAAAATTACTAGTGAGGATAAAAGCCCTAACCACCCAGAGCCAGAGTAAATTGGGCATCACTTAAGTCTTCTTGTCTGTGTGATCTGAAGACTTATTACACTTGAGGACTGTGAATCCTCCAGACGGTTAGGCGTCGCGTTCAGAGCATCCAAGAGAAATTGTGGATTGCCAGTGAACGAAGTCTGTGAAGGTTTGGGAGTCTACCTTGAAGACTTACCAGAGTGATTGGGCGAGGACTAAGTGACCTTAGCTCAAGGAGATTACGGTGAGGACTGGGTGTCCTGAACTGTGTGTTCAGGACTGGGTGTCCGGGACTGTGTGTCCTAAGGTTTAAATACCTAGCCGCTCCAACCAGACGTACAGTTGTCACAGCAACTGGAACTGGTCCAACATATCATTGTCTTCAACGAGTCACTGGTTTCATCTTCACTTCCTTATCTTGCTGTTACTCATTGTGAAGTCATTGCGTGCTTGCTTTATCATTTGTCTTCACAACGTGAATGCATGATCTGTTTGGCTTCATAACTTCTTCCAACTTGATCCTTATTACACTGAAGCTGTTTGTCACTGTGCTTTCACTCTATTGAATACATGACCATGGCTGGCCTAGTGTAATCTAACTTCCGCTGCATAGTAATAGGCATAATCTTCACTGTTTGTCTTCATAACTCCCAAGTTTTGAAGACTTTCATAAAAATCGCCTATTCACCCCCCCTCTAGTCGATATAACGCACTTTCACATCTCTTTTTTATTTTTAATAACTTATTTGAACTCCGGACTTCTTTTGTGTTCAGTATGCAACATTCAAAGCGACGTCATCAATTTCCAACATGTTCTGATATCATTTGTTGTTTTCGGTCATTTACCTAATTGTTTAGAGAGCTAAATGACCGTGAAATTGAAAATCACAACATAATGAATTCTGAAAATGTTGAAACTTGGCATGGTATCATCATTTCACCCGCATAGCATGTGCGAAAGAGTAGAGAGGGTCACGGAAAAAACTGGACGCACTTCGTGTACAAACTGGACAAACTCTTTTGGAGTATCAGGGTTTCGGACGAGAACTCATCTGTTACACGGGCACTTCAATGTTTTTTAAACTTATTTGAACTCCGGACTTCTTTTGTGTTCAGTATGCAGCATTCAAAGCGACGTCATCAATTTCCAACATGTTCTCACATCATTTGTTGTTTTTCGGTCATTTACCTTATTGTTTAGAGAGCTAAATGACCGTGAAATTGAAAATCACTACAAAATGACTTCTGAAAATGTTGAAACTTGACATGGTATCATCATTTCACCCGCATAGCATGTGCGAAAGAGTAAAGAGGGTCACGGCTGCCTGAAAGTGCGTTATATCGACTAGAGGGGGGGTGAATAGGCGATTTTTATGGAAGTCTTCAATACGTGGAAGTTTCGAAGACAAACAATAGAAATAAACCCATTACCATGTAGCGGAAGGTAGACTACACTAGACAAACCATAGTCAAGTATTCAATAAAGTGAAAGCACAATGACTAATAACAGCTAGGTAGTAAGGATCAGGTAGGAAGATATTATGAAGCCAATCAGAACAAGCAGTCACTCAGTGAAGATAAAAGATAGTGCAATCATACAATGACTTCACAAGGACCAATAGTAAGTAAAGGGAAGGGAAGGATGAAACCAGTGACTCGTTGAAGACAATGATTTGTTGGACCAGTTCCAGTTGCTAAGACAACTGTACGTCTGGTTAGGGCGGCTAGGTATTTAAATCTGAGGACACACAGTCCCGAACACCCAGTTCTGAACACGCAGCTCAGGACACCCAGTCCTCACCGTATTCCCCTTGAGCTAAGGTCACACAGACCTCGCCCAATCACTCTGGTAAGTCTTCAAGGTAGACTCTCAAACCTTCACAGACTTCGTTCACCGGCGATCCATAATGACTCTTGGATGCTCAGAACGCGACGCCTAACCGGCTGGAGGATTCACAGTCCTCAAGTGTAATAAGTCTTAAGATCACACAGACAGGAAGACTTAAGTGATGCCTAACACTCTTTGGCTCTGGGTGGTTAGGGCTTTATCCTCGCAAGGAATTCTCTCTCAAAGGCTTCGAGGTGGGTTGCTCTTAAACGACAAAAGCCGTACTCTAACTCTGAGCAGCCAACCGTTTATGGTTGTAGGGGGTGGGCTATTTATAGCCACTAGGCAACCCGACCTGATTTGTCCGAAATGACCCTGGGTCACTAAGGAACTGACACGTGTTCCAACGGTCAGATTTCAAACACACACGGCAACTTTACTTGGGCTACAAGCAAAGCTGACTTGTCCGACTCTGGACAAGATTTGCTCTCATAGTCTTCACTCGAAGACATAAGTTTTAGTTAAGCATCACTTCAGTCATTCTGACTGTTTCTCTTGGACCCCACTTAACAGTACAGTGGTTCCTATGACTCAATAAAGAAGAAAAAGAACTATGAAAGATCTGAGTCTTCGAGCTCCATAGGCTTCATGCGATGTCTTCTCTTGTCATAATCTTCAATGTGAATATCTTCACATACCAGCTTTGACATCAATGTCTTTATACATTTTTAGAGGTCATCTCTCGTAGGAAAACCGAATCAATGAGGGACTTCTACCTGTGTTATCCTGCAATTCTCACAAACACATTAGTCCCTCAACTAGGTTTGTCGTCAATACTCCAAAACCAACTAGGGGTGGCACTAGATGCACTTACAATCTCCCCCTTTTTGGTGATTGATGACAAACTAGTTGAAGTTTTCAACGGGGAATATAATATGTGAAATTGTATAGGATAAGGAATTGTCTTCATAAGTTGCAAGGGCTCCCCCTGAAGATGTGCATATAAGTAATTTGCTTTTGGAATGCAAATGCACATGGCAGGTTGTACTCGTGGAGATCCTCTTCAACTTATGATGACAATTCATTATGCATGTGAAGGTATGTGAAGATAATGACATGCATAATGGAAAATGGACATCTGCAAAATGATCTAAGTGCGGAATTTATCATCGCACATGCGGAATTTATCATCGCATCACAAAGTAGCAAATAAGTAGCAGACGACCATCGAGTTTAGGTGTTACAACTCAAAAAACCAAATGTATCAAAACGAGAGTTGTAAACACTAGGCAAAATATAAAGCAACTGCCCATGTGGACCTGCTTGAAGACTATCAAACTCATATACTTCTCCCCCTTTTGTCAGTAAGGACCAAAAAGGTTGAAGACATAGAGCATCTACTCGTTCCCATGAGAGTAGGTGAAGCAGCAAGGTCGTCGGTGGTGTTCGGCGGTGCAGAAGAACTGGGAGCAGTGTCGAAGCATGCTGAAGGAGGGGGCGGTGAAGTAGCATCGTCTTCGTCCTCGATCACTCTGGCATTCACAGTTGCCGCAGAGGAAAAGAACTCAGAGTCTTCAAGAGATGGAGTTCGTCACAGCACTGCCCTTCGAGGAGGTGTGGAGTCAAACTTGAAGCGTTCAGAGAAGCCATCCTCTTGAAGATCATCTTCAGAGCACATAAGCGTCAGCCCTTTCCATGTGCGTCGAGAGGTTTCAAGGGCAACAAAGGCATTCTTGGTGGCAAGATTGCGAATGCGGTTAACATCCACCAAGAGGCTTTGCATTTGGCGCTTCAGCCAGTCATGATGCCTATCCTGTTTCTGATGAAGAGCCATCAGAAGCTCTCGGTCATTGAGAACACGAGATCGCTTCTTGGGTCGTTGGGAAATAGTGCTTTCGGTGGCTTCAGTGAGGGCACGATGAGGTGCACGTGTAGTTCCAGCCAGAGGATAAACACGAGTGACTGCTTCAACTCTTTGAATGTTCTGAGAGAAACTTTGATGCTCCGTATTCTGAAGACTAAGAGGCTCCTTGGCAGGCTCAGGATAAATGGCTTCAACGGACATATCCACATCAGATAGAAAGATCCGATGATTGCGAGCAGATGGCTGATATGAGATAGCAGAGTGGAGTTTAATCAGCCGCATTATCCATGGAGCGTAGAACTTCAAGCCAAAGAGATCAGAGCCTGATGCAGCAAGTTGGCGGATGAAAACATCTTGTGCATTGAAGCATTTGCCATGAAGAATATAGAAGACCAAAGTCTTCATTGCACCTTCCAGCTTGGCATGTGGAGAATGTCCTTTGATGGGCCAGAGAGTTCGCCTTATGATGTGATAGATAGTCCTTGGCAGATACTCAAGGTCTTCAACAAAGAACTCCTTAGGATATGCAACATCGTGTGGCAAGGGCTTCATCATACTGAGCATCTGACTCATATTTGGTTCAGGCTTCTGAAAGATGCTCTCCATAGCTTCACTGTGAAGCTGACAGCCAGGTTCGTAGAGATCGCCAGGAGTGGGCAGACCAGTGAGCTCAATGATATCAAAGGCTTTGGCTTCGTGATGAACATTTCCTGTCATCCACTCCAGGACCCAAGTCTTCGGATCTCTGTTGTACCCACGGATGTGAAGTGTGGCATAGAATTGGAGCAGCAACTCTTCATTCCAGTGCTCTTGGTCGGTGACAAACAGCAACAATCCAACCTCTTTGAAGCAATCCAGAGCTTCTTCCAGACAGGGCAGACCAGCTATTGCTTCGGTGTCAAGACGCTTATGTGGGAAGATGCGACCTTGATTGTACAGAATGCAGGAGTAATAGCTTCGCTGCGGATAGCTCCATAACCAATCAGAAGATATTCTTTCCCTTGAGTAGGGGTTCTTGGATCTATTGAAGAAAGTGTTGTCTGCTTTGAAGCCGTTGACATTGAAGGATCCAGGTGCTGATGCAGGACCTGGAAACCTGGGTAACCTTGGAATTGGCTTCTGTACCTGAGGCCTATGCTCAACATGATAGTCAAAATGAGGACCAGCAGCAGGCGCAGGAACAGAAGCAGTAGCATCATTGGCTTCGCTGACTTCTAGTTCTTGGGTTGGTGTAGGCTCCACATTTGCTTCAACCATGACTGCGTCAGTGGCTTCATTGGTGTTGGTGGTGGCAGCCTCAAGATTTTCTACCTCCACTTGATGATCTGGAGGGTCGGGCACAAACACGTTCTCCGCGAGAATAGCTTCGTTAGTAGTTGGGGGAGTGGGGACATGTTCTTCTTCTTGGGTGTCATCGGCTGATGCAGCCGGAATGTCTTTAGCAGCTTTAGCTTCAGACTCGGAGACTGGAGGCCTTGGTCCTTTGCGAAGCCTGCGTAACGCTGGCGACGCCTGTGTAGATGGAGTTGGCTGGGCCTCAAAGTCATCTTCTTCTTGTGCTTGTGGGTGATCAGCCCATGTTGTATCCTGAGCAATTGGCGTCAAGGGACGACCAATGCTGATGAGTTCGCTGTGCGTAAGCACAGGCGATGATACCTGTTGGTGCTCGATCTGAGGAAGGACTACATTATCTTCAACATTGTCATGGTGACCAATGTCTTCAGCAGCGGTAGGATCAGCTGCTGGAAAGTCTTCAGTTGCGTGAGCCTCTGTGAAAGCAGGCTCATGGACAGTCAGTTGGCGCTCTTGAAGTTCAGTGGCAAGGCGAACCATGGAGATGGGTTCAACAATTAAGGGCTCTGTGGGAGCAGCCCGTTCCTTCTTGGTCTTCCGCTTCTTCTTGGAGGGAGCAGCATCAGAGGCTTCAGAATGTTTTCTCTTTCTGGCTTCAGCCTCAGCAGTCCTAGTCTTCTTCAGTTCTGAAGCGTTTGACTTGGCCTTTGGCTTCGAGCCAGTCATGCTAGTTGGGAAGACAATGGGATCTGCTTCCTGCCTTGGTGCGTTGGGTTCAGCCACAGTGGGCTTCTTCTTCTGCTTAGCAGCCATCCTGGGATCAATGCCCGGACGCCCAAGGGCCTTGCGCTTCCCACCCTCGTTGTAGCCTTGCACACACTTGTCAGCCAGGCTCTTCATGCGCTCACGAGAACCCTGAGCTTCTGCACGTTTCTTGAGAAAGGCTTCTTTGAGCTCGTGCAGCATAATCTTAAAGTTTTTCACCTCTTGCACGCTGAGCTTGGCCATATGCTTATTGAACTGAGCTTTCTCAAAGTCAATCTTTTGCTTCAGTTCGATGATGCGCTGAGAAAGAGTTAGCTCTGAAGCAATGGCGCCATGGAAGGCGACATTGAGGCCAATTGGAAGTTGCAGATCTTCGAAGCTGAGGTTGGGCGTGTCAAACCACTCATCAATGAAGTTGTGGATGATTGCCACGTCAAAGAGAGGCAGATCATTGAAGATTTCTGCTTCTTCTTTGCTCTTGATCAGTTGCTCAAGAGCGTCATCTACAAGATCTTCATCACTGGACAGATCAATGACATCGTTGCGCAGAATAGCAGCAGCAATCAGTTATTGGCTGGTGTGTGGCAGAGGCATCTTGACTTTCTGGGGCCTGGAGATGCGTGACAAATCTTCAGACTGCACACTGTCTTCAGGAGGTGCAGTAGCCAGTGGCTTCGCCCGTGAAATTTTTGGTGCAGAGGCAGGCTTTGAAGCTTTAAGCCGCTTCAACTTCTTTGGCTTCGGCGCTGCAGGCGCTTCATCTGATTCAGTGTCATCTGCAGGCTCATTCACGGCTGTCCCTTGAACCACGATATGAGTGATGAGACCTTCCAAGTTGTAGAAGGGCCCAAGAAGATTGGGTTCAGCTTCGCGAGTTCCATCGGCACGGGGAGCAGAGGGACCAGGGTTGAAGTATAATCCCAAAGACTTCTTGTTCTTCTTCGCTGAGTTCTTGGCAAACTGGAAGTTGCGCTTGAACAGATTGTCGTCATGACACCATAGTAGTGACGATGGGTGTGCATCTGCAGGCTGTGGCCCACGGACCATACAGGGATAGAAGCCTTGTTCAATGGCTTCTTCTCTGGACCTGGATTGAAGATTCTTGTATAGGATGTCTCCCCACGGTCGCTTGATGGCATTTTTCTCAGCATATTCCTGGGTCACAAACCGGTATTTGAACCATTGTTCTACCCAATATCTTCGAATCCATTGGATTCGGGTCTTGCGCTGATTGTAATCCTCTTCAAGATCTGTCTTGTAAAGCTCTGAGAGGTCATCAGGCAAATCTCTTGATGTTCCCCCACGACGCTGTCTGCCACCCTTCCTTACTGATTTCTCTGCAGCCATGAACTTCAAACTGAATGGCTTCAACACGTTCAAAGGCTTCAAAGGCTTTCGCTTGCTGGACAAACAGGAACTGGCTTCGGGAGAATTTATATGATACTGTAAGAATTCTGCAAATGAATGCAGACTATGAGAACCAAGGGATTCTCCCATGGACATGTACCTGTGACAGCATTAAGGTGCGAGGGAAGGGGAAGAGGTCATATGCATTCTGAGAAGATTTTGAAGATAAATCAGTTTAGAAGACATTGACCTCATCGTGCGAAGACATTCACTCATAGATAAGGAGTTGGTTCCAGATTTGTACGAATCCACGGATCAGTACAAGTGAGGAATCTAACTACTTTGTGAAGCATAAGTGAATATACTAGGCATATTATGAGATGCAGTATGAAGTGGATCCAACATGTGTGAACAAAAACCACTTGTGGTAGAAAGTGACGAATCTGTAGGATCAAAGGGGCCGTAAAAAAAGAGGTTTTTATTTACCACACAAGGAACTGCTAGACGGAGTGGAAGAGGAGGCCGAGCAGTTCGATCGTCCGTGCCCTAACTTGGTGACAGAGGACACCTACGGCGACAGCGGAGAAGACGATGTCCGCGGTCAGCGTGAAGACGGCGTCGGAGAGGTTGCAGCAGCTAAGCGCTTCGTCGCCGGCGTTGTCGAGGGCTAGCGGTGGCGCTAGGGTTCGTGCGAGAGTGGAAGAAGAGATAATGACTGTGGTGTGGCGTGTATTTATAGGGACAGGGGCGGCTCAGTGTTATTACACAGGTGCCCCTGGCGATTCACATCTGAGGAACACGTGGCCATCATGCAGCATATCGGAGGTTGTTCCACGTCCCACGCATGCCTGGATTGTCGGGTGGTCGTTCCCACTTCTCCGGGTTTCAAGTGAAGGAATTAGCATTGAAAGCGGACTAAATGTTTGTCTCTGTATTTTCTGCTAACAAGGACGCAGAGAAGACATTTGACAGTTTCAAGAGAATGCATATGATTTGGAGAGATAGAGTTTGAGATAGAAAGCATAGAGAGGTTAGGGTCCGATCACATTCACTTAGTTCAAAAGATTCAACAAAAAGACATAGCTATAAGTGAATGTTGTAGAGGACAGAACACTAGTATATATATATATATAATCAACATAGTGAAGATAATCATGAAGACATGTTGAGATTGAAGCTAGACCAAATGTGAAGACATAGCAAATGTAACGCCATAAGTGAAACACTTCAAATAGAACATTTGGTGGTGGCGGTACCCACCGTATAGGAAGTATTAGACCCAGACACGGCGCACAATTATCGTGGCGCTCCGAAGCCAAATTCATCATTAATGTATTCACACTTAGAATGCATGTCTTCATTGATTGAAGATATACTTTACTTCGTGTGTTGCACATCTAAGTCATCAATATGCATAAGTGTTAGGATGTGTGCCTGATCACAGGACATTTGAGGATTCCAAGATATTTAGCTCACACCGTAACTTGCAAAATCTCTTCTCATCCAAGGGCTTGATGAAGATATCTGCCAATTGCTCTTCAGTGTTGACGTGTATGATATCAATATCTTTTTTCACAACATGATCTCTGAGAAAGTGATGACGAATCTCAATGTGCTTTGTCTTCGAGTGCTGAACTGGGTTGTTGGCAATCTTGATGGCGCTTTCGTTGTCGCAGTAGAGTGGCACTTGCTTCAGATGAATGCCATAGTCTTTGAGTGTTTGCTTCATCCACAGAAGCTGAGCGCAGCAAGATCCAACAGCAATGTATTCAGATTCAGCAGTGGAGAGAGATACACAGTTCTGCTTCTTTGAAGACCAACATACAAGTGATCGTCCCAGAAAATGACATGTGCCTGATGTAGACTTGCGATCCACCTTGTCACCAGCATAATCAGCATCTGAGAATCCAACTAGATCAAAATCTGAGCCCTTTGGATACCATAATCCTAGAGTTGGGTTGTAAGCCAAATATCGAAGAATTCGCTTCACAGCTAAGTGATGCTATTCCTTTGGTGCTGTTTGGAATCGAGCACACATGCAAACACTAAGTATAATATCTGGCCTAGATGCACATAGATAAAGTAAAAGAACCAATCATGGAGCGTTATACCTTTTGATCGAACTCTTTACCATTGTCGTCGGGTCCCAGATGATGTTTGGCTGGCATTGGTGTCGTGAAGCCTTTGCAGTCTTGCATACCGAACTTCTTCAGGCAACCTTTGAGATACTTATCTTGAGATATAAAGATGCCGTTGCGTTGCTGTCGTATTTGAAGACCAAGGAAGAACTTCATCTCTCCCATCATGGACATCTGGTATTGCTCTTGCATCATATATCCAAATTCTTCACTATATTTCTGATTGGTGCAGCCGAAGATAATGTCATCTACATATATTTGGCACACAAACAGTTCACCATCATATGTCTTCGTGAAGAGAGTGGGGTCGAGGGAACCAAGTGTGAAGCCTTTGCTCTTCAGGAAGTGTTTGAGTGTGTCATACCAAGCCCGAGGGGCTTGTTTGAGGCCATACAATGCCTTGTTGAGCCTGTATACCATGTCAGGATGTTTTGGATCTTCAAAGCCAGGCGGTTGTGCAACATACACTTCTTCTTCAATCTTGCCATTGAGAAAAGCGCTCTTCACATCCATTTGATATAGAAATATGTTATGATGATTTGCATAGGCCAACAGTATGCGTATGGCTTCAATTCGAGCTACAGGAGCAAATGTTTCATCGAAGTCAATCCCTTCAACTTGAGTATATCCTTGAGCAACGAGACGAGCTTTGTTTCTGACAACTTGACCATGCTCATCTTGCTTGTTGCGATATATTCATTTGGTGCCTATTATATTGTGCTTCCGAGGATCAGGACACTTAACCAGTTCCCATACATTATTCAGCTCAAACTGTTGAAGCTCTTCTTGCATAGCTTGAATCCATTCAGGTTCCATGAAGGCTTCTTCAACTTTCTTGGGTTCTGTTATTAAGACGAATGCGAAGTGCCCACAGAAATTTGCTAGCTGTGTTGCCCTTGAACGAGTGAGCGGACCGGGTGCATTGATGCTATCAATTATTCTCTCAATCTGCACTTCATTGGCAACACGAGGATGTACAGGGCGAAGATTTTGCTCTTGCTGATCATTGTCATTGTTAGAGGGATTGTCTTCAGGCTGAGCATTGTCTTCAGATTGATCAGGTGTGGAGATGATAAGTTCCTCTTCAGGTTGAGCTTCAGAGGGTATGATTTATCCAGTTCCCATAAGTTTGATTGATTCACTGGATGGAACTTTATCTAGCACATTTGGCAGGTGCTCTCTTTGTGAACCGTTAGTCTCATCGAACCGCACATCCACTGTTTCAACCACTTTATAGTGAAAGAGATTGAAGACTCTGTAGGAGTGTGAATCCTTTCCATATCCAAGCATAAAACCCTCATGTGCTTTTGGTGCAAATTTTGAAGTGTGATGTGGACCTTGATCCAGCACCTGGCGCCAAATACTCTGAAGTAACTGACATTTGGCTTCTTGCCAGTAAGGAGCTCATAAGATGTCTTGTTCAGAAGCTTGTGAAGATAAACACGATTGATTGTATGGCATGCAGTATCAATGGCTTCAGGCCAGAATTTTCTTGGAGTCTTGTATTCATCAAGCATCGTTCGGGCCATCTCAATGAGTGTTCTGTTCTTGCGTTCGACGACGCCATTCTGCTGTGGCGTGTACGGAGCTGAGAATTCATGTGTGATGCCCAAGGTATCAAGATATGTATCAAGGCCAGTGTTCTTGAATTCAGTGCCATTGTCACTTCTGATGTGCTTTATCTTGGCGCCATAGTTGTTCATTGCTCGATTGGCGAAGCGTCTGAAGACATCCTGCACTTCAGACTTGTAGAGGATTATGTGCACCCAAGTATATCTAGAATAATCATCAACAATGACAAAGCCATAGAGACAAGCAGTAGTAGTAAGAGTTGAGTAATGAGTGGGACCGAAAAGATTCATGTGGAGCAGTTCGAAGGGTCGAGTTGTTGTCATGATTGTCTTCGAGGGATGCTTGGCCCTCGTCATTTTTCCTGCTTCACAGGCACCGCATAAGTGATCTTTCTTGAACTTGACGCCCTCGATGCCTATGACATGCTTCTTCTTTGCAAGGGTGTGGAGGTTCCTCATGCCAGCATGCCCTAGCCTCCGATGCCAGAGCCAGCTTTCTGAAGTTTTTGCCAGAAGACATACGGCAAGTTGTGGTCCCGCTGAGAAATCTACCACGTACAAATCATCTTTCCTATACCCTTCAAACACTAGAGACTTGTCAGATTCCATTAGAACAAGGCAACGATATTTTCCAAACATCACGATCATGTTTAAATCGCAAAGCATTGAGACATACGTTAAGTTGAAACCAAGGGATTCAACAAGCATGACTTTATCCATGTGTTGATCCTTTGAGATTGCAACTCTACCTAGACCCAATACCTTACTTTTACCAGTGTCAGCAAATGTGATGTGACTCTTGTCGGATGGACGTAAGGTTGAGTCCATAAGAAGGTTTCTCTTGCCAGTCATGTGATTGGTAGACCCACTATCAATAATCCATTCTGAAGCTGCTGGTGTCATACCCTACAGTGCAGTTAGGGGGATAGGCTTCACGAAGAGAATTGTGAAGCAAAAATATTTGACGAACCAGTGGGTTATGAAAGCTTAGATCGAGATTTGGACTGATAGGGCGAGTAGCAAGCGATTCAGGAACGAAGTACATAATAAGACCATTTGGGCATTTGATCTTGTGCCCTATAAGATGTTTAAGGTCCCCAGCAATAGCGTCAAACGATTTTGGTTTTCTACTGGAGACCCTTCCCTGCAAAAGAGAGTTAAGCTTTCTTAGCCACCCACATCTTCAAGGATGGCTTAGAAGCAATAAGTCTAAGTGCAGCATCTGAGAACTTTGGTTTTGGAGCCCTAGCAAAAAGTCTTGCAGGAGGACAATAGTACTCATAAGAATAAGCAGAATAGTTCTTGGCCTTATGAACATGGCGGTTTGATGAACCGCGCTCATATTCATAGGACTGAGTATGGCTTCCCTACAAAACATTTGCGTTAGTGCGACTCAGGTGAGTCCTCTGTCTGTATGAAGCCTTTGGACCGTATGAAGACTGTGGTCTGGGGTCTGTCTTCTTCACCTGTGTTGTCATGATGACATTCACAGGAAGATTCTCCAAACACCTTTTCGACACCCAGATCTTCTTCATAGGCGGTCCATTCCTGCAGTTAGTACCAATATACCTGGCAAACACTTCACCATTCTGATTCTTAAACAGTTTATAGTTTGCATCAAAGGATTCATCAATAACAATGGGGTTAGCACAAATGAAGCCAGATAGAGTGGATGGATATGCTGAAGGTTCCTTTGCAGCAACCCATGTCATTTTGGGGTACCGCTCAGGTTTCCAGTAAGAGCATTTTCCTTTCGAACCCAACACCCTCTTTCCTAGGGTTTCGGTTCAGGATCTGCCTTTTGAGGACATCACATAGTGTCTGATGCCCTTTGAGACTTTTGTACATCCCTGTTTCAAGCAATGTCTTAAACCTAGCATTCTCATCAGCAATAGCACTGGTATCCTCAGCAAAGGGGTTAGTTCCCACATCAACAGTTGAAGATATTGCAACAGTAGCAGCAGTAGAACATTCAGCAACAGAAGTAGCATTATCACGCTCAATGCATTTAAGACATGGTGGTTCAAATCCTTCCTGAGCTGAACTGATCTGTTCGGCGTGAAGCGACTCATTTTCTTTTTGAAGATCTTCATGAGCCGCTCTCAATTTCTCAAGATCTTGCTTCCTTTGAAGACAATCATAGGAAAGCCTTTCAGGAGCTGTTGAGAGCGTTTCATGACGACTTTCAAGTTCCTCATACTTAACGTGAAGATTTTTTATGTCTTCAATTAAGGACTGAGATCGAGTCATTTTAGCGTCTAACAGATCATCGCTTTTATCTAACAGTTTTTAAATGTGTTCCATGGTTTTCTGTTGTTCAGTTGCAATTTTAGTGAGTGTTTTGTAGCTGGGTTTGGAACCACAGTCAGAGTCATCGTCACTAGATGTTTGATAGTGAGTAGTGCGTGTGTTTACCTTGGCACCGCGTGCCATGAAGCAGTAGGTAGGAGCGGAGTAGTCCTTGTCATTTGCATCAGTATCGGTGATGGAGTCATTGTCTTAAGTGTTGAAGATGGACTTGGCAACGTATGCTGTAGCCAGACTCGCAACGCCAGAATCAGACTCCTCCTCAGACTCCACCTCCGCCTCCTCAGAAGGGGACTTCTCCTCTGAATCCATTTTCTTGCCAACAAACGCACGTGCCTTGCCAGATGAGCTCTTCTTGTGTGATGAAGGCTTGGAGGAAGACTTGGAAGAAGACTTTGAGTATTTCTTCTTCTTCTTGTCGTCAGAGTCATACTCCTTGCTCTTCTTCTTCTTCTTGTTCTCATTGTCCCACTGCGGACACTCAGAGATATAGTGGCCAGGTTTCTTGCACTTGTGGCATGATCTTTTCTTGTAGTCATAAGCAGAAGCTTCATCATTCCTTGAGCTTGATCATGAAGACTTTCTGAAGCCTTTCTTCTTGGTGAATTTTTGGAACTTCTTGACAAGCATAGCAAGCTCCTTTCCAATGTCTTCAGGATCATCAGAACTGCTGTTAGATTCTTCTTCAGATGAGGAGACAGCTTTTGCCTTCAAGGCACGAGTTCGCCCATAGTTGGGACCGTAGATATCTCTTTTCTCAGAAAGCTGAAACTCATGTGTGTTGAGCCTCTCAAGTATGTCAGGCGGATCGAGTGTCTTGAAATCAGGGCGTTCTTGAATCATCAGGGATAGGGTGTCAAACGAACTGTCAAGTGATCTCAGGAGTGTCCTGACGACTTCATGCTTGATGATCTCAGTAGCACCGAGGGCTTGAAGCTCATTTGTGATGTCAGTGAGTCGATCAAACGTGAGCTGGACATTCTCATTGTCATTTCTCTTGAAGCGGTTGAAGAGGTTGCGAAGGACACTGATTCTCTGATCTCTCTGGGTTGAGACGCCTTCGTTGACCTTGGATAGCCAGTCCCAGAATAGCTTAGATGTTTTCAAAGCACTCACCCGGCCATACTGTCCTTTGGTCAGATGACCACGGATGATATTCTTGGCAGTAGAGTCCAGTTGAACGAACTTCTTGACATCAGCAGCAGTGACACCTTCTCCAGCCTTGGGAACGCCGTTCTTGATGACATACCATAGGTCGACGTCAATGGCTTCAAGATGCATGCGCATCTTATTCTTCCAGTAGGGATATTCAGTTTCATTGAAGACGGGGCATGCAGCGGAGACTTTAATTATCCCTGCAGTCGACATAGCTAAAACTCCAGATGGTTAAACCGAATCACACAGAACAAGGGAGTACCTTGCTCTGATACCAATTGAAAGTGCGTTATATCGACTAGAGGGGGGTGAATAGGTGATTTTTATGAAAGTCTTCAATACGTGAAAGTTTCGAAGACAAACGATAGAAATAAACCCATTACCATGCAGCGGAAGGTAGACTACACTAGGTAAACTATAGTCAAGTATTCAATGAAGTGAAAGCACAATGACTAATAGTAGCTAGGTAGTAAGGATTAGGTAGGAAGATATTATGAAGCCAATCAGAACAAGCAGTCACTCAGTGAAGACAAAAGATAGTGCAATTATACAATGACTTCACAAGGACCAACAGTAAGTAAAGGGAAGGGAAGAATGAAACCAGTGACTCGTTGAAGACAATGATTTATTGGACCAGTTCCAGTTGCTGTGACAACTGTACGTCTGGTTAGGGCGGATAGGTATTTAAACCTGAGGACACACAGTCCCGGACACCCAGTCCTGAACACGCAGCTCAGGACACCCAGTCCTCACCGTATTCCCCTTGAGCTAAGGTCACATGGACCTCGCCCAATGACTCTGGTAAGTCTTTAAGGTAGACTCCCAAACCTTCACAGACTTTGTTCACCGGCGATCCACAATGACTTTTGGATGCTCAGAACGCGACGCCTAACCGGCTGGAGGATTCACAGTCCTCAAGTGTAATAAGTCTTAAGATCACACAAACAGGAAGACTTAAGTGATGCCTAACACTCTTTGGCTCTGGGTGGTTAGGGCTTTATCCTCGCAAGGAATTCTCTCTCAAAGGCTTCGAGGTGGGTTGCTCTTAAACGACAAAAGCCGTACTCTAACTCTGAGCAGCCAACTGTTTATGGTTGTAGGGGGTGGGCTATTTATAGGCATTAGGAAACCCGACCTGATTTGTCCGAAATGACCCTGGGTCACTAAGGAACTGACACGTGTTCCAACGGTCAGATTTCAAACACACACGGCAACTTTACTTGGGCTACAAGCAAAGCTGACTTGTACGACTCTGGACAAGATTTGCTCTCATAGTCTTCACTCGAAGACATAGGTTTTGGTTAAGCATCACTTCAGTCATTCTGACTGTTTCTCTTGGACCACACTTAACAGTACGGTGGTTCCTATGACTCAATAAAGAAGAAAAAGAACTACGAAAGATCTGAGTCTTCGAGCTCCATAGGCTTCATGCGATGTCTTCTCTTGTCATAGTCTTCAATGTGAATATCTTCACATACCACCTTTGACATCAATGTCTTCATACATTTTTAGGGGTCATCTCTGGTAGGAAAACCGAATCAATGAGGGACTTCTACCTGTGTTATCCTACAATTCTCACAAACACATTAGTCCCTCAACTAGGTTTGTCGTCAATACTCCAAAACCAACTAGGGGTGGCACTAGATGCACTTACACTGCCCTTCGCTCGGCGAGGTGGGACTAAACATTTGTGCACCGCCGGTGTCAGTGCACAACCATTAGTATCGGTTGGTGGCTCCAAGCGGTACTAAAGAGGGTCTTTAGTACCGGTTCGTGGCACGAACCGGTAATAAAGGGGTCGTTTCCCGCCCCTTGGCCTGGCGAAAATTGGCCTTTAGTACCGGTTGGTGGCTCCAACCGGTACTAAAGACCCCTCCTATATATACGACACTTACAAAAAAATCAGTTTCATCGACCACCAGTACTTCTTCTCGATCCAACTTCTTCGCCGTGCCCGTCGCCCATCGCGCGCCGCCCTCGCCGCCCCCGCCGCCTGTCTTCGCCGTCACCGCCGTCGCCCATGCCACCCGTCGTCGCCCTGCCACCCGTCGTTGCCGTCACCGCCGTCGCCCCCGCGCGCCGCGCCCGTCGTGCCGCCGCCTCTCACCCCCGCCGCGCCCGTCCCCGTCGTCGCCCGCCGCCGCCCGTCCGCCGCCACCCCCCGCTTGTACACACACACACATACACACACAGACTCACACACACACACCACACACCACACACAGACACATACACACACACATTGTTTTTACTTATTTCCTATTTTCTGTTATTTAGATTAATGTTAAATAAATTACGTAGATAATAATGTTAAATGTTAATGTTAGATGAATTATATGGAAAAGATGTTAAATATTAATGTCAAATATATTTTACATGAATTAGAACAAGTTGAACTAGTTGAATTAGTATAGCTAGATATTAATTAGGTATATATATGAGATTTGAACTAGTTGAATTAATATAACTAGTTTATTTTTAGTATGAAAATTAATAGAACAAGTTTATTTTTAGTAAGAAAATTTAGGTATATGAGATTTGATGATCTAATCAAAATATTACTATATAGAACTACCTACTTTATTTTAGTAAGAAATTAATAGAACTAGTTTATTTTTAGTAAATGCTTAGTTGAATTAATAGAACTAGTTTATTTAGTTGAATTAATAGAACTTGTAAGTGTTTAATGTTTCATCTATATATGAACATATGTTAGATATTAGATATAAATTATATGTTAGATATATATTTAATTTAGTTATATGAGATTTCAGTATCTAATTAACATTTCATTATATAGAACTAGCTACCTTATTTTTAGTAAGAAAATTAATAGAACTAGTTTAGTTGAATTAATTAGTTGAATTAGTTCAATTAATTAGGTATATTCTTTGTAAGTGCTTAGTTGAATTAGTTCAATTAATTAGTTGAACTAGTTGAATTAACAGAATTAGTTGAATTAATAGAACTAATAAGTGTTTAATGTTTCACCTGTGAATATAGGAATGTCGTCTGACGACGAACACGATTTCATTATGTGCGAATACTGCGAAGACCAGCACGGCCTGTGCGGCAGAAATTTTCTAGTTGATGATAGGCGCTTCAGCATCAAGTTGGATGCGAACTTCGAAGTGGATACATTAAGTCACAACGACAAGTCTTTTTTCGTAATTAAGCATGACTTATGCTTCATTTGCTTCAC